>NC_136537.1:11765644-12365644 GCF_910591455.1 Pholis gunnellus
AGATAAAGTAGTATGTAATGATGAAGTAGCATGTCCCCAACTAATGCATCCTGCTTGCAATACTACGTACTCTGTAAAGGTAGCTCCAGTATGTATTAAAATAATTTAAAACACAGTGTAAGCTATGTGCAAAAAAGAACAGAAATGCAATCAAAGGGGAGGGGTTATAGTTAGCATTATTGTACCTCTGCATCATAAAATTGTCATTTGTTAATTGTAATTAATGCACCACCCAGCAAGTAAACATTCACGATGTTTTTTTAGGGGGGGGGGTTGTTTTGTATGTTTGTTGGGTAAAGGGAATCTGGTCCACACTCCAACATAGCGGGTGGTAATGCACGTTAACGCTGGATGGTTTGTGACCTGTACATGAGGAGCACGTTGGGTCTGGATAACATGCTGAATGCTAACATGCTTGCGGTGACAATCACCAAAGATCTTCTACCTCCTGTGAGGTGTGTGAGGACCTTCTGCTGTTGGAGCCTGTTGCTCCCTGATGTTGAACTCGAGTGGCGCAGAGAGGGTTACGCTCTGAGAATGAGCGAGAACCCGGAGCAGATTGTGGACGACTTCGCTGTTCATCAAACGGGTGAGTAGAACCAGACACTGCTGAACACTCGAGATGGGAACATCAACAATCACTGTGTTGCCTAGCAACATAGCGTCGCGTGTGTGTAAAAACTGCAGGCTCTCCTGTTGCTGTTTGTCGGGTTTGTATTTTTTATGTCCATGTTGTCGGCTTTGGTGATGTTTTATTCCACTGTTAATTTTAAAATAAGTTTCTGGCTATTTAATGTATGCGGCTCAATAATGCTCATAGCTGTTAGCTCTCTTCATTCATTGCCAGTCATTTTTAATACATTTTTCCTCTTTTATGGTTAATTCTTGTCGTTTATTTATAGTTTATAATCAGTGATAACTGACCACAGAGTGTCTCTATTGGACATAAGGTAGTTTTGTTGCTGATATTGATACAGTTGTGTGTACGTTGATAGTTTAATGCAATCAATTAAAAAAAAAAAATACTTTTTAGAGTACAATATTCTAGTACTCAAAAAAAGAAATCACTCAAAAAGGTGTCATAGTGGCTGAGCTGCTTCACAGTGCTCGATGACGAGCCTGTGTGGCATTTGCATGGTTTCTTTCCTCATAATGCTGTTTCCCTCCCACTCTCCAGGAAACATTAGATAGAAATTTGGATGCGAATATGACTGAGAGAGAGTTTTTGTCTATCTAGGATGGCCCTTTGACTGACTGACTGACTGACTGACTGGTGATCTTGTCAGAGTCCCTGGTGACTGTGAAAAGGATTGAGTGGGTAGAGACTATAAATGAATCCTTGACTTTCTTACCCAGTTCGGCGGAAATGCGATTGTGCAATGGTTTCTGAGGCTACGGTGAGAGTGAATCACTGAGAGCTAGTGCTGCAAAAACAGATTTTCATTATCTGTTGGGATACAACAAACTATTTCAAACGCAGAGAAAAATGGTGGCAGGAGCACATAAGTGTTTGAATAAGAGAACATACAGTGGTAAACACATGTTTCACTGAACTAATACAACCATAAACTGAACTGTTATTGTACAGTAAATGAAAACTGACAGCGATAACTTTGACAGCCTAAAGACAAAAAGGGAGATTTGGAGTTTGGAGGCCTCATTGTCTCCTCTCTCGAGTTTCCACAACAATAACGTGCACTCACACTGAGCAATGCACAATTTGAAAGCAGAGAGGTTGAAGGAAAAACAATTTGTGTAAACAGGTGAAGGGAAATGGTGAAATAAATGAAACCTGAAGAGACGAGATTGATAGGTGACAGGATGCTCCTCTACTCCTCTGTCTCTCCCTCTCTGGCACTCAGAGTGTGATGCCCTGAAGCAATGCCCACGGATACACTCTCCTTTTTTTCCCCCCACCCTCTTTGCCTTTATTTAACAATAAAAGCACACCATCTCCGTGACTCGTATGAACTTTGAGCTCTCTCTTTGCTTTTAGAAACTTTTCTCACCTGCACAAATACATCCCAAGCATCCTATCAAAACTGTGCATCACAATAAAAACATTATTTATTTCCTTACAATGACTCCAGAACAGACCCTCGCAGTATCCTGGAGCTTAAAAATGCTGAAATATTCATATACATACATATTTGCTATCTTCACTTCTTTTGCCCATTTTCAAAAAGAAACATTTTTCTGCACTTAGAGTTTGCTATATTTATGAGGAGGGGACGTGTCCCCACGGCAAAGCAGTGACTCATCCCAGGGTCCTGCTGCAGTGAGGAGACGAACCTCAGACCACACACTTAACAACTGCTGCGACATACAGACACACGCAAACACACAGGAGGAAGTCGAGCATTCTGTTGGAGGGAAGAGGTCAGTGTTCTTGGAAAGAGGTAGAGGAACAGTCAGCAACACAGAAGAGGTGAACTGTTTTCAAAGTGATTCAGTAATATGAAATAAAAGGGATTCTTGTTGAAAGCTCAGTGATTAGCCTGGTACGGTGGAGGATTTGCCATTAAATCCATCTGAATAAGTAGTAGAACAGTAACTTCCAACAACAAGCTAACTTTTTTTTTTTTAGTGCTGAGTGAGAGACAACTTTTGCTAAAAAGCACTAAACAAATGTACAGCTGAGGCTGGTGGCCAGGTCATTAGTTTGGCTGGTCATGATTCTGATGTTCTGTGGGTTTTAGTTGTTGAGCCACGATAAAGGCAATATGTTGCCCGCAGAAATGCATTTTACTACCAGGGCAGTTTTTGATCACTTGCAGCCCCTTCCGGTTAGTTGAGGAGTGAGAAGTCAGCAGTCAATGAGGTTATAAAGCAGTCAATAAAATAGTTATTTTCAAAAATTGAAAATCACCGCAACCACGAGAGGTCCATGAGTCATAAAAGACATATGAGATTAGGCCGATGGGTACAATAGTGTGCTAGATTAGCCAAGGATAGACAGACATGTGCATAATACACACACACACACACACGCATGACCAAACACATGATCTCCCCCACAGGTAGTATGAAAATGCAAAACAGACTTTGAGGGCACTATAGATTATCCATTCTAGAGGATCTGGTCTGACAGCTGCTGGTTATAAGAAAACAAAAACGTGCCAAAAAACCCCAAATTGAGCACAACGTCATGGTGGTCTTGGAGGAAAAGTCAGGGAATCACTTAAGTCTTTAGGATTCATCGTCTGGGAAACCATAAATGTCTGAACAAAATGTAATGGCAATCCATCCAATAGTTGTTGAGATTTAAGTCTGGACCACAGTGGTGGACCAACCGACAGACAATGCCATCCGTAGGGCTTGGCTAAAAATGCACTAAGATTGCAGACATTTTTAGGAGAAAGCAAACAAAAGTATCACGCCATCTACATTCTTACTGTGTGTACATCTGTCACTATTATGAACAGATTTACATGAAGGTCGTGCCATCACACACAGACCAGCCTTAGCCAGTTCAGTGGCTACACACGCCACAATTGTGCAGCAGTGAATATTGTAGGTATGCAAAAAAGCATGACAGGCAGCCATTTTCATTTCCTATTTTCATCTCCCTGCTAATCTTCTCTCCTCTTTGCACGCAAGCTGCAGAATACCTTTACCGTACTGTAAATGGAATACAGTTTACCATCAATCTCCCCGCCTCTGTCCCCCTCCTCTCCTGTTTCCCACAGAAAGGTTTAACACATAATGACCGCACAGTCGTATACTCGCACAAATGACATCTAATGCATTCAGCTCTGATAATGTGCGCCATGGCATGTTGCATTTCCATACTGCTGCTTAGTACATCACCGTCACAAGAAGTCATTATGGTAATACGGCACCTGAGGGAAGAGAGACGGAAAGAGGGAAAGAGTTGCTAGAGAGATGGAGAAAAAGGGAGCGACGAGTGGAAGAGGTAGATGTGTCTTCAGATAGGAGAAGGGTAAACAGGTGAACTGGTGAAAATGGTGTGCAAGACAAGGTTATGCGATTGTTTTGCAGTGCTTTGCAGGCTGATGATTGTGAACTATATCTTCTTTCAGTACCTTATGAACTGAGAGAATATATAAGAACCTTCATGCACAGTTTGCTGCTGCTTCCTCCGAGTTGAGCATGTTTCAGTTGGACATAGACTGAAACAAATCCATTCTCCTTGATTTGGGCACGGCTGTAGGACTCAAGTGTGTTCTTGGTTGTCTCGAGATGTTTTTCCTATTATTTCTGACTTGTCTTGGTCTCGTATTTGTGCTGTCTCCATCTTGGCCAAACAAAGACAAAAGACCAACCCAGTGTTTAGGTTTGCCCAGCCTCGCTGGCAGCTTTCATGGCAGGCTGGAGATGCTGCTCTGCTGTCAGTCAGCTGTCAGTTCCCCATATAGACACACACATTTCTTTAGAGTAATATTACACGCACTGTTCTCCACTGTCACTTGTGCTTTCTTTCTGTAGTGTTCTATGCATGTAACAGCCAGGCATCCCCATTTAAAATGTTTCCAGTTTCATGCACAAATATGTCAGAAGTAATACTTAAATAGTAGGTTTGTAACATTTTGCAAGAAACTTTAATCGCAATTTTAGTAATAATCCTAAATAGTAAAAAGAGTTTTTTCTTGTCTTGACTTGGTCAGAACTTGAACTTGAAAGTGATTAAAATATTACTTCAGCGGTCTTGACAAATAAGCTGATTTAACAATTTTTGGATTCAAATTTTAGGATTTATTATCTGTTATTTGATTTCATGCAGTTATTCTTAAAGGTGCTATATTCAGCATTCAGAAAATAATATAGTAATGTCTACCTTCTAGCGGCTAAATGCATCGTTATGCTAATTGGCTGTTTTTTTAAGCTTTTTACACTGATGAGAACTGCACCTCTGTGGTGATTCTTTATGGATTTGTCACTATGACTAGCAACTTTCATACACAATTAATTATATCATTCATCCATAAAATTGTTGATTATAGCCACATTACTGTATTTACATCGTACTTCTGATCGTATCTGTTACTGATTATTCCCATCATATCGGTGTATGTTAACATGTCTCCAGAGCTGATCTCTTTTTTTTGGAACTTGGCAAAGTTTTTAATTTCCTTGATGCAACTTGCTAGTGAAATACATTTATATAGAATAAAGAAAATAGAAAACCAAGGAAACTTTACATGTGTGTCATATATGCAACACTGTTTTCTTCAGGTTCAGAAAGGCTTTTCACAACTTGCTCATGAAGGGCAGCTTACGACACCTTTAAGAGAAAATACAACTTTATCACCTATGTTGCAACATCACTCTTCATGCCAGTAACTCACTCTTAATCCTTCGCTCGACATCTTTCTTTCACTCGCGCTCTCAGTTCACCATTATCACAGTCTCACCGTTCCTCTCTCGCTCTCTTTCTGTTTCTATCTCTCTCCTCCATCCCTCTCTCTCAGTCAATAACACACAGTGGCAGTTTATGTAACGTGCCAAATTCCAAACTCAACTCAACTCTCCTTGATCTGCAGCCTTTTCCTTCTTCTAAATGACTCACTTCTGTTCCAACATTTCAGCCTGAGTGAGAGACACAGCGGGGGGGGGGGGGGGGGGGGGGGGGGGGGGCAGACAGACCATGACATGAGAGGAGAGGAGAGGAAACGCAGGTTTAATTATTCATACCTACTGCAGCAAAAAGAGAGAGAGCGAGGGAGAGAGAGACACAGGGAAAAAGATGGAAAGAGAGGGCAAGAGAGAGAGAGAGATTGACCCAAATGGGGAGGTATTCCTAGGGCAGTAGTGCACTCTGGGAGCCAAAGTTGTGCCACCCCAGGGCCATGGGTGTGAGGGAACTCCACCATTAGCTGCCAGAGGACCTCAGAGAGGAACGTAGAGTGAGGGAGGGAGGGAGAGAGATATTCATGAATTCTATGAAAACTAGCCCATTAGTTTTTTTTCTGCTTCCTTAACGCACTTTTGCTGTTATCTTTGAATTCGTTTTTTTTACTTTCCCTCGAGTCTACCACACCCTGTGAACATGAATAATGCGGAGACGGGGAGTTTTGTCCGTGATGCTCACTCGGAACCACATCCTCCAAGGTGTGTGTGTGTGTGTCGGTCGGTGTGTAAATGTGTGTGTAAAACGCACTTGTGAACAAGGGTGAGAGCGAACCAGAGGACCCAACTCGTTGTTGTCCCACCCTGGAGTTGTTTCATCCCAGAGTTGGCGTGTCGCTACAGGGCTTAGTGCTGAGAGAGTGCAGGGCCTCCCCATTCGACGCTGGTGCTCCCCTGAGACCAGCTCTCTTTCATCTACCCGTCTCCTCGGGGTGCCCAACAACAAACCACCGATGGAGGAAGCAGGGAAAGAAACATAGAAGAAGAAAAGTTTTGGCCAGGGGGGCACGACAGCAAAGTGTATACATTCCCAGCTAGAGGTCAACCTGTTCTTTTTATCTTAGTTTGGCTGGTTTGTTCGAGACCCGAGTGTCAACTAAAACTTTTCCCCCCTATCTTACCAGAGGTCATGGATTTGAAACAGAGGTTTTATGTACACATCCAAAAACAAAATCTTCATTTTATCACTGATCCTTTCGCTGCAAGCACAGCAACTGCCTGGACGAGGATGTTGAAACTGTAACTTCTTAATATTTCAGAACGTGGGCCAGTGTGGCGGTAGCCCAGCTGATCAGCCGTGATGTCACTTTATTGATGGTGGGAGTGAGGGAGGATGGGATTGGGAGGAGAAGGGAGGGAGTTTTTACGTAGTTGAGTTGTGGCAGGTGTTGGACAATGACGGGAACAAAAGAAAGATTCGAACATTCACTTCAAAAACTCCTTTCCCCTTTCTATTCTGTGTGAGCCGTGCCTCATCCACCGCTGAGTCTTTATTCCTCTCCCTCCTTCCTCTCTTAATTGCTGCTCGACGAATCCCTTGTTCTTTCTTCTCATCCCCCCTGTGTTCTTCTTGTCTCCCTCCTCAGCTCCCTATGTCCCCGTCTGTCTCCTTTCTTTCATTTTAATGTTGTCCTCTTAAAAACTCTTTCCCCCTCCTCGTTTCCTCTGTTCTAACTCTCTCTGCTCCCTCTCTCATCTCCTTCATCCTTCTCTCCTTGGCTCTGCGTTCCTCTGCAATGAGACTCGTGGTTTTTTTTTTTGACGCAGGGACTAAACTTCCGATAAAATCAATGTTTAATTCAGATGACTGCAGGCCATTGACAGAAAAAGTGGAAGCCTTTCATCTATAAAAGGGCTGAGAAAAGAGAGGGATCGAGAGAGATGGAGGGAGAGGACTGACAGGATTAATGGAATTGTCATCAGTTGTATCTTTAGCAATGAGAAGGAACCATCAGCCCTCTGAGAGCGAGTATGTAAATGATTTCTGCTTTCACCTGCTGTTCATTCTCCCGCCTGTCTTCCTGTATCCATCTGTATCATCATCCCTCTTTCACATTTTTATTGTACTCTTCATGTCTTTCACAAATGTCTTCTCCTCCTTTTTACATGTTACAGATTTCGATTATCAGTCTTTATACAATACCGATCAAATGTTGCTGCGAAAGCTTATAATGAATATAAAAACTGACGGCAGAGTAAAGCTGCAACGCTCATATATGAAATATGGACCAACACAAGTAAGGTGAGCCATTTGCAGAAGGTTAGTCACACACATACAGAATCACCCACAACTGCCTGCACGTGCATGTGTTTGTATGAACGACGTCACGTGTATGTGGACATCAACCCTGCTGGCTCTGTGTTCAAATGTCAGACCTCTAACCTTTTGAAAACAACCCGAGGTGGTGCCAGTCGCCGACTACCACGCGCAGGAGACAAGATATAGACGTTAAAAAAAAGATAAAAGATAAAATGCCAACACTCAATCCTTCTATCTGCTGTACAACAGATTGAAGTGTCATGCGGAGAGAGGAGAGAATCTGTTCCCGTACAGGTGGTGAACAGAAGGGGAAGGCTGAGGGGAGGACAGGGTGGAGAGAGGGAGGTGAGGTGAGCGAGGAGAGGGAGGAGGGCTGTTACTCCCATTACATAATGAATGAGGTGAGAAGCCACATATTTGCTGTGCGGAGGCTTTATTCATTTCATTCTGCTGTTCGTTGGAGCCCCTGAACACGGCACCTTTATACATACAAACCTGTCTTACTATGCTTGTGGGGGACATTGCAGGCCTATAATAAGCTCAACTAGTCATAACTCCAACCTTAACTGGAATGCCAGCAATAAACTCGGTTGAGATTGGTGATTTTATCCTATTTTCCTTTCTACAACATGATTAATGAATACTGTACCCGCACGCAAGTCACACAGCTCATGTGTCTGCCTTACTGGATGCGAGCAGACACGCACGTGTATGTGCATGCTGCCGATATGTATGTGTGTGTCTCTGTGTGTGTATTCATGCACATGCAGTTGTGTCAGTACAAGTGATGAGCTAACAGGCTGCTCAAAGAATGACAGGTGACCACCCGACAAAGATAGAAATGTCAAGCTGAACTGGGTGATTGGGGGGGTTGTCAGGAGAGGCGGTGGGGAAAGGCAGGAAGCCTGCAGTGATGAGTACATCACCGCAGCCCCTGTCACTTCCTATTAGTACCCAATACACACAAACTGTGATTGTAATTAATTCATCAGGCTGGTTTGGAATGTGTGTTTTTAAGTGTTTGTGGGTCTGTGCACGTGGCAGTGCATGTACCACCAGTGTGTGTGCATGAACATATATGTTCACACATGTATGCGTGTGTGTGTGTGTGTGTGTGTGTGTGTGTGTGTGTGTGTGTGTGTGTGTGTGTGTGTGTGTGTGTGAGAGAAGGACATGAGCATCATTGTAAAGAATGAGAGCTGACAGGATCAGTGAAGGCATGCTGTGGGTTAGACCAATGGGATGCTGCTACTGTGACACCATTACTCTTCTATACGTTCTGTCATGACCACGTATGAAGCATGGATCACCAACTGGACAGCTTATAGCATCTACTGAGCATTTACCAAAAAGAGCATTCCGGTGAGTTTTTTTTTTTTTTAAATCTTACGAGCAGAAGTCTTCAGTCGGACCTGAGCCCAACCAACTGTTTTCCAAGCATTTACCCCGCTGACGTGTCCTTGAGTAAGACACTAAACACAGAGCCAACACCTCTGCTCCCAAACTGATCCTGTGCACACATTAAATACATATACCGGTTATTGGAACTTTTTACTCAGATGTTACAGTCATTATCTACATTTGTATTTAAAATGTAGGAACCTCTTGGCTGTTTTTTGCGTATCCCTAGATGAGAGATGCGGTTTTTATTGTGGTAGCTGGAGAATTGCTTTTGTTTTGCTATTGTGTTGTAGTTCGGCCATAGGAGATATTGAAAATAATTGTCAAGGGACTGCATTGTTTCTTAGCTCTGCAGGCCAGGATGGACCCCAAAATGAGATAGGGACTACATGCGAAAGGCTTTTTGCCCTTTTAGCGTTTTAATTTACATTTACACGTGCATTTTGGGCACACATTCGTTTCTAGGAAGACTTATGGGGAATGCTGATATTTAAAGCCCTAACAATACGAACTAATACAAGAGTTAGGTGCACACAAAGGTGACATGCCTTTTTTCAAGAACTGGCGGACACAATATGATATCATGGATGAGTGTGTCGCTCTGTAACAAAACAAAACCTCTGTGTCAGATCCAGGTCTGCCCAAAAACCTGTGGGTGGTGCTTCACGAGTGAGGCCCACTAATCTGAGAGCGGGCTCTGACCCAGATCTCACTGAGTGGGAACCACCCTGACCATCTGTGGGTCTCCACACCCTCCTGGCACCACACGCTGCACACACACGCTCGCACAATAACTGTAACACTAGAGACATGGCAGAAGAAAGACGGACAAGGAGGGAGAAGATAGAAAAACGTAAGGAAAAGATGGGAAGACAGAAATATGAGCATGTGAGAGAGGAAAGAAGAAAAGAAAGAAAATGTAATTTCCGTAGGCATTTATCTGGTTTTGTTTAACGGAAGGTCATTATTATATAGGCACCTGCTTAATGACAAAGATGGCACAAACCGGCTTTCAATACCATTTTCTGGCTCTTTTTCTTCCTCTGGCAGGGAGGTGTCGGTCTGGAAGGCGGCATTGCAGGGCAGGCGGGCGGCACGGTCGAGTCGACCTTCTGCGGTGGCTGGGTGGGAGGGCAGGAGGACACCCTGCGCCCTGGCCCAGGCCTGCCGAGAGGCCATCTGGACGGGGGAAACACATGCAGAGTACCTGGCCAGACCTGGAGCTCAATTCTGACTCACACAATTGCTCACGCACACACACACACACTTATACACCGACACATGCATATACACATACAACACGTGTCGCATGATTTGGAAAAGACACATAGTTACTCTCACGCGCACATATTCGAAAACTGGCATGTGTTACAGCAGTCAAACAGGGATGTATATCTGCGGGTGCTTATATGACACACACAATTATCTTTGAACAGTATATGTATAATCATGAATACATCAGTAGACTATATTCAGCCTGAAACTCCCACTCAAACCCACACATGCCTTCCACACAGCACTCGTGGGTCTGTGGTGATGCTAACGTTAAGCCCCTCTGATTCTGCCTGCCGATGAGTGTTTCACATTTGGTAAAACAGATTCTGCCTGTGCTGCTTTGGAGAGTGTTACATTTGGTTAAAAGCCATTATTATGGTAATGTGAGGGTGCTTGAGATAATGGCAAGATGAGAGCAGCTCGACTGCCTCTGACATAACAACCCTACTCTATCCATCTCTTCAGTGTCTTCTCTCTCGCTCGCTCTATACTATTTCTCTATACCTCGCAGTTTCTCTTCCTGACTCACCTCTCTTGCTGATCGTGAAGCTGTTGTTCCCCCCCCCCCCCCCCCCCCCCCCTGCTTGCAGTGGAGCTATTTTGTCATTAAAATCAAACATTATTGTAAGAGCTTTTGCTGTGGCCACATTTCAACAGTGTTAAAGAGATTGCCTTTCATCCGTTACCGTTTATTTGTGGTATTGCTGAATATGATATGGTATCCAGCTTCAGTGTGTTGCTGTTAAGCCTGGGTGCTACCTGTGACATGAGCAGCTAACAGAGTTAGGAGAGGGTGGATGGCAGAATCACTATCGGCGGCAGAAAACAGAGGATCAGAGAAAAGAAAAGGAAGCGACCGAATAAGTCTCTGGCAACACATTTTTCAGGTCACTGGCATTGAAAAAGCGGGAGGCGATGGTGATGATGACAGATAGAAAGAAGGACAGGAAGAAATGGAGTAAGAAAGTCAAAGAGAGAATGAGGGGAGATTGAGAGCAATGTAATGCCATGCACAACGAATTTCCCTTAATATGATTTTGTGTTCTGTGTCTATTCAAGTCAGCCCTGATTTGGTTGTGTGTTATAATCGCATCAGAGCAGGGATTTGCTCTGGCTTTTTCACCGCTGTTGTGTTGTTTTTTTTCCTCTTATATGAGTTGGCATCATCCTTCATGACACAAATCCCCTCTGATAAATTAAAAATGATTGATTCAGAGTCAAAGATGGAAACTGCACCGCGGGGAGCGAGCAAGTCTCCCCACTTGTGTCCACACACAAGTGCACGTTTTAAGTGCATGCATGTGCACGATGGCTGCGCTGTAACAACGAGTGCAAATCTGCGGTTCATGCAAGCGTGTGAGTGCTGTCGCTGGAGTGAATGCCTGAGTACAGTATGCATGTACATTTGTGGGTACTGCAAGACGCAAGGGTTGGCTTATAACATTGGATTCCTGACACTTTTAAAGAATGCGAGGAGATGGCAGATATCCGATGTGTGAACCTCAAAGGCATCAGCGTGCATGTAATGCTCTAAGCTGCGTATCTTGCCAACATCAACTAAAAGCGTGAAATTCTGGACCCGAAAGTGTGAAAATCCACCAAGAACACGGAGTGAGCTGTGAATACCGACATTAGCGCCATTACATACATTTATCCACCAACATACAATATGTAGGCTTAATTAAGTGAGCATATATAAGTCTACTTTGTCTTACATTCACTTACTGCTCCTAAAACAGATACACACTCTTTTTGACACACACACACCCTCATTGTGGGCTCTGGCTCTCCCAATTAAGCGGAGGAGTGTTGTGGAGCATCGGTGTCGGGGGATTCTGCTTTCTTCTCCTCTGTCAGGTCCCATCACAAAGGCTCCTCATTAGTGTCAACCTCAGCTGTGCCACCACTCTCTCCTTCCCTCTTCCTCTCTCCCTCTCCCCTATCTCTTTGACTTTTCCTCTTTCTCTCTCCACATCTCCATCTCTCCGTCTTCCCCCTATTTGACTTATTCACATTGCATTTATTGTTCAATGCCTTTCCCCGAAAGCCGCTGCTGATCACTCTGTTGTCACTCCTGTTGCGTCCGGAATTGCTTCGTCTGCCTCGCACTCTCGTACTAGTGAATCGCATCTCTCCCACAGGTGCCTCAGCTGCCGGCAGCGTTGCACTCTCGCGGTGAGAGCTGTTTGTCACGTTGACAACAAACAGATGTGTTTTCACGCCACTTTAATGGCAATGAGCGGAGAGACATTTCAACAAGGGTTGCCAAGTTAGTCTGATCATTAGACCAGCAGAAAGAACGGAAAGAAACTTGATTTGTGACTCGACATGCAGTATCACGTATAACGATGTTAATGATCAACGTGCTGCAGACGCGACTGCGGCAACAACATGTAAACAAGGCAACAGGGGAGTTGGCGTGAAAGCGCAGAGTTCAGAGATCACTAGATGCACGATGAGGACGAGATGTGGAGGAAAGGCAGCGAGATAAAACAGATGATTGTTGTTTGTTTGTTGTTGCCGTTTTTCCCCTGAGCAACAGTTCCCTCTACCCTTTTACACCCTGCTGTTACCCCTTTCTTCCATCCTTTCATTTCCTTACACCCTTTTTTCCTCCCTGTAGTCCCTCTTTGTCTTTATCTCCCTGCGTGTGAGAGTTTCTCAATTTATTCTGTAATTAAGAAATTGCGCTTTGATTTCAAGGAAGGGTTATGGGTGCCATATTGAGATGCAGCATAAGATCCTCCTCTCACTGAGTTCCACTCCCAAAGTCCCAAGTCCCAGTATGAACCTCTCTCTCTCTGTTGCTCGCTCACTCTCTCGCTCTCTTTTTTCTGCACAATTTGGTATCAAAGACATGATAATTAGGCTGAACAGAAGTTCATCTGGCTTCTATTATTTCTCTTTAATTAATAGTGTATAATAATGACATAGAGTTATTACAGTGCAGTGTGTGTGTGTGTGTGTGTGTGTGTGTGTGTGTGTGTGTGTGTGTGTGTGTGTGTGTGTGTGTGTGTGTGTGTGTGTGTGTGTATGTGTGTGTATGAGAGAGAGAGTGAACTTGTGCCTGTGCGCTTGTGCATGAATATCTTTTAGAGCACACATAACTTTAAACCCTGAGATGCTGCACAGATAAAAGGCGCCAAGTGTCAAAAGCTTGCAAACTTTTCTCTCCTCTCCTCTCCTCTTCTCTCCTCTCCTCTCCTCTTTCTCCTTTCTCCTCTCTCAGCTCTCCTCTCCTCTCACCTCTCTCCTCTCCTCTCCTCTTCCCTCTCCTCCCCTGTGCAGCATGTCTCTCTTCACAGCATTTGCGGAGACCTAATGAGGACATTTCTGTCACGCTCCTCAATCACAAGCGCAGCTGCCAGCCCTCGCCAGCTATAAGTCCCAGGTATCTGAGACTTCACTCCTTTTCCCCCCAGATGAAAAACAACAAATAAATAAATAAACAAATAAAAGCACATTTAATGCAGCGCAATGATGTGAAGAAGAAGAGGAAGGGGGAGTATGAGAGGGAAGACTTAAAAGGAGACACAGTGGGAACAGAGCAAGGCTGAATTCACTAATCTCCGAGGAGGCATAAAGTGAACATGCCAACCACCTTCGGCTCCAAGGAAATAGTCCATTGGTTTGGTGATAAATAGGATTTAAGTTAGGGTGACAGCTCTTCTGTATGTATGTGTGTGTGCATGTGAGCTTGAATGTAAGTGCGCGTTCTGTGTGTTTTTGTGTGCCTAAGCACATTCGACTGATATGCAGCAATGGGCATCCTTCCAGCGAGCCCCGGATGCTTTGCTCTGCGCTCGCTGTGACTTATCTCTCAGAAACAAAGATGGATGTGTCAGTGCGCTTATTAAAACATGCTTTTAGTTCTGGCCGCCACTCTTCAGGAGGAAATCGCTTTCTGGCGGCGATTGACAGAACAGAAAAGAGAAAACAACATCCTCATTTAGGCCCAATATCTCGGACATGATTGCTCGCTTTAAGCTGGGTGTTTCTATTGAGGATTTTTAATTGTTGTTTGCTTCTTTTGCTCATAGCTCCATATTCATCGGCCAGGCAGCCATGCTTTAATTACCTACAATACTTGTCCCCCTATTTCAAACAATTGCATGATTAAATGGGCGCTCTGCAGTGTGTGCTTTTTCCTTCCTGCGTACTCCAAAACACCACAGTTAAGTCAACAATTTTCCGTCGGTTGGCTTGTTTGTTAAACTGTTGAGCTTTTATTTTTAAAGCCACAGTGCACAAACCCACAAAGGCTTCGCTTGTTCGGTGGCAGAGTGGCAGCCTGGTTTTGTTAACGCATCCCGTTCAGATTCAATCCAGCTTCTCCTCTATCACATTATCGCACAGACATGATGGTGTCAGCTTACAGAGGAAATGAAAAGATTGTTGTTGACAAATCAATGCTGACAAGAGTAGCTGAAGAGATCCCTCCAGCTTCACACAGGATTAGCTGTGTGCCATCTTAAAGACGAGCACAGTGGCCCATGTGTTGCTATTTCCATCAGAGATGGAAACAAAGGCAGGGGGGAGAGGAAGGCTTGTTTTAAATCTTGGCGAGATGATGGGCTTTCTTCATTCAGTATTAGCAGATTAGACATGTTTTATGAGCCAATCACTCCGGATGATATGCGCTTGTGTGTAAACGCAGGAACACAGCGGGGCAAAGAAATAGGGGGTTTGGTTCACTTATAGATTCATAATTAAAGATGGAAAACAATATGGAATGAGAAATGTTGTCATCTGTTATGAATGTAGCTTTACAATAATGTATCTGCCTCAGCTTCATCTTCTGCGGGGCCTTTGAAGAGACTGTCATCTGAATTGAAGTTTTCTGTACGTTTGATCTTAAACGGATACTTTATTCATGAACCGCATGGCTAAAATGCCATTTGCGCACATATAGCTGTCAGTCTTGTCAGTTCTTAGCTTTTACATGCATCTGTTATGTTCCAGAAAAAACCAGGGGGAAAAAACTGAATCTTCTATTTGACCAAAGTATACTCCACTCTGTGAGATGGCAGTTGCCCGCCAGCTACGACAAAGCCACACTTTCAGTCATGCAACAGTAATTCTTTGCTTTCTTTCTCCATGTTTCCCGATTTCCTTCTGATGTCTTGCCAGAGTAATCGAGGTAATCTCTGGGAAGAGAAGAAAGGGAAGGAGAGGAAGAGTGTAGAGAAGGAGGCAGAGAGGGCCTGCCAGCACGTCAGATCAGGGCTTACATAAGTTCAGCTAAAACTCCTGGGATTCACCTCTCTCTCACGCTCCATCGACAGCCGAGGACTTTCGGTTGGTGCTCAGGTTTTGTGTCGAATTGAATGCAAAGATGTCACAAAGGTGTGTATGGAACTCCTGCAAACACCCATCACCCTGATCATTCACCAATGTCAGAACATACGAGACACCTGATGTGCAAAATGTTACTGTCTCTTATCTTCAGTTGTCCCACCTTGCCTTCTCCCCAACACAACAGTACAAACAAGCCAGAAGAAATGTTCTGCCACGCAAGGCTAATCAATTAATTCCAGATTGATGGAAGTCCTGTTGGTAATGAATCCGTCAAACAGTAAATCACTGATGGCTTTCAATACTGAATGCTTTGATTTGTTTACAAGACGGTATCCTTTGAAGCTGCATGCGATGAAAATGTACCCTGAATATAGAATTCAAATGATTCAATTTACACATAACAAATGGTCAATGTAAAAACTGTTGGACAACACAGACGGTACTATTTTCTGGTCTCGAGAAATCATGTCAGAAATCATGATTGGATGAGAATGGAGCTCATCAGTCTTTGTAGGTTGTACAAAGATGCTGGTGCTGACAAAAAGTTTGCACATCAGGGAAGCTGTGCCAAAGTACTTTCAGAACTTTCTCTCAGAGGCTTTGTCCACTAGAAGGTGCTGGTCTGGAGCCGAGATTGACAGTAACATGGTGGCTGCTTTCAGTATCTATACCGCCCGACTTATTTGGTGAAGACAATTTGCTTGTGCTGTTAGGTTTGACAGACCTTGGCAGTGATCTTTAGAAACACCACCGCAGAGGCACTCTTCTACTCTCTTTCTCTCTGCCACTCACACACTTACATACGCTTGTGTATCTACAAGGACCCTTTATATTCACTCCAGGCATAGACCCTATCACCGCAGCAGTAACCTAAACCATCCTGTTCTTACCTACTCGCAAACTCTAAACACTCCCTTGAAGTGAGGGATGACTTCACTTTGAAGTCTAAAACTCTTGGTGCTCACAAAGTTAGATTTACAAGAAAACTCACGCACATTATGCACACATGGCTTCATCAGGTCACCGCCATTATCAGCTCATAATCAATTTTGTCAGCCTTTAATGTGGCTCTGAGTTTGAGACAGGGCGAGCCGTGGTGGGTGCAATCTGCTGCCCATGTTAGAAACGCCTCTGTCTGCTTCCTGCCATATCCAGAGGGGACAGCCTCTACAAGCCAGTTCTGGCCTGTCCTGTGCCCTCATGTGCCACCCTGCCTAGTCGTGTGGACATCTGCCATTCTGACTGGTGTCAGCGCACGTTGCCTCTCTTTGGCTAACGGCTTCTGACACCCCTTCACCCCGGGGCGGGCATGCTGCGCTGAGTGGTGGGCATCTCGTTTGTGTAGCGCATCTACAAACCAGCAGACACATTGACCTATTCTTTTGGCTTTAGCATCAATGTCAGACAGCGGCCCGCCGCTTGTTCACTCCAAACACCTCCAGATAGACCCGGATGCCAGATAACCCCTTCAACTGAGAAACATCAAAGAGACAAATAAGCGTGCCGGCAAACATGTCTACCAGGGGAACGGTGGAGTTAACCCTTTCAGCGGAGCACCTCTGGGACAACTTCAAACACTTAAGGATGCCAGGGGCAGGAACAGCTAGTGATTACCACAGCAACTGCCTACAGTGGTTGCTATAGAGACAGCTAAGGATCCGAAAGAAAGTGTAAGTATGCAACTCAGGCCTCTTCCTAGATGGTGCAGTTCTGGCACTCAAGTACCGAATACAAACTTTTTGTAGAAGTGCTTTCAGCACAAGTTTCTTCAAAACTTTGAGGCAGTGGAAAATATTGTGGGATGCTTATGCACATCAGCACATCAGGCTCCTACAGGCCGGTATTAAATGACTCTACTGTTGACCAACAACAGTATGGATCCTTTGTGTGCTATATATCCTAGACATATTGTTATATAAGTGTTAGCTTGGGGGCATCTTTCTCTCTTGACGGTCTGCCCGTCCTGCTTTCATGCTTACCCTGAGCGCACATTTTGTATCAAACGACATAGCATGCTTCTACTTCTGTGCACGCCGCTATGAAGACATGGTTTTAATGCTTCTGCGCTCTGAAGCTATCCCTTGGTGTAAACTCACAGTAAGATGAGGAAAATGTGCTACAGTTGCACTGCTCGTCCTGCGCTGCTCACGTCTTCCACAAAAATGTGACACAGTCAAGAGACTGAAAATAGCTTTGGGTCATTGAATATTCCCACTAGTTTCAAGACTATCAAGCCCGGGCCTGTAGCTTCTATATTAGACCATTGTATACACATTATAAAAGAAAAGGGGCCAAAGTGTATTTGTATGAGTCCCAGGTATGGCAAGTTATGATTACCTATGGTGGGATAATTCTCAGCTTCATAAAGATGGTGGGTGCAGAGCAACGTCCAGAGGAGCGTGAGTGTGTGTACATGCACTTATATTGTGAGCGTGTACGCACGCATGTATGCATCGATGTGTGTGTGCGTGTGTGTGTGTGTGTGTGAGAGCTTGGAGGGCATCGTCGCACCAAAAGATCCATTTAGAGGTAATGTGGTCTTTCTTTCTAAAGGTGAGAAGGAGGGAGGGAGGTAACGGTGTACGGAGAGAGAGATGAGAGAATGTGTGGACTTGAAAGCCTCTGGGCCTTTAAGAGATTACTGCCTTATTGCTTTGAGACTATCCATCTGACATCAGCTGTGTAGCGCTAAGAACAGCTGACCACACATACACACAGACCCAGCAATAAAGATAGCAACACAAAACTCAGTGAAAACAGGCATAAAGCAATGACGCACAAAGTGATAGTCAAAGGAAACAAAGCAAGAAGAAAGAAACATGAGAACGGGTGATAAAAGAATACCGAAGGATACGAGAACTGGGGCTGTTGGTGCATGGTGGGATTGATATGAAAAAGAAAGTAAACCAAGAAGAAAAGCGACAAGTTAAGGAGAGCGGGAGGTTCAGGCAGGTGGGTGGAGAAAAGGTCTTTCCTCAGACCACTGCAGAGTTCAGAAACCTCCATTCAAGACCAGAGGGTGGGGGGCCCGCGTGGGAGACACACTTAAGGGAAAACCCATGAAGAGAAAGAGCGGCGGGACCGAAAGATGCAGGAACTGAAGTCAGAAGTAAGTGAAAGATTGTGTTGGTGGAAAAGACGAGGAAAAGAAATGGGGGAAAAAAGGACAACAGGAAGAGGGCGTGGAGAAATGAGTTGAAGAGACAGAGAGAGGGAGAGCGGTAGTCCCGTTCATCGCCCCCTCAGCTCAGCGACACTGTCATCCGGAGAGAGGAGAGCCTGGTTGCCGGTAGCCACCCACAGAGCAACAGTAACCAGGGGAGCCCTGCTTCTGCCTGCCTGCCTCCCACTCTACATCCAATAACAGCCAGTACCTTTCCTCCCACCACACTGCTACTTACAGACTCTATGAATTACCTCACCCACACACCCACACACACACACACACACATCACACTGTATCACTCCACACACAGGCACACGGCTGATTAGTCAATAATAGTGAGAATGAGTTCCGGAACAAATGGTGTGAAAACTTTGAAATGACCCTCCATGGGGGTTTCCTCTGGCATTTTACAGAGCGGGTGTCACGTTGACATGTTGATTCATGTGTCATGTTTTGGTTTGCGGTTCTGTTAGTTTCAGCACACTGGACAGCTCCACGGCCTCACGCGCTGAGATTAGATTGTGAAAATGTACACGGGACGATACGGTAGATATGAATTAGTGATGATAGGATTGGTAGTTTTCTGGTATGAGTGTCTTTTCCCTAACAAAGAGAGCCCTCAACAAATGCGTCTCACGTAGATTCATGTAAGCCGATTCACAACGCAGAGCAGTCTCGACTCATTGCATCGTTTAAATGGACTCAAAGCTGTTTCTTTGTTTTGAAGCTGTGTTTCTGAATAATGTTACGTGATGCAAATGAGTCATAGCTCAACTTATGTTGACCTTAACAGTGATTTGCTCTGAAAGAAAAGAACAATTGGATTCAAACAAGACTAGTCTACAGCTCGTGGCTCTGTGAAGCATCTTCTTCGTTATAAAGTTAACATGACATTTAGCGGGTATAAAGTTTGCCGTGTTCATTTCTTGAGATGTAATGGCAATCCATAAAAAAGATGTTGGACCAACCGACTGACAACTATTGCCATCATAGAGCTACACCACTAGCATGGATACAAATGATAACGCTAAAAGAATTATAAGTGATAGAACAAAAAGGTTTGATGAGACGACGCAAACCGGTCTGATAGCTATTCGTCAATGCGTGCATTGAAATCAAAACAGTAACTCAAGGTCCTCATAGCTTCTACCAGCAAAGCGTCTCGCGCTTTTTACATTGTTTTTGAACACATTAGCAAAGGGAGAGAAGCAAATGGAATATGATTTTACTGAGTGGATAGAAATTACTCGCTGCCTACAAATGTAAGTGGCTCAGGCCTTTTGAACTGCCGAACACACAGTAGAAGTACAGGCTTCTAAATGTGGTTGGTTCATAAAAAAAAAAAAAAAAGGCTTTTCAGGTGCAACCATTCCATGTCCACACACGCGTCAGCTCTCGCCCATAATATGTACTGTAAGCTTCACAGGAAGACAACAGAACTCAAGCCTTGTCTGTGCCCTCGGGTTGTAGAGTACAGCGGTGAGAGGAAGTGAGGGAGTGAAAACATACAACTGATAAAGATTTAAAGCAAAGGGCACGGAGGGAGAACGAGGGAGAAAGAGGCCGAGAGCGAGTGAGAAACCCAGAGGCCGACCCAAATGGATTGGGTGAACGTAACCCCTTAAAGCACACGCGGAAACAGAGAGGGAGACACAGTGATGCACAGAGAGGTATCCAGAAACAGTGAGTGGGTGGAGGTTAGCCCTTGGGCTTTCCCCAGAAACCAGCAGCCTCATTACGAAAGCAAACACACACACACACACACACATGCACACACACACACAAGTACACAAAGATGTTGAAGGGGCTTCCCCCCCCCCCATGCTGTAACAGCTGTGAGGCCTGGGATCACAGTGAGAAGTCAGAGCAAACGACAACACCTATAGCAGCCGAAAGCAGGTAGAAGATAAAAGATGTATTACTCACTGGCCCTAACGCTGAGTAAACTGATGCAGTACAAATGTGTACTGTCGACAAACACTTTTGGTAAACAGACTGTAATATTGTTTTCTGTAGGTCGTACGACATACTGCAGGAAGTGAGACTGGGTTCTGACTTCCCAGGAGTTTTTGTTGGTATGGCTGCTTTGAGCAAATAGGAAGGCAGGATTACATGGAAGCAAAACCCATTAATGTCAGATTATGTATGTAATATTTATGAAGCCATATCAAGAGGGTCGTGTTTCATTATTCAAGGCGGCAGTTGTAGCCTGTGTGCGCGTGTGTGTGTGTGTGTGTGTGTGTGTGTGTGTGTGTGTGTGGAGTCGGCTCTCGCTAACAGCAGCAGCGGATGTGGGTGGAAATGGGCTTTCCCGATGCCGTGGAACAGTGAAATGTCTGTTACTCTTATGTAAACATGGACTCAAAGGATCTTTACTGTACAGCACACACACACACACACACACACACACACACACACACACACACACACACACACACCCGGGTGCATGTTGACAAATAATGAAATGCCCTGCCTTAAATGAAGCCGACTGGAATACTCGATCACACAAATATACACACACCAATCAATATGTGCAAACAACAAACATGGAGAAGTTCAAACACTGGGCACTTGGGTAAATTCACAGTCAAAAACTACGCACATGCACACATACCAAAACCGCCAAATAGTATGTATCACCCTTAAGAATTAAGAATAACAAGCAAAAACAGGCAACTAACAGAAATAACAGGCTAAAAAAGTTGTTACCTAAACTCTGCTGGTGCATCGAATTTAATGAGCAACAATAGCAAAGGAAAGAAGAAGAAGACATGGTCGTATATTAATGGATACAGCCGGGATCTGATCTACTGTGAAAGGCAGGCCTGTAATGAAAAACACATCACTGCTACTTTTTTACACCTTAAACCAAAATTAATTACTCTGTGACAAAGTCTCAACAAGAGCTGCATGTCAGGAGCTTCACAAGGCCTTCAATCACAACACAGTGCAGCCAGCACAGAAACAAACTGAGGAGAGGTTTAACTAGATGAGAAAGTGAAATGATGAAGAATGTCTGCCGTTACTGTTGAACACGATCCGGGCTGCCGTCAAATATAATTCATTAGTTCCGATGATTACTTTGCATACTGCATTAGCTACTGCAGCAGTCTGGTCTCCTGAAAATTACCTTCCAGTTGAACAAAACCGCTTCGTCAATTACGTACATTACTAGAAAAGTATTTTCTACGGGATTCGTTTTTTACGTATCACAGATGTATTCCTAATGAGTCCACCTAAGTCTGCGTAAGGAGGAGGAGGAGACCATCCAGGAGACCCCTGTTCGTGTCCCTTGTGTGACATCCCTCCCCTTCCCGTGCACGGGGCGTCCCCGTTGCTTTGTGTCTGATTTTCTGTTGCAGGAGCTAAATGGTTGGTCATCAGCTGCATGAGCCACAGGCGGCGTGTGCTCTATCCATAAATACCTCTTTCTTTCGGGAAGCCTCGCTCTCTCTGGGGGAGATCCATTCTTCCCACCGGCACGAGACAGTTTTGGGGGGTTTTTTGGGTTCTGTTTTGTCATACACACTGCCACACACTCATATATGCACATAAGGAGTAGCTGATTTCTACACGCTGCGTTGTTTTTACTTGTGTTTTTTGCAAATAAATAGCTTTTCTTAGCAGCCAGCTCCTTTGGTCTCCCTGCTTTGTTGCTGCCTCTGAGACAACCAAAATTCAAAGTTTTTTGTCATTTTAATAATCCAAAACTGTGATGTAGTTTTGTTGCATTTTTGTTTTGTTTTGTGTTACTATAAGCGCATGTTTAAAAGTGTAACTGTAATCCGGGAGAAAATATGTTTCCCTTCAAACGTAATTGAGGATTTAGTTTAGTTGTATGGGAACGTAACAGGGTTGGCCACAGTCCCTGTAGACCATTAGTGGCTTCATGAGCAGCAAGATGAAGGGAAAGACTTTCCATTGTCTCCAGAGTGAAATCTGACATCCTACTTTTAAAGCGGCTATAATCATATACCACCTTTTGAATTGACGTGGCAGACTTGTTTGCAACCTGTTGCTTATTTACACATCCAGCAGTTACTCTGAACAAAGCTCGGTAGTTGTATAATTGCAGAGGTGGAATTTATGGAATTTAGATACAAATTATTTCTATGTCAGTATGAGTAACATCCTCAAGTTTAAATTACAGTATACAATAATTTTACAATTACATTTTATTTCATTCCTGTCAGTGTATACGATGTAATACTTACCTTGTAGCAGCAGATGAGGTTTATTTGTACTCAATGTTTTTTACACACATTTTGTTGTTTTTAAGGGCTGGTTATATAATATTATATATTATATAATAATGAAAGCAATGCTCTAGGGTTATTATTATTATTGTTTAGGTTTTTTGTTGAAGTTCGATCATACCATTACTCCTACTGTACACAATGTATTGCCATTATTGTCACCTGCCTATACAAGATACACAAATCTGAAGATTTGGGATTTTAAGGTGAAACAAAACCAATTTTGTCAAAATAAACTGACCCACCTTATCTAAATGTAGATTTCCTGCATTCTATTTGAATCATCTAATGTAAACATGTGATGCATGTTCTCCTCGTGCCAGCTTGGAAATAAAATGACCAGAAATGAACTTAACTTCTTGCTCTGTTTGAAGGGCTAACGCTGTAGCAAATGTAAGGTTGGCCGTGTTCTTTTCTAGAGATTTGATACTCATTTGTAATGTAGTTTTGCCGTTTTGTCAGCTTTGAGCTTTCTAATAACACACACACACACACACACACACACGCACACAGGTGTTAATGCTACCATTTGGCTGCCCTGTTCTCTGGATCAGTATGATTCATTTGTTCTGTTGTCTCTCTTCTTTATTATTGATGAACGCTGCAGTACTTTCTCAGTTCCTGGTGCGCTGTACATCGAGCTTGGTTTGTGTCTGTGCTTCTTAAATGCAAATTGAATGTCCCCATAGTAATAACAGCCTTATTAAAGTACAGATTATTTGAATGTTAATTAAATTCTGCTTTATGTTACATTATTATGTATTTATTCTCCAATCAAGCTGCAGTAGGCTTTATCTCTCTTTGTACACCGAAATCATCTGCCACCTCACCAACCTGACTATCATTCCCTCGTTCCCCCTCCTTTTCTTAACCTTGTCTATTTTTCTCCGCCTCCTCCAGTCTTTCTTCCCTCTCTCTTCATATTTCTCTCGTTTCTGTCTTTTCAGCACATTAAAGCTCAGCGGATGCCCAAAGATCTCGTGACTCCCCCCCCCGTGTCTGTTTATGTGTGTGTCTGCATGTGTATTGGCCTGGCATGGGGAAACGAAACAAATTGGTTTGTTTTCACTCCTCTGCTCCGCAGCCAGAGAGGTCTTCTAGACAACTGTCAGGACAAGCCTGTGTCGCTCATGCATGCCTCAGCAGGATATCTTCATTCACTCTCCGTGTGTTCAGACTACTACAAGCGCATCCAGAGTGGGTGTGCCTGTGTGTGTGTGTGTGTGTGTGTGTGTGTGTGTGTGTGTGTGTGTGTGTGTGTGTGTGTGTGTGTGTGTGTGTGTGTGTGTGTGTGTGAGGGAGGGGAGGTACGGGGAGCCATGAAACGTGCATTAAAAACAAGAGCTGTAGCATAATCATTGCGTCGTAGATTTCAGAAAGGGAATAATCACTATCAGAGTTTAATTACACATTACACAGCCATAATCTTTACAGTAATAACAATAAACGTTTAACTGGTTATAAAACAGTATGAATTTAATACTGAGTCTGTGTGGGGGAGACTGTCAGACCCCTGTTGCAGCAAAGTGAGATTTTCTAAAAGGAGTCTGGTGCTCAGAATCACTACCACTTTTGTCTACAGGGACTGCAACACGAAACAAAAGTTCTTGGTAGCAGCTTTGAGTTAAACAAGGTTAACTTTGTGAGCACAGATAATCTGTATCATCATAGCAATATATTAAAAGGTTTTTAAAAAAAAAAAGAATTTGAATAAACTGTCTTTGCTGCTCTTCTCTCTACAGGCAGGGGGAAATAATCTGCAAGACTCAAGCAGCAAGGAGGAACACAGTATGTTAACAACTCAACTATTTGAGCTTTAAATGTTATTACAAAAATCCAAAAAAATCAATTCTACAAGCCATAATTCCAAGGATCAGTAAAAATAAATCTCTTGTTTCTCAGTTCCCGTTAAGACGGTGGGAGCTGAATTATGAACCAGCAGAGAAAAATATTGTTTTACTAATTGAATGTAACACCCAGATTCTTGCAATGACGAGTTAAAGAGTGCCAGAATGTGCCATTATGGAAAGACTGTACATTATATAGTTTTGATACTGAACGTGTGGATCCATATCATATCAAAAGAGGACTGCTGCTTCTCAGCTGTATTTCTAAATTGCTCCGAGCATAAAGAAAGAAATGGGAACCTCAGCGTGGCCCCTTGTTAAACCTCCCCATGTGTACAACATTCAGCAGCAAGGGAGAGGATCTCCTCTTGTCTGCGCACACACACATTAGATTACCCCCCCCCCCCCATCCACCCTCCACCCATGGCCAACCTGCCCAACCCACCTCCCCAAATCTGTGTCGGTTATGTAAAACGTGGCACGAGGAGTATGGGAAAGGTCCCTGGAGAGCAACGTTGTCATCATACATTAAACAGCACCCCAGGTCTGACTAAACACCCGCTCATTAATAAACAATGAGGAGAGTGGTTAAATATAGATCCTCCCTCCACCCTGGTTCTCCCGTTCTGACAGGAGCTCCTCCATAAGGAGAGCAGAGGAGCAGGCCTGCCCCGCTCTGCTCCGCGCTGGGCTCCTTCATGTTGGGTTCAGCACCATGGAGAGCGCCACTGTGACGGCAGCGCGTGTGTGTGCGCGCGCGTGCGTGTGTGCGTGTGTGTACGTGTGTGTGTGTGTGTGTGTGTGTGTGTGTGTTGACAGCTCACCAGGTGTCCTCTCAGTATGAGTTCCTCCGTAAACAAGAGCGGTAAACACAAACCCCGGTGACGGTAATGATGTCAAACCCACATCTCACCTTATCTCCCCTCTTCCAGCTCTCTCATTGCTCACTCCATCCATCCTTTTCCTAATCAATCAGTTCTTTCCAGCTCCTTTTTCACTCTGTCCTCTATTCTATCTGCATCTAGCACTCTCGCTTGACCTCTCTTTCACCACACCTTTGACACATTTGCCTGCCTTCCTTTCTCCCTCTTTCAGCCCATATGGTACGTCGACGGCTCACTCTTTTTCTATCGCCCAACATTTCAATGCTTCCCTCACCTTGGAGCTCCAGTAAACACTTTAGTTTCCACCATCCACCTATTTCTTATTTCCGAAGGACCTCTATCCATTCTTCTGTCTGCTTTAAGCTGCAGGACTATTTTTTACTCTTTACCCTAAAGGGCAGATGGATTTCTTTTCATGAGCCATGAAGAACAAGAGAGATGAGGAGAATCTGAAACCCCAAGGAGCGATGGAGGGGATAGGATAGAAGAAGCAGGTGATGCGTAGAAAGTAGCAGATACTTTGGCAACCTTCAGCTCTTTGCCAGAAGGAATGAGAGACATGGGCAGTCCATGCAGAACAGACGCATTTTTGAAGATACATATTGTGGAATTTGTGTCTCAGAATATGAAAAGACTAAAATCAGACACTGCTACTGCATGGGAACCTTTTGATAATCCCCCTTTTACATTTAGAGTGAAATAGTTGTATTTTAAACGCGAATGAATCCATTTGTGTGTCTCGTTCAAAAACAGAAAAATGGAGATAAATACAAGTCAAGGAGAAGAGACAGAGGACAGAGAACTCTGACAGGATTAAGTCCCAGGCCAGCAGTGCCAGATGTAGTGCCAAAGGTGAGAGACTAAATCATTCCAGGCCGTCTATCAGTGGACACATGATTAAAATATTAAGTTTGGCCCCAAGTCACCTGAAATGTCTTCAAATCATATCACCACAAACTAACAACGAGCTGGTAAATGTTTGCTAAGTGCAGATAAATGTATCACTAAATAAAAACGGGTTGCACCAAACATTTTATTTCTTATGTAGATATTAGTTTCTGCAGAATATTTACACCCACTTACTGCAAGGTGTAACTGTAGCTGAAAGACTAATGTTAGCTTCCTACTATATAAGATAGGTCATAAAAATGTGGTCCACACATCTGATCTGACAATTGATCAAAATGCTTTTTAACAATGATTACATTTCACAAGAATAACACAATTGGCCTGAACGTCAAATTACAAAAATAAATAAAATGAATAACATTAATAAAATGTTATGCTAACAATCTTAGGCTAACCCTAAATAGGATCGGTTGATTTGAATATTTCCTACTCATTCTAAACTGCACAAATACTACCAACTCTGAAATATTTATTTCTGTTTCGTAAAACAAAGATTGTCTGATTTTTGACAGTTAGTTTACGTGTGATTACCCATTGGATAGATATTTGATTGCTTTTGGATGGTGCAACAGGATTTAACCAAAGTTTTTATTAATTTAATGTTATTTGATTGTTATTATAAAAAGTAAAAGCTTTTTATGGTGCACCCTAATTAGCAAGTAGTTATCAATAATCAATAAACTTAGTACAGATTAACAAATGTGCAAACCAATCCACTTTATAAATGTAGGTGGTTGAGCTTAATTATGAAAAAAAATATTGAAATAAACAAATATGGATTTGACAGCAGAAATAAAGCACAGTAGAGAAATTTTTCATGTGTAAGAGTTCAAACGCTCTTGTTCATCGCTGCCTTCTAAAGGCACAAAATATTCTGGGCAAGTTAATCAGATGCTGCTGTGGACTCCTGGAGGCTGTGAAGGTCAACAGCTCCACCCCTGGTTGTCAGCCAGCTGTCAGTCTGCCCAATCAGGTGGAGTGGATGAGGGAGGGTGGGGTACGATTTTAGGGCTGGTAGCCAAAAATGGTTACGATATTGCTCCCATCCACAACAGCAATACCAAGAAGTCACAGAGAGATGTGAGCAATGGTCCTTTAGCTGCGAAAAAAAAGACCGCGAGGAGGCTGAGAGGAAGATATTAAAAAAGAGAAACGGCGAAGGAGAGCGAGGGAGGACGGGAGGGTGAGATGTAGGGGTGAAGGTGGAGAAGCAAAGTTGTGAGCGGAGGAGAAAGGGAGCGAGGTATGTTGGAGGAGAGGGTGGTGGATGATGCAGGAAGGTGAGCCAATCATCCTGCTCACTTGACCCTTCCAATTACCACGGCGACGGTTAATTAGCGCAGAGGTAAGCTCCGGTAATTACCCATTGTGTCTCGGACAAGAGGCTACACACACACACACACACGCACACACACACACACACATGAGCTCGCACAACGCACTTGCAAACATGTTGCTATGGATACCTGCAATCCTTTCTATCACTGTGCTGGAGAAACAGATACAAAGTAGATGGAAATAGATAAAAGAGATGAGAGGAAATAATAAGAGAAACAAGAAACCGGGAGAGAGCAAACAAAAGCTCTACAAAGGCAAAGGGAGTAGGAACGATGTTTAGTTCAGAGAGGGCGGCTGGCTTTGTTTTGTCGGCCACGTTGTCGAAGACGCACTTTAACAACAAGCTCTGTCTAGGAATGTCAGTTAAGAAGAAAAGCTCCAAATGCATTAGCACGAAAAACTGTTGAGTCTAAAGCACGGATATCTTCTCAGGGAGATGAGCAAACAAAAGTGCATCAAGATGTTTCCCGATAGCAGGAAAAGGATGGATGAAAGTGACACTACAACACCACATGTCCATTATGAATTTTGAACTATTAACTATTCAACCCTTTTGTAGGATCTGACGTACTGACCCCAGCTACAACACGGAGCAAACACACACACACACACACACACACACACACACACACACACCTGAACACACAATACGTGCACACAATTACACACATGCACCTGTAACACCATGTGGACCTCCAACCAAAACGGACAGATAGGTCCCGACACTCTGACCCGGCTCCTTGCCCCTGCCAACACCTTCAACCCCCTAAAACATTGATATTGTATGTCCTGAAACACACGTGTGCACACACACACACACACACTCAAACACACGCGTACACACAGAAATGTCTCCCCCGTTTAGCTGACATGTTACATAAGCTGTCTAAAACTATATTTCTCAAAGGTTGAGTGTAGTAGGAACAGAAGCCTCCTTACACCTCAGTAGTGATGTGGCCAAGTAGCCTCTGACAGGCCAGTTTACGGGGCCATGTTTGGATTAAAAGACATCACCTTACTTGTGATACCTGCGAGGAGAATAAAGTGTGTCATGAGCACAAACTGACTGTGAAAAAGGTTGCAAGTGGAAATCAATGTGTTCTCTCCAATGAATGCTTATTTAGTGAAAGTAAAATGTCAATTTCCTGCAAAGATCTGACCAATTTGTTTTACATTTTCAATTAAAAGAGGCACCATATTGAGCCAACTGTACTCCACGGAGTGCGGCTGCCCCCTTCAGCTCAAAGCTGTCTCTGGGTTTTGTTGTCACCGTGTGCATATTATAACTCATTATCCTGCTCTCTCTTTCTTTGTTGGGCGGACAGCTCCACCAGGTGTTGAAAGCTCGTGTTACATCTGTTCCGCTCCCTAAAAATGTCACCCGATATTTCTTTTTTTTCATGAAATTATTATAAATTATGAAGCACAATTTTCAAATATTGCCAAATTAAAAAGTCCAGTTGTGGTTTCATTTGATTTCTCTAAACGTCTTTGTAACACAGACATGAAAGTGAATGTTAACATATACCTGCTTTGAATCATTCACATCATTGGTGATCGTTTGCTGCCCTCGCTCCCACATTATAAAGCAGGTTCACAGGGTCAGCTCTGACCTCAGTGTTTTGAATGATTCGTTCATTTTTCGTCGCCTTTTCTCGACATTACTTTTTTATGACTTTTTTCAACATACTATGACTTTTTTAAGAGTTTTTTGACATACTATACTAAGACTTTTTTATGACTTTATTTGTTGTGGTTTTCTTTCCCATTGATGATCAGCTTCTTTGGCTTTATGACTTATGGTGAAACTCAATACCTAACGGCTGGCTCAGTAACTGTAATCTATCTGACTCGTGGTCAGACCACACAGAGTCTCACTATTAGCAACTCAGTAACACCCACAGAACACAAGAGAGATTGAATTTTCTTCAGTTCACGCAGATTTATTTGCATCACAAAGTATACAAGTAAACCGAGCTGTCAACTAACACCCCCGCCCCCCCTCTGAACTTTCACCTAGACAAGTTACACTGTGTACCTCGGCCAAGTCATAACAGAGTTTTTTTTGGATTAACCACAGCCTCCTTCCCCACTCGTCTTGTCCCGTTTCCGCCTCTGGCCGCCCGTCACAGCGACCGGCTCCCGGTCTTGCCCTGCATTAGAAGTCTTGCACTACTTGTTTATCTACGTCATCCACCTCCATCTTCACCCGGGCTCCAAGGCCGCTACACTAGACTCTCTGTCTCAGTGACGTGAAAAACATGACAATGATACAGGCCGTTATCACAGGATGAATGTGAATATACATTTAAAATGATGGATATGATTGATTTTACACAAATGTATTTCAAGACACAAATACATTTTTCTCCCACACTGACATTTTCAACACACAATAATATGACTTTTATCCACATACTATACTATGACTTTTGTATTACTTTTTTCGGCATACTATGATTTGACTTTTTTCAATATACTAAGACTTATTTCGACATTCTATATTTTTTCGACATACTATGACTTTTTTGGGACCTGCTCTACTCTGTGAGCTACATGGACGCCCCCTGACATAAATAAAACCCATCTTTCTCTCTCTCTCTCACACACACCCACACCCCCACACCCACACCCACACCCACACCCACACACACACACTAGGTTGACGTTCGTCCACCCTACAGATAGTCACAAAGGGTTGTCCTTGATTTCCACTGTACAACAAGCAGTAACACTGTGATTGAATTTCCTTTATTAGTAGTTTTAAAAGATACACGACCTTGTTAGATACCATTGTCCCAGCACACATACTGCAATGCTTTTTGACAAGGAGCTTTGAGAATTGGCACAAACAATATACAAATGAACAATCCTGTATACAATACTGATTTCAAACAGAGAAAAAAAATAAACAATAAATATCAAAAATTGGCATGAACACAAGAATAAAATGCAGGCCTGTATCTTGATGAAAGAAAAGAATATATACGTTTCCTTTACATACCGTATTCTTTTTATTCAAAGCAAATGTTAACTTAAAAAAAAAAAGGCCATTTTCAACTTTTGGCCCAAAAATACTTGATAGCCAGTCTGAGTAGAGCATAGAGCAATATTTGAATATACAAACATCCGTTTAAACTCAGTCTAGAGGTTCCTTACTTTGTGTTTGAGGGGAGTTACAATTAACGACAAAAGGCAGAAAATAAAACATGTTAAAAATGCAAAAATAATTTCTTGTCTGAGCTTCTTCCAGTTTAAGAACATAAAATGTGTCAAGACAAAGAATCGTTTTGTTTTTTTAAAGCACACAAATGATTAATAAAGTCAATGGATTCAAGCCCAGAGAATGAATAAGGCAAGCAAGCTCATATTGTATATACAGTCAAGGTTACTATTTACACTTGGTTTAGTAACTCTGCCAAGAGTTGAGGTGGGGTTTGTCTCCCTCTACTGGTTCAAACTAGAGCCACACTACAGACAGCAGGAATGAGTGCAGAAGTAGTATCATGCTTTTAAATTGCTCATTAAAAGGACTCAGCAGAAACTACACCCAATGCAGTGGATGGCAACCAAAAGAGCCATTACCAAAACAAACGTCCAGTGTCTTTACGAAACACCCTGAGCCTGGTCTGACACTTCCTCCACATCTGGAATAACAGCACATCTCCTGATGTTGGTTTTGGTTTAATTAGTTCCATATTGCTTTGCTATCTCCTGGCTTCTGAGATTTCTAAATATAGCAAAGAGGCAGACTCTTACCACAGGAGTGAGAATGTGCAAAGCTTCTCCTTGACCTTCTAACGTTGAACACAAACAATATACAGACGTCACTACCATGGTGAAAGCAGATATGTTGCCTCAAAAGCACCGGCGACTCTTCTATGACTACTGTAGTTATTGGGAGTTACAGAATTACCTTAAGAGGCCCGGCTATGCACGATCATACTTATTACTAATCACATGACCAAAAGACAGAAGTGTAATAAATAAGAGAGTGAAGTCTAGATGAAGGATAACTCAGCCAACACTAAACAAACCATTCCCATCACCAGTAATGTAAATGATGTGAAAGTCAAATTAAAGCAGTCAGGAAGAAGAATGGCTGTAAATGAGACCTGAACTTAGCAGAGCCAGACTCAGAGGAATACAGACTTAATGAGGCCTAAGATGCAGTCAAAGAGTTTAAAATGAAGGTAAAATAGAAAACCAAGACAGGTTTGATCACAAGTCATCCTGTTAAACTACACAGGTGCACACATGGTGGTGATATTACGAGACTATTATGTCTGAAAGAGTAATGAGGATGTCTACAACTATTGGACAATGCTTGAAACGTTCAACCTTCAGGCACAATACAATTAAAGCCAACTGTTTTGGTGATGTTGTCCGTGCTCTGGAGAAGACTTCTGAGGATTGCTACCATCGGGTCCAGATGAAAACCCAGACTTGTAGCGTGCACACAACATGTGTTAATTGGAATCATGCAGGAGTAGGCCGGAGGACACAAAAGGACTTGAATCTAGAACTAAGAGTGAAAAATGTAATATTTCACTGGAGATCATTTAACCAACAACAGCCTAAATTGAGACTGTCCCAATGTCAGCAACAGGATGTGAATCAATGAGACTGGGAAACTGCAACATGGCCAGCTTACGATGTCACATACATATAGGTCTAGGGGTTAAAGGACAAATGAGCATTCATGGATGTATCACTAACCAGTAGTAGACTAAAAAAAAAACATCCAAGAAACATCCCCGACTGCTGAATCTAGGATGATCCTACAGTAAGTAAAGAGGCAAAATGTGCATCAACCCAGTAACTGTAAAAGAAGCAACCCAACATAAGGGTGCCCAAATACTGCTAAAAACTAAAACCTGCACTTTGCTCTAAAAAAACAGCAAGAGTGACACAACTTCAGTGCGTCTGTGTTTGTGAGGAAACAGAGGAAGAAGGGCCTGCAGGATGTGTGTGTGGAGAGAGTGTAGGCCGGTGGACAGCAGGCCTCACGGTGGCGTCTCTGCGATAGTAGTCGTGGCCTTTTTCTTGGTCGGCTTCTTCACCGTCTTTGTTTGTGTCTTGAAGAGGGAGGACAGGGACGGGAAGGAGGAGACGTTAAAGACAGATTGATACAGTTCATTAAAACAACAGAAGAAAAGTAGAGAGACAACAGTGAATTATGGAGAAGAGGTCCAAAAGGTCTGACTCAAATATCGACTTTTTTTGAAGGCCTTGCATGGAGAGTTGTATCATACAGTTATGACAGATCTGAAAATAACCCTGATGATGTCATCCCGGTTATATCGACTTAAGGTGAGGTCATATTACATTTCCTCTCAACACAACGTCCCCACACTCTGTCCCCAAAATGGACAAGATATCACGTTCCTGATGCGCATAATAAATAAATGTATTGATCACAAACTAAAGTCTATAAAGAGTGTATAGAGTGACCGTGCAGTTTGTAGTCTAGCATTGTGTGTGTGTGTGTGTGTGTGTGTTCGTTGGCCCTACCTCTGTCTTAGCAGCAGCAGGTTTCTTGGTGGCCTTGACGGTGGTACTACGTCTGGGGGGTTTTTCTGCTGCATCCTCATCAGAGTGTTCAGTCCTTGTGTCCGATTGGTCAGAGCCGTGTTGCGATGACGCGTCGTCAACAAGGGACGCGGCCGCCGAAGAGCGGGCTGCAGGATTGGACAAAAATGTATGATTAACCCGACAGCTGAGAAAGCAGAGCGATTGAGCCAGTAGCAGCCAAACGTAACTCAGCTGACTTTATCCTGTGAACAACATTAAAAACACACCAAGGATGAAACTCCTGAAGCAACTGTTAGTTGTCATTTATAACGTGTATTTGCAGACCAACACCACTGCAGTCACAGCCCCGTTTTTAAAGTTAATTTGTCGGTAAAGGAGTATCTTCTGCCCAGCCACCATACCAGAATGTGAAATGTCCTGGGTTTATAACAGTTTAGACAGGATCATCATAGGGACAGACTGCTTACAGCAACAGACAACCAGACTCCGGTGCTGGAGCATTTCACTAAGATTTAAAGCCCCTGATTCAAACGTTAACCACGCACAGCAGTGGTACGCAGCCTTGGTTGTGTTGTAAGGAGTCACAAGACTAATCTGAGGAGTCATAGGATGATTAACGGCATCAGAAAAAACTAAATTCTGACTTTTTTTATTATCATTTTCTTGTGCAACAGACAGTTTTATCCCTTAAGGCTACTTAAAAAATAATTAAATTAAACAATCTGGCGAGGGAAAAATCATTTGTAGGTTGATATATACTGAATTAGAGCTCGATAGCGAGGCACAACTAGACAAGGCTTAAGAGCAGTGCATGGTACAGCTGCAATTGTTTCAGCACTAGTGCACAGTCTGAGAGAGAAGGGCAATGACCACTGGCACTACATCATCTCATTCAAGAACGTTTTGAAGAGAAATAAATGAGGAAAACATGAGTCTATGGCCAATATTTTGTTGTTCAGTACAGTTAAGAGCATTAATATGACAGCAGTTCTAATTAAAAACCAATGTATTCATTGTGTTTTGTAAATGTATGTGGACAGGACACTTCAACATGTTTAAATCATGTAAAGGAGTATTAGCATTGACAGTTTTGCATGTTAAGTTTGGAAAATGAAAAAATATTTTTCTTGCTGGTTAATGCTGTGGTGGCTTAGCAGGAAGATAGTTATTTAATCAGTCTACTCCATTTATTGAATGAAGACTGTGAGATGTGATTGAAAGCTCTGAATCATAGTAAGTCCACCTTTGAGTTCGGATTCTCTTTAACATATACTGCATTGTACACAAAGGATTATCAAAAGGAACATCTGTGCACAAATCACCCTGAAAACTGGATTTGAACTCTCGCTGTTTGACGCATTCACTTCAGTGTGTTGTTCAATCTTCCGTCCAGACTGGATTTTGAAGTTGCCCGAGGTTTCTTTGTAGGTTTAAATTAAAATGTGCCACTTCGTTCATTGTTTCACTGCCTCTGTGTGTCTCTCTCTGTATTCACAGCTCGTCAGGCCCACACAGGCAGCAAACCGGCAGTTTAGTGAGACACAAAGAGCCCTCCTTCCAAGCTTCTCCTCCCACTGGAATCACATGCTCCCCCCCCCCCCCCCCCCTCCACACACACACACTCTGCATCTCCTCCTCTTCCCTGCCATCCGACAGCGCCTTAAATCACATGACTCTACTTGGCCCGACTAGCCCCAGTCCTGCTCTGATAAAAAGTTAAACAAAGGAAGTCCTCTGAGTGGCACCCCTGCCTAATCAGCACACTGGACACACAGTATGTACACAAGTATCCTGATGCGTACGACTCCATGGCTCTCCATGTGAAGCTGTTATTAAAGCAGTGTGGGTCGTGCGCGTGGAGAGGCCTTACTCTGCCGTGCAGCGGTGCTCTTGGTCCGGGGCAGCGTGCTAGACCCTGAGCTCAACTCGTCCATGGGGTCCCGTCTCATGCGGGCGTCTGAAGTGTGCAGAGACAGCTCGTCCTCGGCGTTGATCAGAGTCAGGTCCTGCATGCTGAAACTCCGCAGCTTGTCCGAGAGCACGCCCTGCCCCTGGGCATCACAGCAAAACCAAACACAGGCACGTCAGATAGGCGACAGCATGAGAATAATTATCCCTCACCTCTGCGTCACGCACTCCTTACAAAAGAACTATTAAATGAATGAGTGAATTCTTATGTTTGGTGATACACAGATGGATTAAGTCGATGGGACAGGATGTAATGGCAAATATACTGGGAAGCCACGGTTCCCGTTTTATTTATTGTACAGCCACAGTATCGCTTGTAAATAAGAAGCAATATTGAAAATATTGGCTTTTATAATTTGATGCAGATTACTGATTTAATTGTTGTGCATAAACAATAAATGTCTGCTTAAATGTCATTTAACGGAGCGGTTAGTGTGATCTGTTTATGTGGCAAATACTTGAACACTGGAATATAAACAGAAATGTGGAAGACTTGCATGATAATATTGAGCAGAGCATCAAATAGTATTGTGTAAATGGGACAATGTAAGTGTGAACAATGGCTTTAATATTTCTATTATTTGGAGACCAGCATGCTTGGCATCAGATATCATTTGGTCTAGTCGTAATTCCATGTTTGAAACTAGCGAGGGACATCAGAAACCAAGCCTAATAGACTTTGGGGAATCCAAGTTATGTCAAGTAGACATATGTAAATACAGCTGTGCACTCACCCCAAACATATGGAGAACGCATTGGGATGTGATCTCTAGTCTGCATTATGGTACGGATACAAGGCATCTTTGAACAAACTCTAGTCCTTCCTTATAAATGTGTGTACAGCAGCGCAAACCTCCCAGAGAACTGAGGTCATTTTGCTCTACCAAACAACTCAAAGCTTTGAAGCTCTATTTGAAAAACTTGTTACCATTAAAAATGAATCAATTAATTTGATAAAGGTTTATAGATCATGACGCATACAGCTCACCTTGGAGGCTGCGGTGACAGCAGCAGTAGCAGCCAGGTTGAGACCCCTCTTCCCAAACTTCATCATGGTCTCATAGCTCCTGTCTTTGGCCTGCGCTATGTACTCATCTATCTCCTAGAGCACATGACGAGTGGGGGGGAGGGGGACAACCATGTAAGCAATTGGTAAAAAGAGGGAAAAAAGGACAATCGGAATATTTCAATGTGGATGTTATGTTCCTACCTTCTCTTTGTTGGATAGCGTTGGGTGGACAAACTTGCGGTAGAGGACACTGGAGCCCTTGGTGTACGGGGACAGGAGCCAGATCACAAAGGCAATCTTTAGCTCAAAGTAGAATGGAAACCTGCGTAATGAAACAGAGTTATACCATCAGCAGAGAGGAAAAGAAAGCGCTTTAAAAATGAGTCAGACACCTGGATCCTACAGAGAAAGACTCAACAAAGAGACGGTAACAAGATGCTTCAATAAGAGTCACTGTACTAAAAATATCAAGAGAACTAGCACAAAATACACACATGAATGTGTCTATTGATATTATATAAGCTCACTTATTACAAGCTAGTTGGGCATGAGGGTCACTAGCATGAGCAGCTCCTGACTCACCATGAAAGGAGCAGGTCTGTGGCGGTCTCTGCTGTAGTGAACAACGCAAACACTATCCAGTACATCATCCATTTCACCTGGACACACACACACACACACACAAGTGAGGAGAGAAATAACATCACAATAACCCCTCAGCATCCAGTGTACACATGCTGAGACAAGTGGAGCCAAACAGACAGGGCAATGCAACATATGTTTTATCACATCAGATCACATCAGTATGCAGAGTAAACGTCCCGGAGACAAAGGAAACGTAGGGCGTCATCGACAACTCAATGAACCGCTATGAACCAGGCACTAAGAGGGAAAGAATACCAAACGCCTTCGATTTAGCAGAAAGACATGATCAATAATCTAACATACATTGGTATATCAAATGTGAAACATTTAGAGAAAAGCACACTGCATGGTCACGGGCATGAAGCCATATGAACACATAATGATGAGTCATTTGACTCATACAAAAAAAAAAAAAAGGAGCCAAACAAGAGGAGAGGGGAATGAAAACATCACTTCTAAAAATGGCTTCCTCCACTCCCACTCGTCCTCCATCCATCATTTGCTCCCTGGGAGGGGGGGGGGGTTGCCGTGGTAACCTGCTTCTCTCCTGTGCAAATCTAGGTGGAAGGCCAGGATGCTGCTATACCCCCCCCCCCGTCGATTGGTTAGTTTGTTTGAGTTGTTGTGTGAATTTTGTTGTTTTAAAAAAAAAAAAAGGTTTCAGCAAAGTCACACGATACAAACTAACCGATGGAGGCAGCGGTAGACCAGCAGCTACCGTGATCCGCAAGGTAACATTACAGCGTTTGTCAAATGAGTCTGGTGTCTTTGAAGAGATCACTGATGGATATTGCCGCTTCAGTTCCTGGTGAAGCGTACAGCGCTGAACACATTCTACATATAGCGTACACTTACACTGTTATTGTTGTTTTTTTAAAAGGTGAGTCTCTCTTTTAGGTGCTAAAACAAGTTTTTGCTGGCGACCCCGTCGACAGCAGTGCATCACATATTTTTCTGTGTTAATTATAATGCTGCCAAATCCCAAACTTTTCTAACAGCTCAGTTTTAATGCTTGTAGGACTCAGTGAGCTGAGACACTACAGGACGTCATGACAAATACGAATTTAAACTATGAATCATTTTGGTATCAAGGGATTGGGTAGTTTCATGCACGTAGCATCCTTATGGGCTTGTTTCCTCCTGAACGCATAATTCTTCTTTCTTATCTAGTAACCTTGTGTCCCATCACATGTATTGTGCAACCGCCCCAGGTTGGGAACAACTACACTAGATGCAGCACGGCACGCTGTAATGTAATCAGTAAGTGCACGTTCATATATTCTTTGCAGGTGTTGGATACAAATGATCAGCTCAAACAGATGAAAGACAACCTGTGTAACTGTCATGTTCCCAATTCATCTTTTATTCTAAATGGACATGAATATTTGGATGTAAAAGAAGAATTAGCAGAGAGACGTGGAGGTATTACTTTGTCGTTATGGAGCCTCACTGACCCAGTTTCATGAAGGTTGGTGTGCCCCAGTTAGCTACCATGCTCGTCTGTGATCATTATCAAACATTTTTTTATATTTTGGTATTCAGTCTTTGAGAGACGAGACAGTCGGTGTGGCCAACATCAAAACAAAAATGACTCCAAGTCCCGTTATCAAACTATGTCAAGTGTGTGCCTGGCCTACCTTACATCTGTGGACTTTGTGTTACATTCCTTATCATCTTCTGCGCATGTAAAAATAGCAAGGGGTGATACTCACATATTCCTTCACGTTCTTCGTTTTGACAGCCTTGTATGAGGAGTATGCTGGGTAGAGCGTCCCGAAGGATAGGCTGCAGAAAGCAGAGTACAGCTTGAGTACATGGCCTCTGGGTATTCACTCTGACACCTAACTAATGTATCCCTGCTTAAAAAGCAGGTTAGCCCATGTTAGCTCAGAGCTTATGTAAACACAAGCAGCTGTCTGTGTTATTGGGCTACTTGAGCATAGGTTGCTGGTTTTAACCTGATTGCTGTTGCCACAGTAGAGTAGAGTTGATGGGCAGTGGCTTGTCAAAACACACCGGTCTCATTATGGGATAAAAAAAAAAAATGGAATCGAGATCATGGAGTGAAAACGGAAACAACATACAAAAGTGGGCCAGGGGTGGGTCACCATGTGTTAGTGCATGGGAAGGATGGGACACCCAGCGGGGTGCTTGATGTGCATTTGGGCGCGTCGCTGTGCCACTGTGGCGATTTGTGCTGATGTGACAGGATGAGAAATGCTGAGTGAGGGGATAGCAGGGAGAATAGAGTTCAGGAAGTCACTAGTTTGTCTGTGTGCTGCTTTCAGTGTAAACTGCGAATTATAATATTTGACCTAAACTAAAAGGATTGAATGGTTTTCACGCACACTCCCAGCTGCATATCTAGTGTTAAGTAGCTCCCCTGGTCCCGGTTGGTGTCTGAGCTGCTCAGTCATGTGTGCAGCGCCTCTCAGCTTTGTACAGTAAGCTGAGGCGACTCGTAGCAGCGCATCTAGGCCAGTCGTCTCCCTTCAGCAGACGCCCTGTGCCTCTTTGTGTCCCGAGCTCAGGTTCAGAAACACAGACTTTGTGGGCATCCCATCCTCTCTGTGACACCAAGACCAGAGATATTGAGCACGTAGTAATTTACGCCGCTTATTCACCCCCAAAAAGACAAAGAGGCCGTCGCATGTTGAATGCATAGAGCAGAGATTACAAACTATTGATCTTGTGGTAGATATGCTGCAGCCATTACGGTGCATATCCAGTCACATTGTTTGTCAAACGCATGACTTGCAGAGGAGCTCTGAAGCCAGTAAAAGGCAACTGTTTGACAATGTTATCCTCTATTTATGTAATCCAGACAGGCAGAATATTTAAAGAGATAACAGATCTACACCTGGGCCTTTCAAAGACACCATCATAGTTATAGCCTGGTTAAACCCACAAGACAATGACGGGTACATCCAGTGTTTAGAAGACACAATATCCTATATATATATATATATATATATATATATATATATATATATATATATATATATATAAACTCAGAAACATTAATGCAGCATTGTACAAATGTCTGCTGAAGGGAAGATGATGGCTGCTGCTGGCTTTAGTTGAGTCATCCACTCTGTCCGGATGTAATGTGTACACACAGGTGGAAGTCCAGACCTGAACTGCTGATACTGCTCACATACAAAGAAATGTGTGAACTCATGTTGTAATATTGAAAATATCCACATTTATCGGGGGCTGCTGGGCTTTTAGCCTAGTCATCCCATTTGACTAACTCGTGTTGCCATATGGTGCAGTGATGCTGCGTCTACAGACCAGCAGCATTCCGCCTGTGGTGTTTTTAAAAGGGGGTTACTTTGTCTGCAGCGAGGCCGGCATGTTAAGCAGGTTTCACTTGAATAACGTGGGGCAGCTAACGGCCCTTTTCTGTGCCAACACGTCATCTGTCAGGTGGTTAGCCAGCAGACGTTAGCTACTAACGGCGGCTAGCGCGCGCTGGGTGCAGATTGTACTGCATCACTGTGTTTTTCCAAGCAAAAACCAGAGCAACGGTTGCCACGGTTTGTATACACAATTGCGTGGCGTGGTAACTGATTAACAGTTCACCCACATTATGTTTCTACATGTCTGAAAATGTCACTATGTAACGGACAGAAAATGGATGCTAGCTAGTTCTCGTTCAGCATCAGACAACTGATGAATGGAGCGCGTGAGGCTGACGTTAAAACACAACAACAGATGTTACTCACACGACTATCCGCGAGATCATCCAGGAGACCATCTTCCTGGACCGCCCGGCTGGGAGCTTTCACCCGCTTCTAGAGAGATCTAGGTAGTCAGCTGTAGCGGGCTAGGTGCCCCCCCCATTCCCCTCCAGGAACGTGGTGTGTATTGCGATGTGAACCGGGAGGCTGGCTGGCCCGATGCTGCCTATCCGCTCCGCGGTGCTGTCAGGTGGGCTAGCAGCAGCTGAGGATGTGCTGCAGTCTCTCCAAGCTGCTCTGTCTCACTGCTGGAGAGACGGGCTCTTAAAGGGCCAGGCCGATAAATGGTGCACTAAGAGTGACACACATGATCCAATGAGCTCAATTAATAAGTGGTCATTTATAGAAGACGCCAGGTGCTTCACAACAGTGACTAGTATTAAAGAACAGGAAACATAGCAAGATCTTGTTTGTAATATAAACGTATAGGTCTTTGTTGGTTTCATGCTTTTATCCTTCTTGGTCATGTACAGCACACTCAAGTCTCCCTTGCCCCATTTTCTGTGATCTACTTAGTAATTCAGCTACAAGCAGTTAAAGCTGGGTACACAGGACAGATATCAGAGCATGTAGCATCGGTAAAAATCTAGTGTATTAGGTGTTCAGTGTGTAGGATTGGGCCGCACATAGTGGTGAAGTTGCAGATTGCAATTAACTGAAACTTCTCCCGTATGCCAAGCATGTGCATCTAAAGCGAAGTGGACACAGTGTTGGAGGCAGTGAGCGGTTCGTTCCCATGAAACATCTTTTTGGGCCCCATGGCATCACATGATGGACCTGGAAGTTTTAATTCCACTGTTTTGCCTCAATGTACACACAGGACGTTACATTTATATAAGACAGACATTCAGACTTGTACTGAAACAATTTATTAATAGATATGTCAATAAATTGCCACCTATTTAAATGTTTGATTGTTTATTAAGACATTCTAAACATTTGTTTGCAGATGTTTTTTTTGCTGCTTTTCTTTGTTTTATTATTGTAAACGTTTTATTTTTTTAACTTTATCAAAAAGATGAATTGATGACAAAAATAACTTAGTTTCAGCCCTGATTCAGACATTTTAATACATATTTTATAGAGACCCTTGTTGAGGTGTTGTGGGTAATAAACAAACCGTGGACAACCCGTAGTTTTGGTAAACTTTAATGTGAAAAATCAGACAGACTGCTAAGATCAATATATATATATATATATATATATATATATATATATATATATATTGATACAATGTTAATGGCCAGTAGTTCTATTCAGCTGCAATTGTGATTCTTGAACAATGTTGTTGGAAGTCTGCAGTTCGTTCAGCCCATGAGACAAAGATAGGTGACCAAAAAAAATAAAAAATGAAACCTGCCCTCTCTGAAGTCCTCCTGATCATTGCCTTGTGGTGTATAAAAAGAAAAGACTTCTTACTCTAAAAGTGAAATAAAAAAACTAAAAATACAAAACTTTGGTCTGCTTCCCCTCACTGGCTGCTTCACAAATCCATTACAGCCACAGAGGGCAGAAGCAATCAGCTGTTTAAAAACTGCAACAACAGAAAATGTCTACAAACACAGGTTAACCTCGCTCCTATTTAAGAAAAATAATATCAACGTCAGGAAAATAGGAAAGTTAGCCCAGAACTTGCATTTTGTCAGTCACTTACATGGAAGCTGAACCTCTGCTCCAGAGGCAAGTCAGCGTTTACCTCCTTAACTCTCACATCTTACATTTACAATGAAAACAACAGAACAAACACACTGACCTTAAATACAGAGTTAATCCAAAAAAAGAAATAATAATTGGAAAACAACTAGACAAGTCTGAGCGAACTGTGTAACAGCGATAAAGGACTTCCTTCATCAAAGCGCTGATTAGCCCCTCCCCCGTCTAATCCCTCCCCAAATCAAATGTTCTCTTTCCCCAAAACCCAGACCTCCACTGCCCCAAAATAACTTACACTCTATCTTTGTACTCTGCAGCCTGCAGCCTGTACTTGTGTGTGTAGGTATTTAATGTATATTGTGTGTGTGTGTGTGCGTCGTGGAGTGGTTGTCAGAGGCTGGTTATTTTGGGATTACAGTAAGTGAGGAACTACGGGCGTGCTAGTTTAGGTTCATGGGCCTTCATTGTCCCAACAGCGTCCTTCACTGCATGATAGATGATGTTCTTCACCTGAGGAAAAAAAGGACAGGAAAAGTCTGTTAAAACAATGGCAAGGAAACAACAATGCCTCACACTGACTAGGGCTTCTTTTCATTTTTTATTAAATCACTCTAAGCAACTCATAAACCTAGTCTGAATGAATCTCTAGCTAGTTGAATGCATTCAAGTTGGACAGTGAAAAACGACATGAGAGAAAAGCACACGGACCTGTAGCTTGTCTTCGTGGTTTGTGTGAGTCGTGGACAGGTGTCTGAACTCCTGGGTCAGTCTGAAACAGTGCTTTACATGCTCAGGAGACACAAAGTCCTCTGCCACCTTGATACAGCTGTACAGGTTGTGAACCTGAAGGGGAAGAGCAGACAATTAACAAATACATTAATGAAACAAGATAATTATGCGTCTTGAATCCTCTGAAGGATATCAATAGCAAGCTTCCTAAATGTCTGACCTGGTGTGGAGCTCCAGCGGGGATAAACACAGCATCTCCTAAGAACTGTACAATGGCCCATCCCTGCACGCCATATTCTTCATACAGCCTGCGGCGGAGCACCTGGTCCAGGTACCAGCTCTGGTCGTGAATGGGGTCGTGGTCTGGAGGATTCTCTTGACCCTGCTCCTCTCCCACCTTGACACAGATAATCCACGATTAATCACAACCACACACGTTTAGCTTCGGTTGTTGTTGCTAACCAGCTGATGACATCTTGGTATCATAAATGAGGATGTAGTGGAGGGAAAACCGGGGATTCAGATGAACAGATTTATAGACTGAATGTAGTCTTAAGATAAAGCAGGTTGGGCAGAAAAGAGACCGAAATCTTCCGGCTGCTGACCTTGCGGAGAAGTTCTCTGATCTTCTCAGCGTCCTTGGCAGCGTAGATGTGCCAGAGAGCTCCAGGTTTCTCCTTCGCCTCGTACACCCGCCTCTTTGTCATTTCATCCACATCACCCTCCTCAATAGTGGTCATGACCTCTAAAGAACCAAACGTAAACAACACACACACACACATATATACACACACACACACACACACACACACACAAACACACACACACATACAGGGCACCAGAGGATCATCAGCCATGTTTTTATGATAACAATTGTTTTTGTTAATTAGGTTTGGAGCTGTGATTGCTGATGTTTCAAGAGAGTTGAAGACTACTCCGTTGAATTCATTCCAGTCTGATGACTAAACGTATCATGCCTCAGTGACTGGTACCATCAAGCTAATCTGCATTTCTCATTCTTCACAGCGTAATTCTTAAACAAATTAATTGATGTACATCCGTCATACTGTTTGATCAAATGGCAAAGAGCTGTAGTTCACAACTGGTGGCTCATGACTCAGTATTAGGTTGCAGGTCCATTATAAGTGACCTGCAAGATTGTTCTCTAAAATTACTGTTTACAGCTGCATCGTGTGGCTGACGTGACGCAAACATCACAAGCCGTTAACGCAGCATTTGGCAAAATATAAAATGCCAACAGGACTAATGTTTCCAGTGCATGGAAGAACTGTAAATTAGTCATTTTAAGAAGCTGATTCAAATGGTTCACATTTCCAATGATGTCTGCATTGTGACTTAAGACAAATGTGGATCATGTGGCTGGACCAGTTGAGAACCACTGGGGCAAAGAAAAGGACAGACATTTACTGACATCATGTTCACATCCACAGCGTCAGGTTAATCATACGGAGCAGCTCACTCTACTGCCTGAAATATACCGACCCCTCATTTAAAGTGTGTATTTATGAGTTATTCAGAAAGATGATAACGGTTTTTGCCTTTCACCTGCTCACAGCGGTTTCTCTTTGCTACCTAACCATGTGTATGCATTTAGCTAGGTAACATTAACAATGTGTGTGTGTGTGTGTGTGTGTGTGTGTGTGTGTGTGTGTGTGTGTGTGTGTGTGTGTGTGTGTGTGTGTGTGTGTGTGTGTATTGCATTTATTATTATCTGGTCAGTCACAAATGACTCTTTGTATGACATGGTCATACTTGTGGGTGGTTGCTCGTGTCACTGTGTGAAGGGATGCTAACTCTAGATGCTCTTCAATGAAGCTTTTCTCCCACCAGGTAAGGACCGGAGCACAGCTCATCAAAAGCAAAGATAATTCCATAAATTACATGAAATTCTTTGTGAACTTAATGTAAATTTGTGGATTTTCTGATGCTTTATTAGCTGGACCACAGAAGTACACAATGTTTCACCCAACCCTGAAATCTACAAAGAAGAGGAAACTCAGGATCTCTAAAGAGCAACAACAGAAAGGTAATTGCCGTCCGTTATTCATTGAAGTTGTTAATAAAGCTTTTACATAGAAATGTACAAAACATGCCACAGTAGAAACCAACAGATGGGTCCCAGTGCTCTGGCCCCGACAGCACAGATAATAACAGAAGGATGGGATGGAGCAGTGAAGAAGGGGAGTTAGTCAAAAAGAAGGGCATGCTACTGAAGTGATACAAGTGAAAGTCTACAGACCTTTGCGTCCATTGATATCTGCCTCTGAGAAAGAGAAATGTTGCCATAATGTAAATGAGAGAGACCCTATGAAGGGTCTTTTCAGTGTTTTGGATTTGGTATGGAGAAACAAAACATTGACATGTAATGCAGAACAGAACAAGACAAAGAGAGGGGGACAAAGTGCTTAACTCCACTGACCTTGCCCTGGGTCTCCCTCTATTTGAGGGATACCAACATAGACCATGACGTTGACGGCATCAGAGACATCCAGATGGAGATTAGTGGTTCCCACTTTCCTGTCTTCAGACGAGGTTAAGCCTGAGGGAAAGAAAGGCATTGAGGGGGTGAGAGCGAGAGAGAGCGAGAGAGAGCGAGAGAGAGCGAGAGAGAGAGAGAGAGAGAGAGAGAGAGAGAGAGAGAGAGAGAGAGAGAGAGAGAGAGAGAGAGAGAGAGAGAGAGAAGAGGATACAGTATATAGTATATATATAATAGAGGAAGGGGGAGAAAGAAACAAGAGATCTAACGGAGTTGAGAGGGACTGAGCCGATCTTCTCACCATAGGCGTTGTACATCTTGGGTCCAAGGTCAGGACGCACGAAGAAGTTGGGCAGACGGGCAGCGAGGTTTAAACGACCGTCTCTTTTTGTGTACTCGGGCAAAGGGAGGTTATCCATCAGATCGTCAAACCTGGAAAAAGTATGAAAGAATAAAACAACACAAATGAGATTCACAAATGTGTTTCGTAAAAATAATTAATTATTTCACAAAAATAAAGTTAAAGCAGTCTGGTTAAAAAAAATGTATTATTTTTCATTTCATATTTTAACAAGCTTATGTAAGGTAACAACACAGGCAACATATTTCTGGGTCCCTCACCGTGTGGGCATCATGTCCCTGAAGTCTTCCCCCGGAGGCCAATCCTTTAGTTTCAACACCATGGGCTGGCCCTCGCTGTCTTGCAGTCGCTCTGCATTCACAGAAAAACACTTTAGCTGAAACTTCTTAAAAGAAACTCTAGCTAAAATAACACAGTGCCACACGCATCAATTCATCAATCCAACAACAGATAAGAAGAATTATATAAAAATAGTGTGTGCACTCACTGGAGATGATCTCGAAGCCGTCCCAGAAGTCTCGCACCTTCACATCAGAGATGATGGCACAGTTTCTACAGTTGACCAGGTCTACATCCTGGTCTCCAAACTCCCTACTGAAGGCATCGGGCCGCCACAAATCCCCTTTCAGGCGTTTATGTATCCCTGACACCAACACGGGCTGGACACAAACGAGAAGAGATTAGACAGATGACAGTTGAGTCTCAATCTTTCTTGTTCAGCTCCATCATGTGGCTGCCACAGAGGCCTCTGTTCTTACTTGTCCCTGCTTCCAGCACTCTCTGAAGATCTTCCAGTTGTTGCTGTTGCTGGGATCCTGTAGGCAGAGGAGTCGTCCGTCACAGAGCCAGGAGTGTGAGGTATGTGGTTCCAAAACACTGAGGCCCATTACTCCGTCTTTGCGGCCGCCCAGAACACCGAGCTCGCCTCCCTCGGACGCCCCGGTCCGACGGCCTTCTGCCTTCTTGGTCTCCACCACTGAGGCGATGATGTGGTCCAGGAAGTTTGGGAGGCTGCTCTTCAGCTTGTCACTCTGACAGAAACAAAGTACATGTTTTATTACCCAGCTATGTATTTGTACTTTAGGTAAAGAAAAAAACTAACTATAAAAAAACATGAGCTTTCTACGTACCCCTGCTGAGGTAAAGACAGAGGGGAATGGCACCCCGCTCTCTCCGGGCCCCTGGGGGAGTTTGCCCGGTCCAGAGTTGAGCAGATCCCGGAGACTGGACCCCTCCGGTTTGGATTGGGCCATGCTGGAGCCCAGTAACAGACTGTTGAATAGCTTAGGACTGGAAGCAGAAGGCTTTGACAGGACACTGAGTGAGTCCAGGCCAAAGGGAGGCCGGCTGTCTCGACTCATCATTGAGCGAAGTGAACCGGATTCTGGAAGGAGATGGCGAGAGGACGGTGATGTAACTTGACTTTTTTTTTTCATGCACTCAGATTACACTGACTCAGCATTTCCTCTTTCCTACTTACCCTTGGTGTCATCCTTGGCCTTCTGTGTGGCCAAGTCTGCCAGCCAGTGCAGAGCCGAGCTGTTGCCCTCTCCTGATGAGCGGGACTCCTTGGCGGAGGACTGGGTGAGGTTACAGGGGGAGGACGTACCACTGGTTGAGTTGCTGACACCGCTCACGCTTTCTCCTCCCCCACTGTCTGATGGCGCTGCTGTTTGCGTAGTTTCTGTTTTGATGGCTGAAGTTTCTCCCTCTGGTTTTGGGGTGGTGCCGATACCAGGAGCTGCACCTGCGAGGATTCCACTACTACCTGTTGTAGACTGCTGAGACGAGCACAACCAGACATCAGAGCCTTCAAATTTAACACTTTTCACAATGCAGAACAAAAACAAAATATGACAGTACCTGTGAAATCCCATTGGGGGCACTGGGGCGTACTAGAGGCTTAGTGTGTCGACTGGTACAGGGACAATTGGCCTTAATACCCCACTTGCCTCTCGCTGAGTGCACCATGTCACCTATGTTGTAAAGAGCTAAAGGAGAAAGGCAATCAAACGAATCATTACAACTCTCACTCTACCAATACAAGATCATATCTAATGACTTGATGCCGGTGAGGTGGGGATTGATAGATTGATGATGTAAGCATCATGTACACGTTACCTGTCCCAGGTATAATCTGCGTCGGCATAAGGCTCTGTGGCTCATGAGGTTGACCTTTGGCACACTTCAACCAAGAGAAAACCTCGTCCTCTGGACCTTCATCGACATCTGAGACAAAGAACACAACAACCATAATAACACTCAACCTCTCACAAAGCAATAACGCCATCATCACTTCTTTGTATCATTTAAATGAAATGAAATAAACAAGTTAGGTTAACACTGTTGTGAACTGGTAACAACTGGACTCACCCTCCCTTGGCCGGTTCCTGCGGAGCCGATAGCAGTCCAGACACACTCCAAAGCCACACTTGCGACACACCCAGTGAATGTTGAACAGGGTGGTCTCACACACGTCACACATTTCTCTGACGCCTCGCACGGCACGTTTCCACGCCACTTTCTCTGAAGGACAGACCAAAAAAAAACCCACAGGATTATATAAACAGTAGACACTTTTGACAGTGAGTGATGAGCACAAATGTAGGGCAAGATAGTGAATAAAATCACGTCTTTGTACTCACGGTGAGGTTCCACCATCATCATGGCCTCCTTTTCAGACATGACCAACTGACAGAACTGGTCTCCCACATTGGCCAGGATGTACTTGGAGGTATCGAGGTCCAGGCCCTCTAGGACAGCTGGTGCAGGTAGCCACAGACCCATGGCCATGGAATCGCTCTGCTGAGGACTCAGGAAGCCCTCCACACGCAGTACAGCTTTACGAGTGAAAGCCAACCTGGTCGTGGGTAAAAAAAAAAAAAAAGGTTAATTCAGTAACACATCATTGCTCTGTTCTGATAGCTCTCTATAACTTCCTCTATGAAGCTCAAACACACAAAGCAAGACATTGAGCAGCACGTGTACCTTCTGAAGTGGAAGAACCGACAGGACACATTTGGGTCGTGATCGTCGTCACTATCTTCGCCTGTGGTGCGATATTTACGGTAGCGCTCCAGGCGGCACTCGCGGCACTTGTGCAAGTGAGGGGCCACGTTGATGCAGGAGCCATCCTGGAGAAAGGACTCACCAGACTGCTTCAGACGACGCACTTTGCTCTGGTCTTTTAGTACCGACTGGCCCACTGGAGGAGACAAATTAGTGTTAATTATATTGCTCAACTCGTCACCACAAACGACAAAGAGGGGACAAGACTTACCTTTGAAAGGCTTGTTACGTGGACGGCTTTTAGCAGCCCCTTGGATTTTAGTTTTCTGCAACATTGCCACATCCTTGGCAGGGTGAAGTGGTCCTCCTGGGATCTGGCCTTTCTCGGGGCCCTCTTCATTGTCACTCAGGTCTGACAGGTCGCTGTTGCTGCTGGAGTCAGAGTCACGCTTTGACGATTGGCCTCTTTCCTCCAGGCTAAACTTCTGAGACTGGCTCTGGTCAAAGGACACGGGAACCTCCTCCATTCCCCCGGGGCCAGTGCTTCCAAACATGGGGCAGCCTGAGGTGGATGTAGGCATCTCCCCAGCCTCCAGCTCCTCCTTTGTCACAGTCCCTTCACTCTGCGGCCTCTGTGATGAGGTCGGTGCTGGAGAGGAGGAAGAGCTGGGTGAAGCAGCTGCTGAGAGTACTGGGAAAGAGGAAGACAGAATCCCCTTCGGTGGCTCTGCCATGGTGAAAAGGTTTGGCTTGCTGTCTGAGGCAGGACCGAGGGTCTGTGGCTCAGCCCCAGTGAGGCCAGCAAAGGATGTGTGGGAGGTTTTGTCCCCATATGCCAGAAATGGATTAGCAGGCTCTTTGGAGGCCTGCAGGAAAAGGTTCTGGTGGCTATCTGAGGTATTAAAACCAGATTGCAGCCCTAAGCCCCCCACAGAAGTCCCATTATTACTGCTCTTCTTAGAAGTACTTAGAGGAGCTCCAGCAGCCCCAGTCAGACCACCAATACTTAGACCAGAACCTCTTCCTCCTGCAGAGCCACCCATGCCCTGGAAGGCCAATGAGGATTTGTTGAGCACACCATTTCCAGATGAATGGGTCTCAGGCACTTTGGGCTGCTCAGGCTTTTTCAGCCCTTCAGTAGAGGTTGCGGACTTGAAAAGGCTTGGGGGCTCTTTACTCAAGCTGTCAGACACTGCGGTGAAGTAATTGGTGTCCTTGGACTGGGTCGGACCAGCAGCTAGGCTTGGGCTGGATCCAGAATTCTGGGTCATGCACTGGAAAAACAAATTTTGGTCTTGTTGGGATTGAGTCTCGTTCTTCGCGCCGCCGAAGCCGAAGCCAAAGGGCCGGGGAGCGTCCTGGGAGGCAGTCGTAGTGGTCGGAGCGCCGTTGGTCTGTGAGGTAACATCTCCAAATACAGAAGCAGTGGGCAAACAAAAGCCTGATGCCGTTTTGGAGCCCTGGGAAACAAAACAATGTGGTACAATAACATTATATTAATAACAGAAACAACACCGTGACAACTTACAAAGGCAACATATGGTACTGACCATACGGATCGTCTTACCTCAGTCTGGCTTCCCCAGGCGGGGGCTTTAGGACTAAAACCCACAGACGCAGAAAGGGCCACACTAGGGCCACTGTCATGTGACCAAGAAATGGTGACGGGCCCCGGGGAAACGAGAGCAGCTGTTTTGGAATAGGCTGATTGGGAGGCCTCCTCTCGGTCTGGCTGGGGGGATGGGGAGGCCTTGGGGGCCGGAGCGCCAGGGACCAGGCTCGGCATCTGGCCGAGTGAGGGGAACGATGTGGTGGAGAAGGGAGAGGGGGCTGGTTTGAGGGGGGGAGGGGTGGGGGTGTGAGTAACTGCAGTGGTGGAATCTGCTGCTCCTTGTGTGGAGAGAGAACGCCCATTTTCTTTGACATGGGCCGGATGACGAGGAGCAGCGCTGGATTGGTCCATCTGGAGTGAGGAGTTGGTGTTTGGGGACGACACTCTGCCCTGAGCAAAGGTTCCTTCTGAGGAGCTTCCGTTTTTGGTTGTGCTGCTGACTCTTTCTGCAGAGTCTCCTCCCCAGATCCCCATCCCTTCCACTGGCAGTTTGCTGGAGTCGCCACAGTTTTGCCCATCGGCTCCCGCATCTCCTGCTCCTTTGAAACGTTTCAAGTTCAAGTCATCGTCGCCTTCGGAGGCCGTCCTACGTCTGCGTCCACTGTCACCCTTCATTGTCTCACTGTCCTTCCTTCGCCGCCCATTCTTACCAAGCTAGAAAGGGTAGTGCAAGAAGTAATTCTGTTAACACATATTTACAAAAAGAGGTCCGTCTAAAGCTGAAAATGCTTCAACGGCTTTAACCAAATATACTACGCAGTAATACAAAGTAAAATGTACAATTCAGTGCAACCACGTATGGAGTATAGATAGATAACATGACAGCCTTACCTCTTCTGCCAGCATGACATGTATCACGCGAGGATCTACCGTCTGATTTTCGCCCTACAGCACAAAAAACAGAAGGAGGTATTTGAGCAGCATCCTTTCACACCAAAACTGCGGGACTATATGGTAGCTAATGGGTATAGGAAGTGAGGCAACACAGTCATTTCAATCAGACCTATCCGGTCTGAAAGTGACATGGGACTGAAGTTCCATCTAAATCTCTCCATGTCATCAAGAGTTTCTAATTGTTTTGATATTTAGATTCCCAAGTATCCGATACAATTTGCGTCCCAATTCGACTTGTAACATAAGACTTTTTTTCACCTTATCTATTGTAATCTCCATGATGTGTGAGATGGGGTCGTGCTGTGAGACCAGCCCTGAAGCCCAGCACTCCTCAAACTCTGGCTGGTACACGCGAACCCTGCGTCCTTGAATAGTGTATGAACCTGAGGGCAGGAACAGGGGGAACAGCAGAGTTACATTCTGTCAGATTTAAATGAAACACCTCACAAAACAAGTCAACAATAACACAAGACAGAAAAATATAAAAGCATTAAAGTCCCTCAATCTAGCAAGTTGCTACTGCAGCATTAGATGGCCGTTATACTCATAGCTGATTATCTGTTATCACGCTAATACAATAATTAGCTATCTTTGCATGTTCTAATGAACATTAATCCCAAAACCAGAAACACATATGTGAAACATTGTTAAGGCACCACATGGAGGTTAGTAAATGAAAACAACATCAGACTTGGTGAAGGTTGAGTCTTACCCTTCCTGAAGATCTCCTGCAGCTCAAAGTCAGTACGCCAGCTGGAGATGGCCGCCTGCACTGAGGGCTGCTCCAGCAGCAGCGGGTGTCTTATGTCTTTATCAACCTGCACAAGGACACGAACCACACCGAGATATGACAGTGGCACAGCAACAACGTGAAACTCCACACCAGAATGTTACAAAAAAAACACCAGCGCTGAAACAGTGGATGCTGGATTTCTTTAAATGGCTAAAAGTAATAAATGTCCTGTCCAATAAATTGTTTATTCTGTCTGATAATTCAAATAAAAAAAAACACAAATGTATTCCATTTTTAATAATATGAAACAGAAAATAGAAAGGGAATCTGAGATGCTGAGATGTTTTTGGTACGTTTTGATTAATATCCTAAATAACAATGTTTTATTTGTCAACAAACTGATTTATAAACTAATAGTTCTAGTACTTAACACTAGTAAGAAAAAGTTGAACATACTGTATTACATAAGTACATACCTCAAACCTCTGGACAGTTTTGTTATCAGGTAGGAACTCAAAATTCTTGTTTCCAAAATACTCCACAGGAACCATCGATCCTAAACCCGCTCTGTCCACCAAGGAGCGGTAGGCCTGAGGAAGGAGTGAACAACACTAAATGATTTCACTCTGTAGGAAAATACTTGATATTTGTATTCAATTCAACAGGAACCGTACGTTCCTACACCTCAAAACAATGCAGATAACTGGATTTTCTAAATGTAATTCAAAGCATATCGGCTACGTTTACACCGAAGCGCTTCATGCCTTGAACTTTTTAGTGATGTTACAGTGAGTCCTATCTGCTTCCTGTGTTTCCAGTCATGATACCCACAAGAACACAGTAACTGACTTCAGACATAAACTAGAGCACAAGCACAGCCAAACGTCCATCTGCATCGGGCCCAAACAAGTCAGAGACAAGCACTCAAGCTGGAGGCTGAACTGGAGTGAGACTCTGGATTTCTGAAAAGCCTGAGTGGGGAGGCTGGGCCTGGGCAGTGAAAGGCATCGGTAGCCTATATCGGGGTTTAGGTAAGATATCAGATTACATGTGTCGTCTCCCGTGATTACATGTACACGCTATAGATATGTATATATATCTAACCTGTGCCACAGGTGTACAAATCTATTGAGTCTATTTGGTGGTCCGTGTCCTGAAGCTTATTCCGATCGTTTCAAGGCTAGACTCACCAGAGCGGGCCAGGCCGGGGACGATGCCGGAGCTCCAGCGGTCCCGGTACTCCCGTCACTTCGACTGGCCCAAACAATAGAGTCTTCCACCAGCACGGCTTTCACCCCCTTGTCGAACACCTGCACCCAGGAGCAGCGCTGCAGAGCGTTCTCAAACTCCACAAATACCTGCAGTTGGAGAAACAGAGAGAAGCAGAACATAAACATGAGGACTGTAGTAATTGCAACTATGGCAAATCTAATTCATTTCAAATGCAGAATACAATGAAAACAGTGGAAATATGTGCAAGTAACATAACAAAAACAGAGATACTGTAAGTGGACTGGCAAGCTACCATCTGTCAAACAGTCTCTTCAGCGGCCAAGAGCTCATTGGAGACTTTCAACCAGCAACTCAATGCCTGTGTGAATCAGCAACCCCGCTAAGAGATCATTTAGAACCGCGATAATGCACTCTACTAATATACTGAGTTTAAAAGAGTCTGTGTTCTTTATGCCATTGTGTTTGCATGACAGAATCTGGCTACATCTACAGCAGGTTTGTATGTCACTGGTACAATGATGATGACATTTAATGCCAGTCAGAGGAGCCCGTTTACTGTTAAAGCTAGAGTTGGATAACACATTTTCATTTTGCACAGAACTAGAAAGTGTCTCCCATGAACAGACCACCTGGAAGGATCCCAGGAGGAGCCTGTCAATCATCAGTTATCTAGCTACTTTGGTTTAAAGGAAAAAGTTGATGATTAATTGGCTTAAAATGGAAGACACAGCCTTTAAAAAAGAGAAACATTCAGGTGATGCTATGAAACACAGACCATAAGTCTACTTTAGCTGATGCCTGATGCCTGCGATATGCAAATAACAACCACAAACGTATTGGCAGTGCTTGCCACTGAGAAGCCCCGTAGAGCAGTTGTGAGTTTGGGACGCATTCACATGACAGTACCCCTGTGAGGAAAACACAGCCCTCTCATTCATTTGAATGGAGCCAGTTCATCGTTGCAGCTGGGGTGCCAGAAGAGGCAAAACAATGCAGGGTTGTCTGGCAAAAAAGTTGAATCTGGTTCACCTTCTGTAATGCAGAATCCCATTGGCCATTCTGTCTGTGATCATTACAAACCTCTGAGCAGCGCTGTGGCATCAGATACATCTTAGCCCCGTGATCTGTTCCTCAAACTTCACTTCCTGCATTGTATTTCATACAATAACCAAAACTGAACAATGACACCTCTTAGCCCAGGTTTCAAAATCTAAATGAACGACTGCAAAAAGTCAGAGTAAACGTATTCTCATGTCTGATTGTACTATTGACTTTCTTCCCCCTCACTGAAGACATCATGTCACCTCCTGTAAGTCCACAGCAGAGGTGGATTATTTGGTGGGCTCCTTGAGTGAAATAAAAACACCACAGAAGTATCTAAGCTATTGACAACCGCTACTTTATTTAACAGAGCAAGCTGTGAGAGACAGACTGGGCTTTTATCAGTCCGAGAGGGGGGGGGGGGGGGGTGGTATTGATTGACACCGTCTATGCAATGGACTCGCCAACTACCCACTGGCTTTGGTAGTAGTAGTAGTGGAAGAAGAAGAAGAAGAAGAAGATTCGCACAGATAATATCAACCCAGCTGCTGAGCTTGCAGGTACTCGTGTGAAGAAGATAATGATCTCAACACTTGTTGTGAGCACCGGTAGTGAGACACGACTAATAACTGGTCCCTGGTCCTAACAAATGACACAATCGATGAATGCCTCTGGCTGAGCACTGGAAGTAGTTGGTGATCGGAGATTGCCATTTTGTTAGGGATGGAGTAGGAAAGGAGGAGTAAAAGTTAACCAATAAATGGACATTTACATTTTGAGCTTCCAGGGTCAATATTTAATTACAATATATGCCAGATATCAACATTGTGAACAGCCAAAGTCTACACTGCAGTAAACGCTTTCATTGTTTAAAGAGCTTCTCCTTGGTCAGAAATTCAGACATTTGTTTTGGATTTCATGACATCGTCATGCAGGCTGTTTTACTCTTCAGTGTACTTTTACGTGCATCTGGACCTGCTGGTTAAATTTGAGTTTTGTTGTTTTCATTTACGGCATTATATATAATGTATACTGACATTTTGTCTTGATAATTTGCTGTGGCATGTGAGAAAAAGTCCTTCTGCTGGAGCCCCTTGTGAGCTTAGTGGTGCCACATTAATTGAAATGTTTCGGGTTTGATTCCAGCTTTCGGACCTTCGTTGAATGTCACTCGCATCTCTCTGCCCCATCGCCAGCCTGTGTGCCGTCACTGAGTAACTGACTGACTGAGTGATGAAGTTGCTGAGTGATGAAGTTGCACCACTGGTCAAAGTGAGTGATAAAGGTCATACCATTGCCTGTTGCACTTTCAAAATGACTAAGCGGTGGTGCCCCGGCTTTTCCAACAACCCGGGCGAGTAGTGATGACAAGCGGCCAGGGAGGAGCTCCAAAATATCGCACGTTTTTTCTGTGTAAATTGTATATTTTGAAAGAGGGTGGGCCTGCTGTTGTTTTCGTTCCGTTTCACATTTTAATTGTGATTTGCCCAGCTGTGTGTTTTGTTAGGAGAGGGAAACCTATAACCATACTCTATTATGTCTGCCTATTAATATAATTCAATATCGGTTTTGTATTTATTTTCTTTAAATATTTTGCAGCTGTATATTTTCAAACAGGGAGGAAACCTTGTATTTGCATTTGATTTGAATCACTGTGTGACCTCATGTGTCTTTGACTTACAACTGACGCCCACTTTGCTGAGGACACAGGTAGTTTGTTGCCATTCAGCCTAAAATACTGAGGTATGAATTGGGGTCATTTTGCACAGCGCTACACTGAGCTGAGCTGTGTTAAAGCTTCCTGCCAAGAGAATGTGCACTGACATCTTCTTCACAGACCACTGAATCGAGTCTCCCAACAAAACATCTTCACATTTTTTAGCATTTACTGATTTTGTATGTTTTTTCCTCCACATTCCAGTTGTCATGCTGGTTATTCATCAAACTTGTGTAACATCACAAAACTGTCTTCTGGTCTGAGTGGTTGAGATCGATGCACACGTCTGTAGAGTCGTGGGAATGTGAGAACTCAATTTAAGAAGAATACACGTCTTTTTTTCCCTCCTTCACAACCCTGGTGATCCATTCTGTACACAGTAAGGTAATCTGATTAATCTCAAACTCACTGAACAGGTGTGTCGGCCCACTGGTCCTGGTTTTCTTTTGTTTTTATAGTGAAAATAAGTTTTGGAAGAAGGAGACTAACACGATAACCTCCCCTTTGTCTCTGTAACTCAAAGATCGAACAATGATTGTATTGACTGTCTTGTCAATGTTTAAAATAACAGCAGGGCAGAAAAAAAATGTTCTCACAGAAATGTTTTTATATCTCAGCCCCAGTCCTATTAATGTTTATTTCATCGGCGGATCTCATTTCTCCAGTAAATGTCTATTTAAGGTTATTGCACACCTCAGAAGAGAGAGAGAGAGAGTTTAGTTTCTCAACAGGTGCACCTTCTTACTTTACAGAGAGAAAAGTTTAAGTATTCCATTTGAGTCAACTTGAACAAATAAAAAGGCTACGTCTGCAACAACTCAAAGAACCATCTGTAATCATTATAGTCATCTTTTCTTCATAATCATACAAAAGAACAAACTGGACAAATTAGATTTAATGTAAATGTCACTCTACATTATTTCAAACTAGGTTATTTTAAATCCAATAAACCTATGTTTCGAAAAATCCCATTTTTATTATATGTACATTTTATCCCTTGAATCTCTTAGTTTTCATATTAAATGAATCAAACATTATTAGTAAAGTTACTTTGCAATTGCTTGCTATTGTAATATTCTGTTGTAAAAGAGTCCATTTTATCTACGAAGTCACTCACCAACACCCCAAATCTCTACAAATCTCACCCAAATGTCTCTCTGCAGTGTATCAACTCTGCTAAATGTTACTTAAGCAGCTCGTGAAGATTAATTTAATGCATTTAAGATTCCATTAGATGACACAAAGGTGCGTTACACTGAACATTTAATAACCTGAACCCCCACAGTAAAGTCCTTGTTCACCCTCACATGAACTTGTTAGGCCTTTAACTAAACTAACGTTAGCTAACGATGGGAAAAAAACAGTTTGTGTCAATATATGTTCGTGTGGTTATCTGTTGCTTTAAAGCGTAACACTACGAGGCTACACGTACTACTGGCAGAGCTAAATGTCATTCGTTAACGAGCTACAAAAAAAAGCGAACAAAGCCAAGGCCAGAAAATCCCCGGCCTCGAGTTTAGCTTCGCCTCACTGCCCGCAACTTGTAACGTTAGCTTGCTAATCTATGCACGAGCGTACGTTAACTGCCAACACACGTACCACCGTTGACGGTTAAAAATGAGTTTAATTGGGTTAAAGGCCTACTTAAGAGGTGGTATACGAGCTACGTATCCATTGGAATGTGTGTATCCACGCAGAAAGGCTTCTCTCGTATGTAAACACTGACCGTCAGCCCTGCAGCAGCGGTGGTTGTTGTTGTCGCCTCTGCTCCGCTAACCTCCGGGACTTGCAGGCCGATGACACTCACTGCCCGCACCGTTCCCCGGAGCCATGCAGCCTGCTCTGGCTCGGATCCGTTCGCAGACCTGCCGTCGTCGAGGAGCAAAAGCAGACGCTTTCCTATCAGTTCTAATGAGACCTCCATGGTTTGCTCGCAAGCTACCGAGTCACCATGAACAGTGTAACTTCTCCGCTTGGGATGGGAACTCAAGAACGCTAGAAGACGAGCGGAAAACAGCTGCGGCGACTTTGTACTAAACGTTAGTGCACGAGAGAGCCCGTTACACACGTTGCACCCAGCAGCGGACCGGGTCACGCCGGGTATTCACTCTGTCGAGATGTTATTGTCCTCGGTGCTAACGCGACTATCCTGCTCTGTCCGCCATTGAGCCCTGCAACAATCAAACGCACTCCTCGTAGACGGGCAGCACTGCGGAGACAGAGAGCCAGCGAGTGGGGAAACAGCAACCTCTGGTGGAAGGCCTGTGAATCACGTTAGTGGTTACTTAGTGCATTGTAGATTACGTTTGTTTCAAGATGTCCCGCAGTGTTAAAGCGTGAGTGGACTACGTTTTGTTTATTGATCAATTGCACATATACAATTTTACAAATTGTCAATAAGAAACAGCAAAATACAAACATTCAAACTAACATGCCAGGGGGCAACCGCAGAGGATACCAAATATAGATAGAAATAAAAGCATAAAAATAGAAAAACGTAAATAAATAATATAAAGAGAAAAAGGAGACACTAAGGCACACACTCTGATTGTGTAATTATACATATAGCACAGGCAATGCATGCAAACTCTTTATAAAAAAACACAAAAAGGTCTTTGGCTTGTAAACTTACACTTATGTATAGAATTTGGCAAGAGTAATCAATAAATGTATGATATACGCCCTTTCCTCAAATGTTCTGTCATGGGTAAAGAATCCAAATGTAACATGTTCAGCGAAGGTGGACTACTAATACAAAGTTAAATCACTTCAATGTAATCATGTCTTATTTCTAATAGAGCCGAACCAGTAGCATTCAGGGTTTTTTAGGCCTATACCAATATATTGATTTTTTTTTTCACAGACACATAACTAACTACACTACTATATGTTAAAGACATCTTTACATGGAATAAAAAATACACATTACGCAAATGTATAAAACACGACCAATAAACAAAAAATCCAACCCAATAACATTACACTCTTCACTCTTAGTATTTCCATCATGGTAATGGCGAAGTTTGAGTTCTGTGAGTGAGGAGTTACACATATTGACCTCCTGACCAGAGCAGACACTAATCATTGTTATAGGTTGTAGTAGCACAGCAGTGGTAGTAGTATTGTTGTTGTATATTCTGACCACTAGGAGGTGCTACGCCGCCACAAACTCCTCAGTGAAGTGCAATGTATGAATCAGGTCAGTATATTAAGGGATGTTCTGCCAGAGCGAATTGTTATCATCCCTATCAGTAGAACATTAATTAATTTATGAATCATCTAAATAGGATACCACAAAGAAAAGTAGCACCGGGACCATGAAGCACAGAGTCATCAACGTTTAAGTGATATTGTGGAACAAATGTAATTTTCATCTATAAATATGTAGAACTGTGACTTCTATTTTGGTGAATACAAGGCATCGTAACCTTTTCACACTGTGATATTTATGGATGTGTATTTTAACATTTAGGCTGTGACACAAATAAAGAAGTGTCAATACTGGTCAAATGATATGCTCTGGCATACAAAAATAAATTTACTTCACAATGTATTACTGGAACCGTGCAAATGAAGAATCTTCTTTGGTCTCACACGAGTTTTAAATGAAGCCTTTACATAATAACATGTTCAACTGAAAAGTCAGGGGAACAAAGTAACGCAGAGGTTTTCTATTTGAAAAACACACCTCCTTATTTATTCATGAGTTATACAAGATAAGATACATCATACAGTATATACAAAATCTACACATCAAAATATCAAAAGAGATAATAACAATACAAATATTTTCTTTTTATAAAAACCTTTCTAAAATAGCATCTCATTATGAAATAGGCCAGCTTCTTTAGGCGAGGTCAAAGCCTCAAGTCTGTTATTAGGGGTTTCTCGTGAAAGGTGATATTTATAAATCGGGACGTGAGGTTATTTTGAAAGAGCTGTATGTGCCAAGCATGTATAGGTTCCCTATGTAAACGAATCCCTCTGTGCCTGTAAAAGTATGCACCATGTGCAAGGACTCTGTTGTGATTCTGGTGTGCTACTATCAGTGTACAGATTGAACGCATAGGAAGTCTCAAACAGGTCTTTGAGGGGACACATTTCTCATTCCTCTTCCCCTCAGTTTTTCTATTCTGCGTCCACTACAATCAATAAAAATCACACTTTATCTGAACACATTCAAAGTGTTATCTCAAGCATTAATTAACGGCCCAACGTTCTGCTACACTCAGACTTCAATATCCCTTTATTGTCATTACAATACATCCAGATGAGTGTGCACTCCAATACTAACTGGCTGCACAGGGAAGGCAGCGGGTTTTTTAATTTCCACAATTTGACCGTGACAAACACAAAAATCCTTTACATTATCAAGGAGATGCTCGAGATGCAGCAACATTTCTCAGTCCAGCAGTGAGTCCCAGTGTTGAATACTGGCAGTATCTGTGCGTGTGTGCACCCTGTGGGTTCACTGGAGTCTCATACAGCTGTGTGGTACGCATTCAGACTGTTCCTCCAGCTCAGGGCAGGGGACGCCAGCATTGGCCGGCCGCAAGAGGATGTAGCGTGTGCGGTGGCGGACACCACCTCTGGAGCAGGGACCAAGACACAAACCCCAGGAGGACCAGAGAGACACCTCACAGTCCAAAGGTGTCGCTGAGTCGAGGAAAAAAGAGTTTGTGAGAAAAGTATACAGAACGTGTGAGTAAAGAGAGAAATAAGGGCTGCTCATATATTAGCTTGTATGTGTAAGCTGTGCAGAACTGTTTAAGTGAGATCATATTAAAACTTTCATGTAATACAAATCAATGAAATAGCATTTTTGTTTGCCCACCCATTCATTTAAAACCATCATCATTAACTTCCAGGTGAAATGTTTATGTCCCAGGGACGTGGGGAGTCTTGTGGACTTACCCGAGAAGCGCCGGGGATTGATGGAGTTTGGCAGGATATGATTGGACATAAGGACTTGACGGTCAGACGATCTGCTCTGTTGGGAGATCCTTATGCTGGCAATAGGTGGAAGCTCCTTTAAACGTGGATAGTAGAAGGAGTTGGCTGGATGGTTCGGCATCTCGGATGTGATCTGGATAATTCAGCAAAAAACAGTCAGGCAAACGTCTGCAGGAGAGCTGGCAGGTTCTCAACAAAAGTTCAAATACACAATAGCCCACTTTAAGCACATGCTGGCAAAGGATGGCTGCTCTTTTATGTAAGAGAGGCCCTTTTTACTCAAATCACTTCAGGTCAGGCATGAGGGCCGCCAAGTAATCATTTGTGCAGACGGCAAAGAATGACGACCCATTCCCACACTGCTAACCTATTTTAAGTACAAGACGAGGACCTTGCTTTGCCTCACCATGGAGTGAAGGACTAAATTAAGTCAATGTATCAACCGATGATGGTTGATGGAGACCTCACCTTTGTGATGTTTTCTTGGGGGATTGTGGGGAAGTTAGGAGAAGAGAACGTGAATCCACTGTCTGTCCCTGCATCATAAGGATGGAGGTCAATGTTCACTTCCTGTTTCCACTGGCTGCCCTCGCAGAGGTTTATGCTGTCCACACCAACAAACCAGTCGGGGCTGGGGATGATCTTCACCATCAGGGACAGCTGTCGGTCAGAGAGAGAGAAGGCAGTTAGATCAAGCTTTACTGTCCAAGAGGAACAGTTAGTTTCCAGTGAACACAGACAACAGAGAGAGCAATACAGAAGCAGATATAGATGAAAGAAATACACAGATTATGTACTCTTGTTGACCTAAATTACTTTAAAATGGATCACTTGAATAGCCTCACAGAGCTGCTAGTTACCAGTTATTCTGGATACTAGCTGGAATTGTTTTCATCTTGTGAGTCTGTGTGTGTATCATCATGACAAATGGAGGTCCTGGAGACACCTACAGTAGTAGGAACTGCCACAGAAGAGGTTTTGAGTAATTTGCCAGGTGTTTACATTTCTGCCTCTCTGTGGACAGATTTTGTAGCTACGATAGCATCAAAACAGTGCAAATGCAGTCAGAACACTTTACAGGTGTGGAGTCGGGATCAAAGTGAAGGTTGAGTTCAAAGATGGGTGTGATCCAAGTGAGGGCGTCAGAAGCAGCGGACAGGAAGTAGGAAGGGGGCCATTGACCCCTCTACTTAACGGCCATCGCCCAATTTGGCTTCGCGGCTGGTGTAATCCCATCAAAAGATGGTCCCATGTTACTTTCTTTCTTCTTACACCCGGGAGCAATAAACTCTGATGAACATATTCATATATTTTCCCCCAGATTGTTTCATATGTGCCTCTATGTAAATATTGTTGATGCACTGATGAGCTGATTTGGTTTTCTTGTCTTTGTTTGCTTTGTCAAATTGTAACTGCGAATGAAACTACAAAGGACATGCTGCGATACACTTAAATCACGAGGAGAAAAACAAACAATCAAAGCACAGCTGTGATTAATATTCTGGCTCCATTCAAAAGTCTAACTGCAGCACTCTGAGTAAGTAGAAAAGTAAGGGGAAAAATCCCAATCGTAAAAAAACAGCAATCAACTGGTGTTACTTTAATTTGATTACCTCACCGCCGTATAATGTGTTATGCTGCCCCTGTCTGTTGATAGTTGTTTGTAAAATCTATTAAGGTGACGAAAAGGAAATAAGCTAGTAAGACACACACACACACACACACACACACACACACACACACACTGATGATGTCAGGATTTATAAAATGTGTAACTTATAAATGCAGGCACTGGAGACTGTGTGTGTGTGTGTGTGTGTGTGTGTGTGTGTGTGTGTGTGTGTGTGTGTGTGTGTGTGTGTGTATGTGTGTACTGCGCATACATGCACCCACTCAGTTTCCTGTGCAGGGTTAGACTGTGTCTCCTCTGTGATGGATGTTTCCTGAGAGCGAGTGACCTCATGCAGGAAGTGGCCTGGGGGTCAGCACACGCTGAGGTGGCAGAAGCCCAGAAAACAGCGCATTTAAAAAGAAACTTGCGGCTCTGGGTAGGATGGGTGGGCTTGGAAAGCTTTGGATAGCTTGGAAAGGGTGGCCTGGAGTCAAACAGAGAGCGCTGGATAGAAGAGTGCTGGAACAAACTTCAAACCAGTTCACCAGGCGCAAAAGACCACTCGGGGACAGGAGGCGGGCAGGTAGTGTCAGCATGACACATGGAGTCTGTTTCTTGCTCGTGACGCACGGCAGAAGAAACCAAATCAGAAGCAGCTCTGTTGCTTTTCAGAATCATCCACTGATCCCCTCCTTCCTTCCTTCCTTTCTTCCCCCCTCTGCTGACATCCCTCCCTCCTCTTGTCCTTTCAGGCTCCTTTCAAACAGCGGTTTTTCCAAGAAGTCCCGTCCTGCTATATCCATTGGGCCACTCAGCAAGGATGTCTACTCAGGGGTATCCCACGTCAGTGGCTTGATCAGTCCATGTTGGTTCCAATTTACAGGCCAGGAAGTATCTCAAGAGGAAATACAGATACTCAAAGCTCCCATGATCCGTCTCACTTTCTCTTCATCACATCTAATCTTCTGCAGAGCCTCGGAGAGGCCTTAAAAACATGCAACTCAGTCCAGTAGAGCTAGCACTTTAATGCTCAGCTGTTGTTGTCCCATTTTCTGTGGTGCCACTGATACAGATACTTTAAGAGTAATGGCAGTTGGATGCGGAATGGTACTTATTTGCCAGGATCTGTCTGTTTTGAATTACACATTCAACAGAAATGGCAGAGGGCTCATGAATATGGAGATAGGAATCATATGTGTTTGGGATTTTTGGGACATTGCGTATGAATGTTTTGGTTTGTGGGCAAGACAAAAAGCATGGGATTTATATAAGAGTGTGCGCAAGAGAGAGAGAGAGAGAAACAGACGGACAGAAAAGCAGAATAGCAGATGAAGCTGTTAACACATTCACATAATTTGTCATTGTCACGTTCAAAACACACACACACACACAATACTCATAACCTGCTTATTTTTGTACTCTGTCCACTGATCTAAAAACAGATGGACCCATTTAAAAGCAGCCACAGACATCAAGTACCAAGATGAAAAGCTGTAAAGCTGCTATCCATGACAAGTACTTACCAAAGATGCCCTCCGACTGGGTTGTTTATGATTTTTAAGGGCCCCCGGGTTCAAGCAGTGGAATAACCAATAAACAAATGTAGGTCACCAGACTTTCATGCAGGCCCACACCTATTTCTAAAAACTCCAGTGAATGTCTGCCTTTCATCTGCACCCCTTTACCCCACGTTCATTTTTTCCAGAGTGCCATACCTCATGCCTACCTCAAATCCTTGGCCTTTGTTTAAGCCCTTGGACCATATTTAGCGAGGCTGACCGTGACCTTTGCCCCCAAACTCAGTCGTTATTCCACAGCAGTGGGACCCTGTCGTCCAGCGAGGATAAACTTTGTACCATAGTTGGGCATTTGGCCTTTAACGGTCCACATTTATCAGCAATTCTTTCAACCTTAAATATGAGATAATATGAGACTTCAGCCGTTCCCAGAAAGTGGCTGTGCCTAGCCAAGAGATGATAACGCGGCATAATGTAATTTTAATTCAACAATCAAGATATAACATGTTAATTAGTCATCTTTAGAGGTGCTGGTTGGCAGATTCTGTTGTCGTCGTACAGAGCCATACTAGCTGTTTTCCCGTTTCCAGTCTTAATGCTAAGCTCAGCTAACCGGCAGCTAGCTAGCTTCATATGTACCGCACAAGAGTGGTATCGATCTTTTCATCTAACTCTCGGTGAACAAAAAGTGAATAAAAGTGTTCCCTAAATTGCCAAGCTATTCCTTTTGCTAAACTTCATCCCAGGGCCCTCATCCTGAGCTCACAGAGTTCAGTGGGACAGGCAGCAGACAGAGTGCAGACCGCGAAGGATGGATGTGGGCGTTTGTGGCTGCAGGGCTTCAGCACTTGGGCTAAACATAGTCTGATTGGATAGTGGAAAAAAAGTGTGTTTGGTCAGAGCGGATGGACGACGTCATGGGGAGGCCCGGGTCACCAGATGACTGAGTAGGTTTAGTCAGACACTTTGTGTGACTTACTGTGTCTGAGCATGTGTGTGCCTTTGTGAATGAGTACTGCTTCAACTTAAGTTTTATTTGTGCCTACCAGGGAGCCCCGGGGCTGCATGAGCAACTCCGTGGAGCTGTGCCCGATGCCGTTAGGGATGCCGGCCGTTCGGTGCATGGCGCCGACCGCGCGTCTCTTCCTGGCCTCCTTGGCCGCCTTCATCAGCTCCACCGTCACCCCGACCTCAGCAAAGCTCTGCACCCCTGCACTAGCCGTAGCACCATCCTCCCACAGCCGAAAATGGCGATTATGGCTGACCGCTAAAGGGAGAACGAGGAGAAGACAGGAGTAAGATGCTTATTCACTGGAATGCATATCGATGTCAATGAAGTACCACAGAGCCTCAGCCAGACGGTGAGATCATTTCCACGGTGGAGCCTGTGTGTATTTCTACGGCTGCCTCCTACATCCTGCAATTAAACAGACAATTCTGAATGAATTGCCAGCATGCATGTCGTCGGCATTATTGCACAGTTACAGTTGCATCTTTTCTCCTTTTATCACTGATACAACGACAACACAGACGGGAGCTGCCAAGAGATAGGTCAGGATCTCTGAGTTCACTTTTATTGATACTTTTTCATAACCTTCTGGCCAACAGAGCCATTTGCTTCACATTGTCATGTTTAGTTCTGGTTTGATCTTTGAACCCTGTTGAGAATCAATAGACGTAGTAATGTTAAACTGTTTGCACCGCCGGTTCTGGTGCGCCATATTGAAACCCACAGAGACACTTTCCTGGGCCAGTGGTTTTAAGGGCAGAGTAAGGTTAGCCAGAAACACGCTGACAAATGCTCTGATGGTTCTGCCTTACCTCACTTTTCAGAGCTGCGTACAGGCACACATACACAACCTTGCAGTTACACTTAAACGCTCTTGACACATGTATTAACACACAACCTGCCCAGCACACTTCACACACTATCTTGTTTCTCCCCAAACTGCCATTACTTACGCACTTAATTTTATTTCCATCCTAACAAATTTCCCACAAGTATCAGGACCTTGAAATTCGATAACACGTCACGTTTAGGCCCCACCAAAGAGTTAAAGCCCACTTTCCGTTCTTCCTAAATTGCTTGCGTTTATTTTTGGTTTTGGCCATGACAAACTCCATTCCCGCTGTCATTGGACCCTCGCCCCCAGGTCCCCACAGTTAAGCAACACACAACCATTGCAGGCCCCCTAACCCCTCGACAGGTTCTGCTTTCCCTTGTGCTGTGACAAACTCCCTTACCAACAGTCTGTCAGCCCATTGAGGCCCCTGTGTTTTTCTTCTCATTTTGTTCCCATGCCTTGAGGGGAGGGGGACACACATTAAAAGCCATTTTGGGTGATTAGAATCTCCGGTGCCTGTCTCTATACGGAGTAAGAAGCACATCATCCTCTGGCAGGGCAGCAGGGCAGCAGGGCACCATTGGGAGAACGGGAAACCAGACAAAGCCATGGCCGCCGCAGACAGTGATGCACAAGAGCAGTCCAGCACACACACACACACACACACACACATACATACAAGCACACAAATGCACAAACATCTGCCAGCCAGCCCGTGCTCCATGGCTTGGGGATAAAAAAGCAGAATAGAGGGTTCTGAATTGCTTCTTCTTTTCCTCCTCCTGGCTCTGAGGTAAGCGGTCTGACCCCACCACACCCCAACTATCATCACCCACCTTCACCAGCCCCCAAAAACCACTACTCCACTGTTTACCGCCAACACTGTGGTAAACCAGCAGAAACGTGGGAAGGAGTGTGGGGTTGAGTTGAATAAATAGAGAAATACAAAGATATGGCCGGACAGAAGTTGAAGAAAAAACGCATCTGGTAGTATTTAGACTGTCTCTCTTATTGCTCTATTAGCAGCACTCACCCCCGTGTATGTGTCTGTGTGCATACGTTGATGCTGACAATGAGCAACTAAACCTCTGACACATGATGGGTAGCCAAACATCTGCCTTTAGTTGAAGCTAAGTGTCCCTTCATGTCACTGGGGTCACCATCTCTGTCCCAGGTGTGTGTCCTCTTTAACACAAAAACAATGCATACATTTTGACTAAGGGAGGTCAAGTCTGAAATAATGGTTAAAATTGAATGGATTACCAGGTGTTCGAGGTAAAACTTTCCATAAGAAAGAGCAGATTTTTTTTAATAACCAACTTCTTTGTCCCTGGCAGTCTTTCTCACCTATGAGCTTGGACCACTGTGCAGGGGGCCGGAACAGTGGATACTGCTTGGGGAATGCCTGTGGGCTCCAGTGACCTGTAAAGACCAGTATGTAGGAAGCAGGGCCCTTGGCTGTGCAGTCTGTCCCATTGAGTGGTCGCAAAGGCCCAGCAAAAGTGAGACAAAGCTTCAGAAGTACGACGAGAAGCTGCTGCAGCCAACTGCAGGTCAGGTGCTCTGATGACATCATCTGAAAGAAATGGAGAAATGAAAAATGGTTTGTGAAAGAGTTTTTCTATAATACCATTAAACATGTGGGATATTCTATAACCAAAAGCTGCTGTCAGAAGCACTTTGGCATGTAACCATTGTCTATCAGCAAGCAAATGAAAGGATCTTAACATGAATATTAAGGAAACCAAACCCAGACAATCATGGAAAATCAGTATGGGGGAAATTCCACGCCCCTGCCCTCATATCATAACACATCCATTTTATCTAAGAAAATGGCTGATTGAACCCATTATTATGGGCTGGGTCGAGTGTGTGTTGGTCCACAGCCAATCTATGGCTACCCGGCAAAATAGTTAATGTAACGTCTGCCGTAGCATCGCTGTGGTTTTATTCTAGGCCAGGGATGACATCTCTGAGGACAGACGTCTGCTCTGCTGCTCTACTGACCTCACCGACTGACCATCCACTGACCGCCGGCGGCTGAGTCATAATCTCACCCTATTAAGAGAGCCAGAGAGGGGAGGTGGGCACGTGCATTGTACTAGCTTAAAACACAGTTCAGCCTTACATTTCATTGGGTAGTGCTGAAGAGTTTTTGCTAGAGATGAAATTGTAGCCGTGCTACTTGTCTCCTCGCTGCACACTCCCCTTACCTCTGAACACACATCCTTTTATCTCACACTCCTCTTCACCCTCCACACCCGTATTATCATCCCTCCTCTGCTCTCCAACAACTCAAACAGAGTTGATTCTATTGTGTGTGGGAATCTTTGAAAGCGCTGCAACAAATGCTTCGTCGTCATTTATTCCACACTTGAGTTTTTAAGGCTGCATTCAAAATGTGAGCTGTAAAATATATACGTGGAAACAACCAGAAGTAATTTGGCAATGAGGCGACACGGTTTTATTTCTTCTATAAAAAAGAAATTCACATGAATAAATACGTGATGTAAGGGAGTGAGTGTCTCTCAAATTTACGGTTTTGACAGTACGCTTTCTAAATACTTTGGGTGTTTCACCATTTTCCTATTTCATTTGGCCAATGTATTAACTTTAAGAGGAGCGTTTGTGACTACAGATAAATTTCGCTGTGTTTGTGTGTCACAGAAAGGGAGAATGATGTTTCGCGGCTGTGGCCTTGTGTGGCGTTTCTATGGGTTACTACACCATAACTAAACCCCCAAGCAGCTGCAGAATGCAGACAGTTAAATTTGGGCACACAATAACACACATGTGCACGCAAACACACACCCACACTCACACGCACACACACACACACAACGTACACACATAACACTCGTGTCCAGCTGCACATTGTCCCTGAAGTCTATTTCCAGAGGACAGATAATGTTACTCTGCCGATATAGCTGCAAAACTCGGACACTTTTCTGACTGCGGCCTTATATGTCACCGAGTGTTTTATCAATTCCCCGTCTCCATTAAATGTATATTAACCACAGCACAGTTTTAACAGCCAGTCATAAAAATACCTCGAGTATAGAGACACACAGAGCCCAGCTTTGATCTCACTGCTCAGTCATCGGATCATCTCGCTGGCTTCAACTTTGCTGCTCTGCAGGAGGCGGATAAAGCTCCATGTTGAAATGCTTAATTATGCAACTAGTTCAAAAAAGTAAATCTCTTTCTTCTGGTCTTTTTTTTTTTTTTTGTTTCCAGCTTTGTGTGCTTGGGTTAATGGAAGTTCACCTCGTGGAGCTGGAGGTTTTTCACATCAGTGTGTGATCTTTAACTGCTGTCTGCTCCGCTCACTATGTTTTAGGATAGAAAAATGAGGTCAGTCCTGTTTCTGGCTGTTGCAAAGTTAACCTTGTTTACACACACATTCCAGACAAGGAGTGTTTTCAACTGTCAATTCGCAGCACACACTGAACATGATCTTTCTTCCTCAACATGATTGGTTTCTGATATACTATAAGTGCAGCCATGTGACTTCTGTTGCCAAAACAACCACTAATCAGATATCCCTAATCTACACGGAGTCTGGTTCAGTAAACCCTTCGACCATCCCTCTGAACTTGTCACACGAACACGATAACACACTAAAGAGACATTTCTTGAATTCCCACACTGACACACTGAACTTCATCGGCACACACAGCTACCAGCTGATGTCTGCTGGCGCTCCTGGAAACACATACAGTAATAATAAAACGATTGTATGGCATTTATTGATGCATACAGAGGCACAGACTTATTTTCAGTGGATGTAAAGTTTACTCTCTCTCACACACACACACACACACACACACATATGCAGTCACACCACACAGACCTGCTCTCATCAGTCAACATAGACAGACACACGCAGCAGTTTTTTAGGCACAAGACACAATAAAACTAGGGGATGTGGCGCAGAGCCAAATGTGGCTGCTGCCTCCCCATGGGCACCTTCACTGTGTAATTACAGCAGACTCATGCAGAGATAATACACACATTTGTCTAAGCTCATATACACAGGCATGCAGGTATGCACGCACAAGCACAGATTTGTGCACACAGCGGGAGGTATGTTCATTTTTAACAAGGGGGTGGCGGGGAGGTAATTTGCCGTTTTCCCTAAGATTTTCCTCAAAAATCTTTTGTTGGGGAAGCGGTGGATTTCGGCTGAGAAAATAAATGCATCACTCTGTTTTGAATGGGCCTTTAACGCACCCCTGTGGGCCTATGATGTTCATCTTCATGCGTGCATAGACAGATAGACACACTTGGCCGTGCATGCATCGCAACGGGAGCTGGACTTTTCCCAGCGCAGGAGGGAAAATCATGACCATGCAGACAGCCGTTCAGACAGAGAGAAATGCAAGGAGGGCATGCAGGTTTAGTTTTGACCGGTGTGGACGGACGGAACAGGTATACCGGTATAGAGATTGCACCAATAAAGGTGAAGCAGCTGCCGATGCAAAAGGTGCAAATACATACACAAATCAACAAAGAAGAAGTGTGAAATCAGTGGCAATATATATTAGTATTCAAAACACTTCCATTGCAAAGGATGCAATTTTAACAGAAATTCATGTATCTGTTTTGAGGTACCATTTTGTGGTACTTGTAGTATTTTCATTTACTTTATACGTTTATACTTTTTACAGACAACACTGACGGCTTTAATTCCTGGTTACTTTACAGAATTAGATTCTACGCTACAAAAGCATGTGATATATTTCTGAAACATGATGCATTGTTAACCACTCATATGTCTCCTCCTGCTGCACAATGTTGCTTACATGTCAAAGCATCAGTCCTAATAATACCATAACATAATTCACTATATTAACGGTATAATAAATAGTCCCTCTGAAAGTTTGCACTCTGCATACACAGTAACTTTGACTTTTAATGCGTTGTGTATATTTTGCCGGCAATAGTTACATAACGCGCTTTAAAATTGTATACTGCATTGCATAACTTCTATTTGTGACGGAATCCTTTTTTGCAATGTGGTGTTACTTAAATAAGGAATCTGAATCATTTCATCCAACACTGCATGCTTTTACTCAAAAAGACATGTCATCTTCCGCGGATAGAGACACAGGCGTGCGGGATCTTCTATGTCTAAACAAGCATTCACACTTGTGTGCTCTCAGACTCCTGTGCGGAGAATGAATGGAGTCTTCATATGTGTGTGTGTGTGTGTGTGTGTGTGTGTGCGTGTGTGTGTGTGTGTGTGTGTGTGTGTCCTACCTGTGTTGGGTCAGTCAGTCATTGACAGAGAGAGAAGCTGCAGCAGAATCACACTGTTGGGATCGAAGAGAGGATCCAGCTCCACTCACTTCTTCTCTTCCTCTCCACCGTACGCTGCTGTCTGGTGCAGCCTTATCAGCCTTTATCCCTCTCTCCTCTGTCTTTATCTCCTTTCTCTCCTCCTCCCTTTTCTCTCTCTCTCTCTCATTGTATCTCCTCATATTACCTCTCTTTTTCTCACTGCCTCTCGCTTTCTCCTCCCCCTCCTCTTTTCTCCCCCTACCTCTCCTTGTATGGAAAGGCAGTTAACGGCCTCACTCCTCTCCTCCACTGTCCCTCTCTTCTCTCCCTCTATCTTTCGCCCTTCTTTCTCTCTCCAGTCTTTGAGTGGCTGTGTAAACTCAGCAACCTCATTGCTGACAAGGTAATCAACACCACATTGGCCTCTCTTAACATTCACCACTCAGCATTGTGTATTTTCTTACCCCTGTTCTTCTGAGCACACTGACAGAGTTGTGGGGTGTTGGTTGCTGAATAATGGCAGTAAAATGGAGAGAAATGAGAAATAGGGCTTACGCACAGACATGCAACCTGGATCACAGACGAGTGGAGGTCTGGACAGAGACGCGGGCGTTTATTTCTGCAGTTTATCTACTGATTGGAGAATCAAGGGCTTTTTAATGGTTGCCGTCTTTTTCCCCTTCCAAATATTTCGGACCTGTGGCAAATCCAGCTGCGATCACAGCCGAGGAAACCCGCTTCCATGGGTCAGAGGGTGTGTGTGTGTGTGTGTGTGTGTGTGTGTGTGTGTGTGTGTGTGTGTGTGTCAGAGACGTTTGGTCACCGGTTCCCACAGCTGGTACACACATGGACAACCAGGGAGGTTTCTGTTTCTGGCTGCCGCTCACTTATCAATATGTCAAGGCTCAGACTGAGAGAGAGAGAGAGAGAGTGTGTGTGTGTGTGTGTGTGTGTGTGTGTGTGTGTGTGTGTGTGTGTGTGTGAAATCTATAGGAACTTTTCTGACTTATTATCCATGGCTATGACGCAACAAAGCAGTCAACCCCAAATATTGCACAGAGCAATCGACTTCAGACGGACACACGCACCCTGGTCACGGTTGTGATGTAACGCAGCACAGCTAGCCCTAAGATATAACTCGACCTGGCTAACATCAGCCACCACCAAAAGACAACGCTGCAATTGGACAACTGCAGACCTTTAAATCGACTTTGGCCACGTCACTGTATGGCTCTCGTGTGAGCCTTCCAGAAATGAGGGGAGACGAAAAGAAGCTGACAGAGGAAGCGGAGAAAGAGGTTAGTCGTGGATCAGGTAACAATTTGGACTTTGTGTCCTGCAGTCATAAACAATCAGATAAACAATTACACCAATTCGTTCCTCTCCATTTCTTTCCTACCTCTTTGTCTCCAAAACAGTTACTCAGTCCTCTCATCTATCTGCCTCTCTGTCCGTCTGTCTGGAAAGTAGGTTATTGGAAAAACTCAGACTTCCCTGCTGCTGCCCTCTGATTAACGGCCGTGAGCTCAGCATCCAGATTGACTCATTAATGTGAAACATCATTGACGCACAGGTGTGCGTTTGTATGAAGGCAAGCCGCATAAACCAAACCGCTAAAAGTCTGAACTGGCATACACCAACGGACAGTTAGTCCCACTCTTGTCCCTGCCAACCTGTGAAGGAATTGATAACTGTAATTACCAGAACACACACAGTTTACAGTTAAACTAGACTCTTCAGCACACACACACACACACACACACATTAGGAAACCAGATACAGCAGCAGAATGGCTTCAGATTGCCAGACTGACGCAAATCTCCGAGATAGCTGAACGTTTTCTTCCTGTCAACCACGTGCTCACGTCAACGTCACTTGAGCCAAGTGAGTGAAGCAACGAGAGGAAAACCTTGAGCTAATCACAGAGCGCTGGGCCGGAGCCATGCGAACTGCAGCGTCGCAGCTTCACCGCCGCAAACCCTCCAGACCCCTCAGACAGACAGACACCAGGAAAGAGAAGCATTACGAACAGACGGATAATATTGACTGAGCATTGTGTTCCCTTATTAGACGGCTTTGTTGACTACTCAATATTGATTGGTCAATTACAGCCTGTTGTGTCTTTGGAAGCAGTTCGGATCTCTGTAACCAATTTTTTTAGCAGAAGCAATAAAAACATTTTTACATCAATTACATTTTTTTTTTTAACACTATTTTGTGTCAAATTATTAATTTCTTTGGCTGTGTAATCAGCAAGTGGGTAATTATTGCTAGAATAACCTTCCTGGTCACCCGTCGCTGTGCCGTAGCACATATTATGGAAGAAGAGTACGGGAAAATGAATACGAACATTTTGATAACACTCTTGGTTATGGTTGATGTATTTAATGGTTTTATTACCGTCAACAAGACCAACAATGTGTTAGTCCATCTCTCACTAGCCTTGAGACGCCTCTACCGTGTCTGTTGCACTAAGCTCACAGCTCGTTTGTATTCAAATTACATTTTCAAATCTCAAAGGAGCTCCTTAGAACATTCAGAGCATATCTATGATTCAGAGATTGACTGCACACAGCTCTTAACATGGAGGAGGCCGGATAGCAGCTAGTGGCGGAAACAGCCTAAACAGTGCTGACAGAGCTAATGGTGTTAACCGGGGAGAGGAAAGGAGGGCAGGCGTGCGCTTCTGCGACGACAATGTCCCATTATCAGTGGTGACTGCCGATGGAGTGCAATAAACCAAAGCACAGCTGAGGCTTAGTTTTACAAGTATTTGGTCCTAAACTAATTATTGTACACATTTTAATTTTGACCTGATGACGGCACGAGATGAAAAGTCTGGATGACTAAACCAAAATGGCCACCATTCATGGCCACTAGCTTGGCATTGGGGACTATTTTCAGCAGTGGATAGAGACACATTTGGTGTCCTGGAGTGTTTACAGCTCCAGGACAGTACACAGTATGTGGGATTGACTAAAAATATACTACAATGTAAGCATTCATTATAATAAAAGAACAAGTCTCCCAGTGCATGTGCTCACTGATGGGTTTTTAATAGTTGTTGGACAACAGTGTAGTTCTGTAGTGGAATAAGCTATATTAGGTTTTGGCTACACAGTCAATACTATTAATATATTTCTTTTAAAGGCTTGATGGGATTAGATGACAATAAGGAAATGCAGAAGATAACCTTGACTTTTATTGTAATTCAGTAAATGATGAGTTCTGGTCAAATAAAAATGCACTGCAGTATCTCTTAAAAAGGAAACCAAAGCTGGGGCAGTCTGACGGTGACGCAACATCTGAATCATTCAGTGGCTGGAATAATATTGTATTATTCCAAAAACAACCAAATATTTAACTACTCTGCTTTGGAGTTGGTGGAACGGTCTGTCTTGAGACTAATCCATCACACAGACATGTGTGCACAAGCATGCATACGCACTAACTTTCTCTCCCACACACACACACACACACACACACACACACACACACATCCTTCACTGTCAGTCTGCTCCTCTTTCTCCACAGCAAGGTTCAAAACAATTTGACTTTGTTGACGTTCTCATCTTTTGACCTCGGTTAAATTATCTTCCATGACCTTTGACCCACTTTAAGTTGTTTTCTTCTTTTTTTTAATGACCCACTCACCCAAACCAATGCGAGTTACCTCAGCAGGATGACCCATCTTACGGGGCAGTTTACTGACGTTACTGAAACCAGTACTCCCATTTGACTGGCTTTTACCGGTGTGTTCCCAGAACCTGACGTAATCGGAGGCTTTCAAGCTTCCCTCCTCCTTATCCTCCTCTTGAACAAACAAATAAAGAAAATCTGGCTGCACAGCATGGGGGCTGACAGGGGTAATGTATGATGCTGGGTGAGGTGGATGCTACACGTTGTTGCACAATCTCAAGTAGGACTTGGAAAGCAATGAGTGTGTTTGAAGTCTGAGGGATTCAGGTCGGTTAAAATACTGCTTGCACCCTGGGCCTCCTTCAGCTACTTGCATACATATGTTATGTAATATGCACATATATACATATATATATATATATATATATATATATATATATACTGTTACAAAACTTCTCTTTTGGTCAAGCAGCACCATCATCAGGTCTGAGTTTTGTCCACTAAATGTCTACAGACATTCTCCTGCGGCCTCAGCTGTACTTTGTTTGTGCTATTTAGCAAATGTATACCGACATGCTAAACTAAAATGGTGAATGTGGTTACCATTAAACCTGCTAAACATCAGCACGCTAACATTAGCATTTACCAGTAAGCATGGCTGTAGACAGCGGACTGTATAAAAAGCACATAAATAACCTGACATTGTTCACAGGAGATTACCTTACCCTCAACATATATAGACTGTCCTTAACAAAGAATAATAACTATTTATATAGCACCTTTAAAAACAGATTTTACAAAGTGCTTCGACAGACAAAGCAGAAAAAGCAAGGCAATAATAACAACAACAGAAAGCACTAAGGTAAGAGTTAAAGCTCTAAAACCTGACTGGAACTTGTCAGACGGTATTAAGACACATAAAAGCTAAAAGCTGGGTGGAAACCACTTTCTCTAAAGCTTTTGGGGGTTATTTGTTGCCTAATGTCCTTGACTCCATTTGTAAAAAAGTTTAAAAACTGTTCACGCGTCTCTTGTGAGGCATGAGTAGAGGGGGTGATCACCGAGTAGATCATCTAAAATAGAACTCTCGGATTCAAGAAGTAACCAGTTATTTACCTACTTGACAGGGGAACACATATTACATATCAAAGTCTGTTTACAGGTCAGGGGGAATACTACCGCTAGTGGACAAAATCGTTTGTGGTTTCAGAGGCTGCTATGCAAAGGCCTGAGAGAGGTCCTCATGTGATGTCACTTGAGTCAGGGTTGGTTGGGATGAAGACTACACGTTTGAGTGTTTGGAGTTTGAAAGAAGTGAGCTTTCCAGACCTCTCTAGCCCGCTGCTCATCTGTGCTCACATTAGCCACATAGCACTAGCATAACACGCCCAAATCTCTGACAGAACTGCAGGTGGTGGAGTTGCATTGTGGGTAATGTAGGTGCCGCCTGCTTTCGCATCTCTGGTTCTGCTGCTTTGCTTACGATTGGTTTGTTTAACGGTCTGTCATGAGTCTGAAGGAATGCAACGCTGAACTCTTTTACCGTTTGTGACAGAATCTGTCAAAGCAAAAAGCAAATAATTATTGGTTGGATGATGAAAACTAAAACATCATGGAGTCAACAACCACAACCAAACCGGGGTGCCAGCCTTTAGCCAGCGGGCTCCTGAAGGTGCCTCCAGTGAGTGGACGTCAGCCTTGAGTAGCACCATCACTCCATTTTAAGAGTAGGCTCCTGGTTATGCACATGTGGTAGCAATTTTAGGAGTGGTAATCCCCCGCCCTCCTCTGCCCCGTGGGTCTACATAGAAGCCCCCTTTTTTTCCCCGTACGCCCCACCTAGTCTGCCCCCTTGTGAAGCTGTGGCCTTTCAGGCACTGCACAGCCCCTCGTTGCCATATAAAAGAGCTGACCAACTGGGGCAGTAAACAATTTTGTTTACGGCAAAATCTCGGAGTGTAATCAGTGGGACGACATACTGGCAGCTGGCATCAATTGTCACCATGTTATTGACCACTATAGTCAAGCACAGATCCTTCTAACGAAATAAACAGAAGGCAGAGTGAAGGGTTCAGTACACGACAGCATTTTATGGACCAGTGGAGAAATTCTGTTACTTTGAAAGGTAACCACAAGAGCAAATGTTTAATTTTTAAGATTTTATTAAAATACGGTGTGGAGTTTACCATCGGAAGTTACCATCACAAACATGATTGTTTCTAATAAAAAAGTAAACAAAACAAAAATAAAGCTTAAGAGCCTAGTTACAGGAGAACCTTTTTTTTTTTTTTTTTTTTTTTTTGCAGTCTGGTGAAAGAAAAAAAAAAAAAAATCAATTCACACAGAGAGTGAGTGGAAAAAAATGTTCACATGTTGTAAAAATACATTTCCCAATTTTAACATTACACAGTCACTTCCAAACATTCATTCATTCATTCCTTGTTAGATGGTTAGATGTCAGTGCCAATAGAAAGCAAAACAGAAAACAATAAGTTCAGACCTGTGCACAAAAGGGGGAACGAGGAGAGAGCGGCTTCTAAAAACGCAGGAGGCTGTTCTCCATTCTGGGGGCAGAAAACTTGGTACAAGGGACATGAGACAGAGGGCGACCGCTGGAGGATATGTGTGCATTTGAACCCTGAGAGAGAAAAAGTGACCGATTCTCATCGTAATTTTTATTTTTTTTGACAGACCACACCAGTGTCCGCTATGCCCTCCCCCTCCCCCGCCCCACTGGGGCTCTGGCAGCACAGTGAAAAGATGCTTTAAGAGCCCCAGAGTGGTAGTAGTGGGTGGGAGGGGTGGGGGGCATTCTCACACCCATGAGTGAAATATCAGCTGTGGCTTTGTGAGCAGACACACTGTGCTTATGTTAGCCGGCGCACAAACACGGTGCCGGGCTGACTTGAAAAAAGAAGAAACCTAACATCTTATCAATGCGCAGTAAGACATCACACTGAATGTTTGTGTTTGAGCCCAAAACGAGGCTTAAATGCGGTTCATCAGTGACAAAAGAAATGCAACGTGCTGCAGATTTAGACCTGTCGGGGTGTGAGGAGCGTTCTGCGGAGCAGCCCTGATTGTGGCCCGTTCTTTTCGACTGGATGTGTCTCCTGACTTCACCTACTGTGGTCAACTGTATTAAGGCAGTGAGTGGTTCCATGGCGACTTTCTATAACAGCTATTTTTTACAGGGACAGAATAAGTAAGGCCCAGAGGATATCAGCTGGAAAACACAGTTGGGATAAGACAAATAATAATAATAATAATAATAAAAGAAAATCACCAGTAGAGGGATCTCTTGTTTTTTCTCCGAAATGTTTCAGTACAACATGTAGAACACAGACAGCATATCCATAAAAATGAAATCCTACAATAAAACAGAATGCTTTTCATAACAGTGCACTGCTGAACCGAAAAATATATATATAATCATCATCATCAACAGCAAAATTTAAGATTACTATTATGCTCATATTCCGAACTATGGGGGTTATTTTTAAAAATATATACTCATCACATGACAGAGGAGCCGAGCATCTCAGGACACAGACATGCTCCGTGTCTCTCATAGACTCTGAGGGGAAACTGTACATCACTGGAAACGGACCACGACAAAAATGGCAACTCGTGTCGAAAAAACACTCTTGAGGGGGAAAGAAGGCCGAGGAGCGGAGGGAAACAGCAAGATGACACAAATTCTTTAAGCCAATAGTATTTCCCCTAAAGAATTACCTCACATGCACTATAGATAGAGCAGCCTGACAATGGAGGCGGGAGAAAAACAAAACTGCATCTACTACTGTTCTAGTAAAAAAAAAAAAAACAGAAAACTTAGCAGACCACGACAACCGCCGTTAGTTTTTTCCTTCTTTTTCAATAGCCAGTAAGATGGAGGTCAAAACACATCCACTACAGTCTGAAGTCTGAGAACGGGAAAGCCTTGTGCTGAAATGTCCACAATGAAGAAATCAAAGAGATACGCATTGGTTTCAAAGCCTGAGTATTCAGTGACCGAGAGCGAACCGAAAAGGATTTTTGTCAATTCATTTCATGGGGCAATGCTTTTCTTTTATTGTATCATTACTGCTACAATTTCACAACCCTTCTGGTAAAGAATAGTAAAGAAGTATCTAGAAAATCTGTACATAAAAATAAAAGGGTATGCACGGTACATTCAATATCTGTTACTGAGGTACTAGAAAGGTGTTCCCTTGACACCAGCGTTAAAGAGTTACTCCTAGGGACTATTCCTTTGGAAAGACAATAGCTTGTTATCATAACAGGGTGAGGGAACAGACACACACACACACACTCATGTCCCCACACACACACACACACACACACACACACACACACACACACATACATACCACTGTCATTAACAAAGCCAGCATGCAAGAACACTGTCGCCTTGCTCCTACAGGGAAACTAAACTCTGCTGTCCCCTCGCGCTTAAAGGAATCGGTGGATGCATACTGGTTGACGAGCAGGTGTGTCGGGCGGGCCATGACGGTGTGAGAGGAGTGGAGGGTGGGTGGATGCAGGGTGGTGGTGGTGGTGGTGGGATGCTGTGAGATCTTATAAAAACAATAAGGCGGTAGTCGATCCCTGGTCACCCATCCGGTGTTGTGAATGTTGGCAGTGTGAGATCCTGTTCTTCATCACTACAGCTAACCGCTAACGCTCAGCAACACCACCCTGAGCAGTGGGCCAGCGCCCTCTGCTGGCGAGGCCGCTGGCATGCTCTCGTTTCTCCAACCAGAAAAGGCTGCAGCGTTCGATTCTTTGTGGGCAGAATGTGTGAAGACCTTCACACACACAGCACTTCCAGCATGAGATGAAAGTCTCACACCGGTAAAAAGGTCACGAAGGATGTTTGGGGTATCACTATCGGTAGTATGAGCTGAGCAGATAGAAAAAAAACGGTACAGTCCGATAGAGCTCCACACTGACTGCATGACACACCCCTCTGCTGAGTCAGCGGACGACAGTGCCAAGGGGAGCTAAGGGCCAAACAGGGCTGAGGGGCCGCTCGACGCCTGGCGGGGAGGACAGGATGTTCGGATGGTGATTCTGTCTGCTTTACTCTAGTACACATGTTCCCCCATCACAAGAAAGGTGGAGGGAGGAGAAAAAAAAAAAGAAAAGAAGAAGAAGAAGAGAGCAGTAACATGAGCCATTAATGTACAAAGGGGGGGCTTCAACCTTTCTGCCTCTGTGCCTCGACTAGTCGGTCAGAGGAGGACTGCAGGAGGCAGCAGACTGTAAAGCCTCATGTCAGAAATGCTATATATTTTTTTTTTTTTTACAAACAAACAAACATTAACACCTAGAACCACAACAGGGCAACTTTCCATTAAAACAACAGCCAACTAAGGATATAAACCAATCCAATCATTGAATCCTTGAGAACACAGTTATTGCTGACATTGTGGGGGAGTGAAGGGGGAAGGGGGAGGGGGAGGGCAGGTAGGGTGGGTGGGTGAGATGATGGAGGGGTGTGTGTGTGTGTGTGTTCTGAGGGTGTGGGTGGGATGGGGCTAGCTGTGGATAGGTCACTCCTGGGCTGGTTATGTGATCTGAGGAACAAGACTGTGTAGATCCACATCAGGTCAAACTGGCGCTGCCGATGTACTGGAGGGGCGGGCTGTGTGTCTGATGCTGGGGGGGGTTTCCAGAGGCGACGGAATGTGCTGGTGGCAGCAGGGGGGGCTATTGGTCAGAGGGGATGTCTCTGTCGGCTTCGGCCTTATTAGGGGAAGGGGCGTGAGGGGGGTGGGAGACGGGGGTGATGCCGTGTGACAGGGTTCCTGAAACGAGGCTTTCAACCCCTGCAACAGCCACCGGGAGACCCCCTACTGCTGCAACGTTGATCAGACCTGGAGGGAATCTGAAACACAGATGAAGGAACATAAATCATGATAGCTGCTCGTCGTAAAATGTGTAACTCCCCCCCTCCCCCCCAGCCCCCGTCCATTCTCACCTTCCACACCCACTCCTCTCACCTGTAAGTGGCTCCATTAAGTTCTGGGTGAACGGTGGCGGCCTCCATGCTGGGCCACTGAGAGGCTGCCATCAGATACTCCTTATTAACGCAGTTCTTCAGACTGTCGGGGATTCGTCCTTGAGTTGGAGAAACAGACCGTTACTCAGAGAGGGTTTCTGGTCCGTTTTTGTCCACCTGATCAGTTTCAGGGCTTTACCCAAATCTGAATTCCCAGGCCAACTCTGTTTCACCGGTTTAGGCTGAATATTCAACTTTGCATACATTCTACCGAATAGTTTGAAGCTACAGTCATAATGTTGACTTTCAAGTTCTAAATCGACACTTGAATACTGCGCACCTTTTTTGTTTATTCTGTTTGAACCCAGTATTTCTGCAGTAGCTGATAAAGATTAAGCTACACGATTAACTGTTTCTCCTTGATATTTACTCTGCATCGGCACATGATCATAACTTACAGGTACCGCGTACAAAGTGTGTATTCAGTAGTGAATAGCACTATATTAAATTCCAGCGGTGGCTGCGTAGGATTGACTGTGTGATCCAAATATTGCCAATGACTCCAGAGCGTTGTAAAGTTAAAAAAAACAAGATTTATTATAAATCAAAATACTCTGCATCAATCCATATCCTTTGTCGTCTAGACTTTCAAAAACGGCGGTCAAATCACTGTTTGCTCTCCCGCTTGCTGCCCATAAAGGAAAGTTGATTCAATAAGAAAATCTACAAACAGTATAACACTAATGACATTAGTGTAGCCTAATCGTTATCTGCAACTGTGCAAAATATAAATCTGTTCATCTCTCATAAACAAAGAATAAGAAAGAAATCTGAAGCTGCGCCGCATTCGAAGGTCAACATGAATAAAGCTTTGAGTCTTCTGACTGTTTGGTAGAGCCCTATTATAAAATACTCATTTAATGTAATCAAGGCGGGTAACGGGTCATCCATCATTGTTTAAAAACAACTCTATACATGCTTTCCTTTCTGTAAATCCCCCGTTATGTTGTACACCCAGTGTCCACAGAATGAAAACGCTGGATTTGTGTAGTTCCCGTCTACTGTATCTATGATGTATCTATATCGATGCATTTAGGTGAAACGACAGGCTGGATCCTGTTCAGGGAGAACTTACCGGTGATGGCGCGGCGAACCTCCCTGGCTGCCTCCTCGCGAGCCTCCACGGAGGCCTGCTCACTGTACCAGGATGTGTGCGGGGTACAGATTAAATTGGGGGCGTCCTTCAGAGGGCCTGTTGAAAAACTGTGAAGAAAGGGAAAGGTCGTTACGGAGACGAGCGATGAGGTCGTGTATCGGACGCAGCTGTCGGGTGTCGAGTGTCATCGTCACCTGAAAGGTTCCGTCTCATGGACGTCCAGGGCAGCCCCTCGTATCCGGCCCTCTTTCAGGGCCTGAGCCAGTGCTTTCTCGTCAACAAGACCGCCTCTTGACGTGTTCACCAGGAAGGCTCCCTGACGCATCTGTATCACAGAATCAATAACAGCACGCTTAAAGTATGGGGAGCAGGATTTTAAGCAGCATATAAAAACAGATCGCCAATCCTTGCTGGTAATGTCTGAGCTTTCTCCTTTTATTTGCAGAGCATCCACAAAGTGGTCTGGATGATAATAGATAGATGGTTCAGGGTTCTGAATATTAGACTTGACAGGCCGCAGAACAAATTTCTTTATCTGTTACGCTGCTAAACAAAAGGGCAGGATTATATTAGGATACGGTCATTCTGCTGAAGCAGCAGTTTACGTAGCTGATGCAGACACATCATTCATAGCATTTCCTCTAGAACTTCTACAGCTAATTCTCACATATAGCAAGAGCAAAAATAAGACAAGACAGAGTGCAAAAATGTCCTAAAAAGCAGAATAATAAAAACCAAAACAGATTTCATAAACAATATCTTATTAAATCTCAAAACCATTGATGTAAACACATGTTTTAAGGTATTTACAGTATTTCCATCCAGCTCACAAGTCATTGATTAAACGCTGCCTTTTGTAAATACTGGAACATGAGACAAAACTTGTGTTTGGGCATTCACACACCTGTTTGATGGTGAAGTCGTTAATGAGGTGGTGGTTGTGCTCGTTGAGGCTGCAGTGCAGGGATACGCAGTCAGAGTGGATGAGCAGGTCCTGCAGAGTGGCCATGCGCTGCAGGCCCAGTGAGCGCTCCACGCCATCAGGCAGGTACGGGTCATAGAAGATCACGCCGAATCCAAAGGCCTTAGCCCGCAGAGCCACGGCTTGGCCGACACGTCCTGCAAGACGAAGAGAAATGGGAAGGTTATCAACAGCTGCAAATAAGAAAAAATCAGCCTTTTATTTTAAAACATAAATTCAAAACAGGTCTTCCTCTGATTTGAGGAAATGTTAATGTAAGACCTGGCTCTGGTGCCTCCTAATAAATCTAGATGCCCACGTCCACACTCTCCACTCACCGAGACCGATGATGCCCAACGTCTCCCCCCGGATACGAGCAGCTCCACCAGCTACCTCCCTGATCTGCTCCACACTGGAGGCCCGGGTTCCCTCCCGGAGGGCCTGGTGCATCCAGGTGACTCGCCTGTACAGGTTGAGGATCAGACATAGCGAAGTGTCGGCTGTCTCCTCCACAGACGATGCTGGCACGTTACAGACTGCAATGCCTGAGAGTAGGAAAGAAACATTAGTCCCTCTGTGCGTTAGCCTACGCAGAAGCTCACGGTTGAGTCTGTGTCTCGGGGGAAATATGTTGAAAGTTCCACCCGCTAACCTAGCTCGGCAGCTGCTTTGATGTCGACGTTGTCGAAGCCCGAGCCAATCCTGACAATGACACGAAGGCCTTTAAACTTTTCCAGGTCATCTCTGGACAGAGTGATGGTGTGGTAGAGCAGGGCAGCAACGGCCTCATTTAGCACCTACAGAAGACAAACGCATCAGAAATCATTTCAACCACATTCAACTCCACTTAAAACTTCCATATTACACCACTTCAACAACTGTAAACGGTGTGGTGGAGACAGTTCTGCTTGATAGAATAGAAAAGGCAGCAGTGCAGATCTTAGTTACTTTCATACTATAGGATTGAAGTGGTCTGGCCTCATGGATTCGGGTTGCAGTATGGAAATGTGTGTGTGTGTGTCTGTGCGTTTTCTACCTTCTCGTGAATCTCTTGTGTGGACTGGGCATCGCAGAAGGCCACTGTGGCCACATCTTTGAGGATGGGCATTTCCACAGTGCAGTCGCGCCCGTCCAGCAGGGCAACCAGGGGCCGCGGGTGCATTGGCCCGTTCAGGATGGGGGGTCGGATACCTGAGTCCAGCAGGAAGAAAGTAATGTTAGTTGCTGCACATTAGCAAGAAGTTTAAAATTCAATAACCATTACAAATCTGGAACCAAAAAAAATGCTAACACCAAAGGCCAACGAACATGTTTTCATCTAAAACGTACTGCTGAGGAGACAACGAATCACAAAACTCACAGTTCTGATCATATCACGGATCGGGTCCGTGATATGATACGTTGTCATTTTCCTTCGCCCCAATACTATTTTCATGATGGGTTCATGATAATGAGATACGTTCTCATGAACCCATGATAACGTATCTCAATGGAACCTCCATATGTTAGCTGTTAGCTTCGGTGCTAACGTGAACTAGCTCTCCTGCTGATCTCAACATGGATCTGCTGTTCACAATGCAGCGTTGTCAGGGATGGGCGACTAGAAAGCATCAATGCCGATCTCCCGATGGCACGCGTTTGCTGAATATGAGCCGATAACGATCAACAGTAAAACTTTGTTTTACAATGTGATGTACAATATGGCACAACCGCAAACCCCACCGTGTGGGGGATGCGTACGGTTACACTACTACTCACTGCTGATGCCCCTTGACGTACACAGCTACCAACCACTTGCGTTTCAGAACCAGCGAGGTTGAGCTCGAGATTAATGACTCAACAGTCTGCATTTCCCACGTCTGGACTTCCCAAGATGATGCAAGCCATCGTACACTCAAACTAAATCCCCCTGCACACATGGCTAAAGTTAACAGGAGTAACTGCCACACTCAGACGATAACTCAAGACTTTTATGACTCTCTCCCCCCCAATGTCACCAACACCCTCAGGGCACTACGAGGATGTGAGAGTTTTCTATGGTTAGAAACGTGATGTGTTACTAAATCTGTGCGGGGCATGGAGAGTGTCCAGCATCCTGGTCTATTTGGTGTTGTACTCCAGCTCCGTTTCGTCATGCTTGGAACCAGGATACACCATCGGGCTTCCATCGATCCCTCTCTGTTCTACTTAAGATTCTTTAGACCCCTCATAAGGGTGAAGTTACATTTTGGTTTATGATGCAGAAGTCTGGGAACCTGACCTGCCACTGTATTAGAAGTGCACACGCAGAGAGAGGGGGTGGGGGGAGAAGGGGAGAGGTGATGGAGTGTGGCGGCTGGGGGGGAGGGGGGAGGGGCAGAGAAAACTGCGGGGTCTCGGAGAGGAGGCGGTGGGGGTTCATGAGGGGGTCTGAGTCATGACCTAAATTCTCCTGTCTGCAAGAGTCCCTCTTCTGATTTGTCTGGTTCTTCAGACACAGACCTCACTGGCAAACATCTGCATGTTTGGCCCATGTGCACCATGGTCACTCACCATTATGCCAACAAAGGAAATGTTGCATGTCAAACACAAATCAATGCCACATCTCTGCCAATGCATCGGTATTAAATGGAGGGGAAATTGATACAGTTGTATCTGCAAATGCTTTCTACACCTCTCTCTCTCTCTCTCTCTGCAGTTCTTGGCTTGGACTGACCCCACACATGCACCAGTACACACTATCTTGCCCCTGCTGTGTGACAGGTGTGCGTGTGTGTGTGTGTGTGTGTGTGTGTGTGTGTGTGTGTGTGTGTGTGTGTGTGTGTGTGTGTGTGTGTGTGTGTGTGTGTGTGTGTGTGTGTGTGTGTGTGTGTGTGTGTGTGTGTGTGTGTGTGTGTGTGTGTGTGTGTGTGTGTGTGTGTGTGTCCCAGGGTGGGGGAGTGTGTCTAGCGGGAACATTTTCTTGGACAGGGGGCAGGAGGTAATGGTGAGACAGCAGACGAGGTAAGGGAGCCGGTAGCCGAGGGTGGAAAACAAATATTTGTGAACACTTCCTCTGACGTCTGAGCATTTCCCAATGCATGCACGAAAAGCACACCACAGAAAAAACACACATAGCCTGGTACGGTTATAAATATGTACAACAATGTACTTCTCTACTGCACTCCGTTTAGCAGTGTGATTCACAGTTATTGCAGATGGCTCAAGAATGCTAACAGGCCTACTGCTACACGCTGAACGCACAAAGAGACGCTTACTGTGTCGAAGAATCCAAAGGGGTTCATCACAAAGACCCCACTGAAAAAGTAGTTGTGGAAATATACAAGTAGGCCTACACAAAGAGTAATTTGAGTATAGGACACTGGCATACCCGAGGCCTACTAAGCGCAAGCATGGCCGCACACACAATACAATTCATTCAGTGATTCATTCATTCTCCCTCCCTCTCCCTTTCTTTCCCCTCAATCCCTCCTCCTCTTCTCTCTCCCTCTGGCCGCAGTTGGAGGAGTAAGAGGTGAGGGGGGGAGGGGCAGCAAACGATGATAATGCAGCAAGCAGCGGTACTCCACCCAGACGCAGCTATACACACACACACACACACTCGGGTATTCAGTTCCTTCTTGACGGCTGCGACAAAACCAATACGTGCTGAACATAAAAGGGAAACTGCACACACGCATAGCTGCTCCACACCCGAACCTTAGATCTCTACCCCCACACGTCACACATTTCAAAAAACACATGCCAAAATAGAAAACACATGAGCACCAGGCCTAACCTTGCATTATGAAGTCTGTGAGCCTGTCTTCCTCTCTCTCTCTCTCCCCTTGCTCTCCCTCTATCGCTCTTTTTTTTCTCCCTCTCTCTCTGTCAGCCTGCTCTTGGCTGGCTGGATCCCAGCTGTCATCCACGCCCAGCCCCTCCCCCACGCACAGCCTCCAATCAGCGGGCAGCTTCATTGAGGGCCAGCCAACCAGCACTAACCTCATTAGCATAGCCGGGGCTGAGGCCGAGGGCAGTTTGGGCCGTTGTCGTTTTTTAAAGAGACAGCTGGACCGTTTCCCTGTAGTTGCGGCCACGACCCTTCACCTTGTCCTCTCCCTCTCACCCGTCTCCAGAGACTCACCCAGACTGTTCCCTCCATTTTAGCACACCATTATGTCTGATCTCCGCCATCCACAACAGTCTCTTCTGGAAATCTGCACTGTACCACCCATGAATGTGTAGCAACACAAAGTTTACTTATGTTCTGTCATCTTCAATGTGAAATACAGTGCATCACCTCCATCTGCACGTTCCTCGCGTACCAATTTAATAAAAGAAATTGACAAACAGCGACCTGCTTCACCCTCAAATGTACGGAGTCCTGTGAATGGACATGGGTGAAAAAAGGCGCAATATTTTGTGTTCTGGAAAAAAAAAAGGACTTCCAGTCAACCCGAAGAAGAAGAGAGCGAAACGGTGCAATAGTCTCTTAGCTGCAAGTGCGGGGCAGAGGGCAAAGTGACCCGGAAGTACATTGACATAATTATTCTTTTTTTAACTTAAATAAAAAACATTCATCTCCCCGCCCCCCCATCAGTCCCTTCCATTGCTCCGTAATCAGGGTCAGCAATTCAACCAGTCAGTTCACAACACTCGGGCCAACCAACAGCCTTTGACCCGCGTAAAACAAAAGAAATAATTACATCAACACCAGAATATTCAAAAGAGCGGCAGGATAATATATTAAAAGGAACCATTGTATAGCAGAATTATACAAAAATAATCTGGAACTGTCAGCATCTAGTTTCAAAAAATGAAAAAATAAAAACACATTTCAACGTTTTCTAGTTTAAATCTGCCCTCACTATGGTCTGCCTACATATTTAACACAGCTGCAGGTACAATGTTGTGTTTTACCACCTTACACATTTTCATCTTTATTAATCATAAATATAAGGCTCAACTGTCTGACTATATGGGTATGATGGCTTTCATAGCATAACTTTTTATTGAAATTCTTTATATTTAAATAACAAAATATACGTAAGGCATGCAAGTTCTTACTTTGACTTTGTTTACGAGTATAAATCTCACCCTCACAAATGCGGTCAAGTCTCTGCCGCTTGACTTGTTTGTGTTTGTCCATCAGAGCCATAGACCGCGCAGTCTGAACCGGGGACAGAGTAGAGCAGAGCCAAGTCCTATGGAGGCCTTTTAATGTCGTCCACTTAGCTTCACCTGCACACAAATAATAAAAAAAACACAGATGGTAAAGAAAACAATAATCATAATTCACTTGTTTCTATTTCCACATGATCAAAACTGTTTAAAAAAAAAAGGTACATTGAATTGTGTTTATTAAAAAGTGACTACATTTTCCTGGTATGAAAAATGTATATTAATGTCTAACTATTAAAACATGGACATCATACCTATGAACGTGAAGAATCCTCTAAAAATGAAAACAATAAATTGATTATAGTGGGCTATTTGTACAGTGACTGTAAACAAACACTCACTCACCTGGAGAACAGTGCCGGTCAGATTGACAACTTCGTTTACACTGTAAACAATGAAAAGACACATTGATTTTAGATTATGACAATGTAGTCTCACTACAGGTGTCTTGTTTAGAGCTAAAACAACAACCCCATGTTGCAGGATTCAAACAGAGAAGTCAATAAAATGTAACCAGTATTATGTGTTGTATTAACGGTAATGTGTACTCATAACTAATCCAGGACCGGCTCGTAAGGACTAATACTCTTTGACTTTACTTTCATACTGTACCATGTTTCTACATATAACCTGTTACTGTCGGTCATGGACTACAACTTTGTGGTCAACTTTATTTTACAATAACACCGCCACTCTCTCACACGATGCCCAGTTAAACAACACCGCCAAGTTACCAGTTAAATAAAACGCTGTTACGAGTGGTGAATGTAACGACAACTTAACGTTAGTAGTGAACATGTAGCGTTGAGTGAGCCTCTCGTTAGCAGCCAAGTTACCGTTAACTAGCTAACCGCTAGCTAACCGTTACTGGTACTGAATGGTGAATAATATGTAAACGTTCCTTCAAATACAAAAGTTACTCGGCTCATACTGTGTGGCTAGTCTATCACAATCAACATGTTCGTTCTGAGGTATCAACTTGAATTAACTCTGAATCGCTAATGCTAACTAAATACATAGCACGAGAGCTAGCTAGCCGATGCTGGCTAGCTAGCGTTAACCCAAACACAAACATTCGAGGACTTTAAGTAGCTCCATTTAATGGAAACTACAATTCCCTGCTAACTCCCGAAGATACGCAGCATTTTGTGTGTTATTTAGCTGCCAACAAACTTGTTAAGTGTGCCAATAAATAAAAACCCATAGCTACATTTATCAGGCGTTTGCAGCATTGCTAACGTTAGCTAGCCTGCGCCGTTAACTAGCGTGCCGCTGAGTGTGAGGTGCAAACGGCGGGGGGAGCCCGTTCAGTCCGATTTGTTATCAGCGAGTGGCGCTACAATGTGAAATATCTGACCCACAAGCTACACAGTTCATCAACTCTACAGGGAAATGTGACTCGTCCACATAACTGAATTCAAGGAAAACTACTTTGAAAACCCGGTGACCGAATCTTGCAATAATAATGTCAGTTATTTACCCCGGATAAACTCTTTCAAGAGTGCTGAGGCAGTGTGCGTGCGTCGGTGGCGTTCCCTCTCTCCCGATCGCCATGAAATTAGACAAAAGAGGAAGTGGCCTGTTGGTGGGGGGGTCAGACAGCCTGTGAAAAAAAAAAGCACCGGTGGACTGCAAGGAGCGCCCTCACTGTCCACGGCGGAACGACAATCTCAATCTCACACATGCGAAACTTTTCAGTGCAACGTGCCTCCTTGTAAAATTATGAAACTTTAAAATAACATGTTTGGTATACTTTAACTTTATCTGCCGATTAATGTTTTCAGAGATCCAGCCATGTATCCGCCTCGAAAAGAGACGTTATTGTTACTCCGTTGAAGAGAGTTATATTTAGTTTTTTTGTGAAAACTTTGTGGTCCACTAAAGAGCAAATGTAGTTAGTAAAAGTCAGAATGAACTTAATGTATTTCTATGCACAGGATTGTACTAAAGTCAGCCACTAGGGGTCACAATAATGTTCTAATGTATTGGCCCCTGTTCTGTCATTCAACTGGAAGCAGGATAAGTTATTAGTAAATGGAAGACAATACACTTTTTGAAAAAAAAAAAATTCTCTATTAAATTTTATTTGTACATAAATTGTGCAACAGTAGTATTTCCAGCTGAAAATACATTAAAAATCATTTCTGAAAGGCCACCAAAACATCTGCATCAGCACCGCCTTTGTCATACACTCTGGCTCAACGCGTGTACTCACTCCAACCACTGAAGTACATTACATTGTGCCCTATAAAGTCCAGCTGCAGCATCGACTCCGCTATTCAATTGACTGTTATAGTGCATGTGCCACCTGTTCAAAAAAACGTCTGAATCAGCGCAAATGGAGATTGCAAAAAACGTCTGGCTGTGAAAAGAAGACCAGAGGACCAAGAACTCTGTTTGAAGCTTAAGGCATGGTCAGCTTATATTATCATCAGCAGTATTATTATTCTTCAAGAGGTCTGTGTATGTTCAAGCAATTGAGAAAATATATATGAACAAAAGGGAGCGCTGCGTTTTCACTACAACAAACATTTTCCCTTTGACGTAGTTACTCACAAGAGGAAAACAAATCTACGACAACGTCTGACGGATTTCAGGAACAGCAGTGAAATCCTGGAATGTATCCCACTTAACATACAGGAGAGCATTAACGTACAGATCTGTATTCTTATGTTTGGGCTTCTCAAAAATACTATGCCTGTATCTGATGGCGCACTGAGGAACGTTTACCTCTCATCTATTGGCTTTTAATGTGTATTCAAATCACATGTGAGGAAATATTAAGCACATTCTGATTGCTCCAGTATACAGAGTTCTTTGATGATGAGTTGTAGTAAGGAAAGGAAGATACCAATAGTTAACGTAAAGTATTTTTGCCAAAATTCTGTGTGCAAGAAAACTAGCTTATTTGCTCATGCACATTTCCCTATAGAGGGTTGAATTTTTTGTGAAATGTTGAATAATGAAGTAAGCGTTACAATGATAACATTGTAAATTTGATTAGCTTCTAATTGCTTGGTTCTTGATTATGAACGTGCCTTAGGAGGGCAGCAGGTTCCCAAGGACTCTGCTAGTGGACAAAGCCTACAGGTGTGCTTAACATAGTTATGAATGCAGTCATCACACTAGCGTCGAGGAGTGGTCAGTTCTCTTCTATAAGGTTCAAGTCCAGTTCTGTACAGTCTCTTTCAAAAGACATCTTTTGCCCTCCATCTATTGCAGTCCTTTTGTCTTCCTCCTCCTTGTCGTCCTCTTCTTCACTTTCGCTTAGTGGCCCAATGCTGGCTCGTCCCGGGAACTCGGCAGGGGAGAACGCAGAACGCTGCTCTGCCTGCAAAGACCCTGGAGCTATGCAGCCGCCTGTACCACACAGTGGACTCTCGTGATTACCAATCTACACAGGAGAAGAGAAGGAGGCATGAACATCACGTCACAAGTCTAGCAGTTAACATGTGGAAAAACACTTGTGGACCAGTCTAATTCTCATTAATACAGACAAGTCATCGGCTTCATACATCTCCAGGATCCACACCCAAAAGGTAATAAAATACAGATGGTGCAGTGATTACATCAATGGCAATGCCAGGAAGTCTGCATGGATGGTAGCACCCGTTTGTTTGGTTAAGTAAAGATTAACTGATTGAGTTAATGGTCTTGGCTGACACGAGCAAAGTATCTTCCTAAATCACATCAACTCTAGAAACTACAGACACTTAAGTTATATAAATAGCATTTAAAGCCATTAATATGAAACAGATTTACCCATTTGACATTCATAGATCAGAATGTGTAGACAAGCACCAGGAGTGTCAGCAAGCTCACATACTTTAACTTTCTAGCTACCTAATTTTAATTCTGTACTGGATGGTTCCTTTTGGTGACATATTAGCTAGAAATGTACTTTATAGAGACATTTCACCCCAAAATACATATTTTTCCTCTTAACTGTATTATTATTATTCAATCTAGATTTGTTGTGCATTGCAGAGTGAGACTTCTGCTGTAGACGTTTGCCTTCCCTTGATAACAATTGAACTAAATGGCACTCTGCTAGTGGAGCTCAAAGTGCTAAACAAAAATACTTTCCAGAAATCATGACTTGGATACTCAAGATAATCCACAGACCTTTTTGTAACTAGTTTAATTTAGGAACTATTTTCTTCCTACCGAACTATAACTGTATCACCGCACAGAAGAAAGTGTCATCTACTCATGGACAAGAGGCTTATCGTGCACAGTCACAAGCTTCATGGGTAGATGCACACTTTCTTCTTGATTTTAGGGTGAACTGTCTCTTTAAAAAGCTCCCAAATTGTCAGAAAAGGCCTGAATTTAAGGATTGGCCTTGACAGCCATTTTGAACACGTGTTCAACAAATGTGGCAAGTTAGTTTCGCTTTCCTAGGCAGTTGCTAATAAGGAAACCTGTGACACAAATCAAATTATTAACGGGTCAAACTCTGTCTGGGACCGTTTTCAGAAGAGTGCATCACAGCCAATGGAGATCAGGAAAATGCAGCTTAAGACACAAAAACACAGCCCGGAACCCAATCCTGAGTGCACTGATGTGACTGGGACAGGTTTGTGGAAACAGACCTGGGGCCATACTTCTTCACTAATCATCCATAAGATAACCCCCAACTATTCACCAGCTGAATAGTTGGGGGCTTAGCGTCCCGAGTTGCTGGGGATTTGGGTACTCCCATGGGTCGACTATGGCCCTCCAAGAGCCAGAGGGCAGTGAAGCCAGGCCCTCTGATTACATACTGTTACCATCAATAGGCGGAGATTGACAGAATCTACCCACAGCACATTGGGCTTTCTTGCTTACCTGTGTCATCTTGCTGAAGTCGAGGCCTGGCCTGGGGCAGGGCAGAACATCTGGGTCATGGCGCCTCTTCAAGCGTGGTTTGCGCATGTCGCAGGGCTGCGAGTGGCAGCGCGGCAGCGCTGGGTGCAGGTCGCGCCTAGAGGAGGATGGCGTGCTGCAGGCTGAAGTGGGAGATGAAGACAGGGCTGGGTGCTCTATGCCAGGACAGCAATATGTCAAAGCAGAAGCGGGGAAGGGCTGGGGGTGCAGGAGCACCATGGAGGCATCCTGAATGTGCACGGGGGAGAGGGAGAAGCGGCGCTGCAGAACTGAGTGGGAAACAAGGGGGGCTGGTGAGGAGGAGCAGGAGGAAGGAGTAGCAAAGGAGGCAGAACAGGCTCCTTTCAGTTTGTCACAGGGGTCCCAGGAGAAGCTCCAGGGTATCGGCGAGTCAGAGGACAGTGCTAAGCTAAAGAAGGTAGGGCTAGAAGATGAGTGTAGGGAGGAGGTGATAGAGGAACTGGGACCACAAAGTGGCAAAGAGCTGGCTCCAGAGCTGGAACTAGATGCTCCTCCACTTTGGCAGCCACGTCTGACTGGGGTCCAAACCTTGGATGCACTAGGATGCCAGGTGGAGCGACACCGAGACAGGTCCTCTGGAACAGAGAGGGACCGGCAGTGGCGTTTTGGAGGTGGTGGAGGAGGTGAGCTTTGGAAAACCTGGTTTGTAAAAGAAACCTCTGGTCTCTGGAGGGGTTCTCCAGAGCGGGAAGGAGACCATAGGGAGTCTAGTCCACAGGAATCACCCAGAAGGTTGGCTTTGGATAATGGGTGTGTAGCTGAGCTGATCTCTGAAAATGCCAAAAGACAGACATGAGACTAGGCAGGCAGATTTCCCCATCGAGAGGTTACAAACACTGCACTACATTCAATGAACTTGCCTTGTGATGATCTACAAGCACTCCATGAGACCGTGGGACTGGACCCAACTGCAGGTAATGACTGAAACAGATATACAATAAACTTAAATATAAGACTAAGTGATCCGAAAAAAAAAAAAAAAAAGAAACCTTTTAAAAAAGGACAAGATTTAGCATCCTACTTACCACATTAACATTGAACGATAACGCCTTGTAATAAGGCTCTTCCAAACTCTGCTTACGGAGCTGCTCTGTGATGAGCGTCACCATATTTGTAGCAACTATCCACCGACTGACATGGAGATGAGGAGGAGATTTACTGAGGGCAGTGGAAAGTGTGTTAGTCAGAATCCTGGCGTGGTTTGTGGTGTCCCCTCCACACCTCAACCAGCCAGACTGACCAGCTTTCCTCACTATGCCACCGTCATGTTTAAGCCACCTACAGGGACAGAAGAAAAGGGATTCTTATGAAACAATGTCAATGATTACCGGACACGGGTCCCACATTTTGCAGAGAAACCACTTCATTGAAATAAATGTAATTGAACAGTAGCTTATACGTTTCTAGACAGATCCATCAGTCCTTGGATAGGAGTGTAAAATCTGCTAATTTCCTTTCCGCCAACATGTTTTAGTGGAGAAAAGCCTCCAGAAGAACAGAATGCCTGGGAAAAAAAGTGTTTCCAAGTACCACATTACTATACATGACCCAGGCTAGGCTCTACATGCTGCCCCATTCACACATGAAAGGCAGAAGTTCATGTTCACAAAGGCCGAAGGGGAACACATGGGCATGAGGAGAGCCAGAACAAAGAAGCACTTCACATTCCATCAGGCACAGTGAACTGGACCATTTATTATTGGTACTACAAACATGGACTAATAAAAACTCAAAGAAAACCGCAGAGTATGTCCAAATTGAAAACCTTTGGGAGAATGCCATCACAATCATAGTCAGTTGGGTCCAACAAAATGTCAAGAGTTGAAGTTGTGAAGTGAATGGAAGGGGGAGGGAGAGACGAAAAGGAAAAGGGAAAAGATGGGGGAAGTGTGTGAAAAATGAATGGGGATAGGGGTTGGAAGCATGCCATAGTGTCTTTGCAAGGGGGACAAAAGAACAGTGACCTGGCCTCAAGGGCTTATATTACCAGGGAAAAGCCAACATGTGTGACGTAGAGCAGAGGGCCACAGGACAACCTGCATGCATGTTCCTCTTATTTACTTTGCATGCAAATGGCAGAGTTAGCCGTTAAGATCCAACGGTTACTCAATGCACAAACATCTCTGAAGATTAACCCACAGTGGCCCATCCCAGCAAACCTTTGCACTGCACAAAAAAACATATCTCAAACTGAAACTACAACTAAAAGACTATTTATGAACTCTAGCCACAGCATTGAAACGTAGCATGTGATTTGGGGGACTTTTGCACTGCAGTCTAACAGTGCAGATCACCCCAAATCCAGAGCACATGTAATGCTGACATCCAAACCAGACAAGAAACATAACGATCATTTTAAGCTTAATTTCTTTAATCTGAATTCCAACGTTTGATGCCACGTAACAGTCCTCATTGAAAAGGCTTTAACACTGGCTTTAGTCAGTCAGATGTGGCCAGGGCCTTCCACCCTGTGGCAAACATGGTGCTACATTGCTAGCCTAGTTCCACATGCCAGAAGACACGCTACTTCACCTCATCATGTAGCAGCAGCCACTGTTAAAAGCGCTGCAACCTACAGACTCCGTTTGATCCAAAAACAGCCAAGAGCAGTGCTGTCAACCACCACCTGATGTACAACTTTAACATAACTTTACCATGTTGTCCGACATTACAAACGTAAACGTTACTGTGAATGAATTATGTGACAGTCTTAAAACGACGAGCGAGACACAAATAGCACAAACACTATTAATTCATACTAGCGTTAGTGAGGATTATTAGCGTTAAGTAGTTCTGGCCTAACAAATAAGTTTAAGGCTACAAAAAACAATGTTTGACAAGAAGAAATGAACGCCACGTTGTCCGAAACATTAGCAGCACGACAACTGTTTGTCATTGATAATGTAGCACTTATAAATAAATACAATTGGGCTAAATGAAGTATAGTATGGTGAGCAAAGTCTAACGTTATAGTGAGCTCGCTCTGCAACACGATGCAGCCCGTGGAGCACTTGGTTATTAGCCGGTGTTGTTAGCTAGCTAGCTGATAGGATAACATCCTGACATTAGTCAGTCTGCTAACGGTACCGGTTAACGGCTTGTCATTGTGCCCAGATGTACCCGTGATTCGTTAGACTCAAATTTGAAAAGGGACGTTGATACATTTATAATAAAATCAGTTGTAGCTGAATCAGTTGTAGCATTAGCTTGGCTACGCAGTCTGTTTGAAAGCTAGCATGCTACAGCTGTCCTGATGTATTACCTGCATTCAGTGGTTCCTTAGCAACCGAAGCTGAACACTGTGCACCGGACTGAGAGAGTATTTATAGCCTTTGGACCGTACCAATACAGAGGGGTTTTCAATACGCTATTTCAACATGAGGAAACCCCACAATACTTATACAGCGCATACTTTTACAAAATATACCTTTATTTTTAATATGTTCCCAATTGGAAACAAGAAACATAGCAAAATATGTCGCACTTATTTTGGAAGTCTCTGTCCCATTAACAACCCCCACAGTTGAGCCCTTCTAAATAAGGCCACAGAATAAACCCAACAACCAATATTATATATAAACTACACATCTATCATGGACGTATACGTGGTGGATGTCAAGACTAGATGACAAGATAGCTGTTATTGGGCATTCAGTGTGAAGGAAAGGAGACAGTAGAGTGTCCTGTGTTCATGCAGGAAGTATGAAGAGGAAAGAGGTTGCAGGAATACAAGGGCTAGGACGAGGAGAGGTCACTAAAGAGGAGACTGACACGGTGGAAGGGAGACAAATTATATTTAAGCTTTTGAAAGCAATTGGACTTTTTAACAGGGCTGTAATAGAATGAGGATGGTGGACGATTAGATCCAGTAGGGGGCAGTAATGCAATTTAAAGCACGACAACTACCGGAAAACACTCCAAAGAGAAGGAGAACTGTCATTGAGTCGCTCTCTTCTTCTCAGTGGTCTTTGGTATTCGTTAGAGACAAACACAAACACAATATGGCAGTTGAAAAACTCAGGAAGGAAGAAACTCTCGAAATGAGGAGGAGATTAATCGGGTATGTAAAAGGGAAACTGACTGTCTTGATGCCCGTTGGTACACATATTGTGCTGCTGTGCAGCATTTGCACGAAAGTTACTGACACAGTAATTTCTTCGATCGCAGGCAGTCATGTAGACTGTTTTACTCAGACGATCCTGTGAAAATAGTGAGAGCGAGAGGCCAATATCTATTTGATGAAAACGGCGAGCGCTATCTGGACTGCATCAGCAACGTTCATCATGGTAACACATGTACCACCCGGTGCATAGTCCATTTATTACCGTTGTAAAACACCTTATATTACCCTCCGCCTGTCATGGCAGCACGTTTTTAATGTTTTTTTAAAAGTAACATACAGTATGATTCCTTTCGCAGTGGGCCACTGTCACCCCAGCATCACTGCAGCTGCAGCAGCACAGATGGACCTGCTGAACACAAATGCACGATTCCTGCACGACAACATAGTCACGTATGCAGACCGGCTGGCTGCCACCCTGCCCGAGAAGCTGTGCGTGTTCTACTTTGTAAACTCTGGGTAAATTGTGCGCCCCCGTCCCCCCCCCCACACACACACACAGAAAGAATAGTACTCCTGAAGTACCACTCCTGTGATTTTACATCTGCTCTCCTGACAGTTCAGAGGCCAATGATCTTGCCCTCCGCTTGGCTCAGCAGTACACCCAGCACGAGGACGTCATTGTGCTTGACCAGTAAGTATTCTGTACTACTGCAACACATTCACCCCCCCCCCCCCCCCCCCCAGACAATACACTCAATTACAACTCTCCTTTTATACTAGTGCATACCATGGGCATCTAATGTCCCTCATCGACATTAGTCCGTACAAGTTCCGGAAACTGGCAGGACAGAAAGAATGGGTTCATGTGGTGTGTAAATTCATAATACCATCATCTCACAAAACCACTGACCAACAGTGGGCTGTCCGTCTGTCTGAAAGAATGTGTTTCATCGTCCTAGGCCACGTTACCAGACACCTACAGGGGCACGTACGGAGAGGATCACCCCAACCCCGGCCAAGCATACGCTGATACAGTGAAAGACCTAATAGAGGAGGTGCACAGGAAGGGTCGTAAGGTACTCTTTAAAACAGTTTTACGCAGCATGGATCAAATCAGCAATGCTCTTAACACCTTTAATGTATAATGGTGTAATGAACATGACCAATGCATGCCATTCATGTTACTTATTTACTACATTTTCAATACAGATCTCTGCCTTCTTTGCTGAATCAATGCCAAGTGTCGGAGGACAAATCATTTTGCCCCAAGGATATTCGACTAAAGTTGCAGAGTGAGTGGTGACTCACTTTCAGGTTCTGCCATAGCTCAGCCACACCTACGTTAGTGTTGACACGGTGCATCTCCCACAGATACGTGCGCTCAGCCGGCGGAGTGTTTGTGGCAGACGAGGTGCAGACGGGGTTTGGCCGCGTGGGAAGTCATTTCTGGGCGTTCCAGCTGCACGGGGAGGGTTTCTGTCCCGACATAGTGACCATGGGTAAACCCATGGGCAATGGGCATCCCCTGGCATGTGTGGCTACCACCGTAGAAATAGCCGCAGCTTTCGCAGCCAATGGAGTGGAGTACTTCAATACGGTGACTATACAGTAGCCGTAACACATTATGAACACATTCTTCAAGTTGCTTTCTATAGCTGCTCGCAGCTGTAGAGACAGCCAGGGTGTCATAAGGAATACAACATCATTCTCAGTATAGTGCGATATCATAGTAAGACCTTCTTTTATTAGTAAACTGATGTCAGTCACACACAGATGGTGTCTTCTAAGGTAAAAAGTTAAACTATGTTAAGTATAATTTGTTCTCTTTTCTTGTGGTAGTTATGTTGATCACTGACTAGTGTTTGACTAGTGCCACTTTTTAACAACTATGCTGCTGCATAAAACATAATCACTAATAAAGAATTCCCAAAGTCAATTGCAAACAGATTTCTGCTTTTAAGCAAACTTATTTCTATTGAAATGTCTCTTAACTTCCTCTCGTTAAGCATGCATACATTAAGGTGAAATTATTTGGGTTTTTTTCCTCTAACTTCATGCAGTTCGGAGGGAACCCGGTGTCCTGCGCTATTGGCCTGGCATTGCTCGATGTGATAGAGAAAGAGGACCTGAGAGGAAACGCCCAAAGGGTCGGAGCACATCTTAAAGATTTGCTCACAAAGATACAAACACGACATCAAGTGATTGGCGATGTCAGGTAAGGATGCAGTGACTAATGCACTCAGGCATTAAAACTCATTACGACCAATGCTGTTCTATGCTCTAGAGTCCATGGCATTTATTCAGATTGGAATAATAAATAAAAAAACCATGAAAAACCATTTTCATGGTGGGTGCTCAGGCTTGAGTTGTGTGGATATGCAGGGCATCTGAGATAAAGTGTCATCACATGGGAGATACAACTTGTAGCTTATGTAATCACTTAACACGACAGACTATTATTTAAAAAATAATGTACGTGTAAAAGTGCACGGGACTTTTTAAGTATGAAAATGTGCTACTGTGGCATAAAAGTCTTGTGAAAAGGGGCCTATAAAGGCACTCGCTATTCCTTAGCCAAGAGTCCAAATTTGAGCGTGTAGATTCCTTTCATTAGAATACCAAGCACAAATAAAAGAGGGAAATAAATATATAAACAGCCGTAACTTGTTAAACTGGGATGTTAAATTAAGTATTTTTGGGCTGTATACATATTTATTTACACAGGGAGATGCTCTAAAATTAAATAAAATCACCTGTTCTGTTATTCAAATGTTACCTGATGTTGAGGTGGGTCAGAGGGGTTCATTAGAGTCAACCTCATAGCTCTATGATGTGTTGTTTTTTTTTTACAGGGGTGTGGGACTGTTTGTGGGTGTCGAGCTGGTTAAAGACAGGGAGCGTAAGACTCCTGCCACAGAAACAGCAGCACTTGTGGTGAAGAGGTACCGTGTCGTAATACTGACATACAGCTTGATTTTCTTGTATTCAGAGTCTCTGCCGAGCGGTTTGTTGATTTAACTCCATGCTCCTTTTACATTAGGTTAAAAGAGGAGGATAAAATCTGTGTCAGTACAGATGGACCCTGGGAAAGCGTCGTGAAGTTTAAACCTCCGATGTGTTTCAGTATGGAGGACGCAGAGCTGGTGGTTCAGTGTATTGACCGCATCCTCACAGGTTAGTTACACTAACACCTCAGCCTAAAGCGGTTACTACAGGGTCGGTCGTAGGTATGCATCTACTACAACACTTAGTGTGAGTCTGAACACTGTGAAAGATCCATATAGACTTGATACCACACATTTGTAATTTAAGTGTTGCATAACTTTCAGTTCTCTTGTTCTCACAGACATGGAAGCCAGTGACGGTTAAACCGGAAAAGGAAGACATCTAAGGTTTGTTAAACCTGTAGAAAAACTTTTAATTGCATCAGACATTGTCAGATGGTCACATTCATAAAGTCCAGAGGTAGAGATTTGAATGTCTATACTTGAGGTTCCAGTAGATCAAACAAGTTCATTTCACTCAGAACATGTTGCCACGTCACTGTTTTTTGAAATTGAATAATCAGTCTCATAATTACCGTCTATCAGTACATCATCATATCACAGCTCAACTATGAAAGATTTTAAAAGGCTGCCAGTTGTCTAGAGCATCACTTATTATCTTCCCCCCCCCCCCCCCCCCCCCCCCAGGTGTTCAGAGCCATTTTAAGGCATGAATGCGGTCACATAGCTGATGAAACACAGCCAGTGGGAGTTGCTGCCAGCTATAGCACATTGTTGCCATCGTGGTCCACTACAAGATGCTAATGTAACACTAATGAACTCCCACCAATATATTTTTCTTCTTCAAATAAAATCTTTTTTTCTTTAAATCCTGACTCCTCCTTTCTTCTCCTCACAGCAGCTGTGCATGTTTTATAATTTGTCCCAACTTACAACACTGATCAGCAACATGTTCTCAATACAGCACGGCTGAGATGAGCACTTACCAGACCACTACCGTTACCTCAGTCACATTCATAAAAATGCTCAAGTACTGCAGTTTCACATCTAGTGGGGCGGGTACTAACACTCAGCCAGTTATCCTGCAGGCAGCGACGCCCTCTCCCACAGCATCCGTAGAGATGTTAACATTACTCATGACAAAACAAGCAAGCCATTTAACAGTACAAAACATTTAACATTACCTTTACAAATAATAACAAAAGGATCCATGTGTAATATAAACCAAAAGTTTATTTCTATCAATTTGCCCAAGACACTAGAGGAATGAGTTTCCAGTGAGAGAGGGAGTACCCTCGTACATTAACAGGCTTGCGTTCAGTTGAATAACACTAGTAAAGCCACTTAAAATTGCAGACATGATGGGGGGGAAGAATCTCCTTAAAAGCCAAAAAAAAAAAAAAAAAAAAAAATGCTGGTTGTCTTCGTCTACTACGCGATCTGCAAACATTCACTTAACACTCTTACAATGAACCCTTTGATTAGTTTAAATCCCTTATTTTTGCCTCACCCCACATCTGAAGCCATGCAACTTGCATCCAACATTCAGCACGGGAGAAAATAACTAAAGATCTAGAAACACCAAAAAGAAAAGAAAAAAAAGAAAAAGAAAATTGTTTTATTTGTGAGCTTTAAAAGCTCTTGCTCCTGCTCATCTGTAAATCCAGTAGACATGTAAAAATACAACCATACAATACATTAGATTCAAAAAGGTACCAAAAAGTACAGTAAAAATAACACTTCCATCACTGGAAATGTAAATGGACACAAAACAATATAAAATAAAAAGTGGAAAAGTGACATTTGCTTCCCCAGTTCCTCACTTGATCTGTACAAATGGAGCATGAGTCCAAATTTCTGCCAACTCCAAAGGAAAAGCCAGAGCCCATGTTGGTTGTGGTCAGACCATGGATCTCTTTTTCTTATTTACTTTAGACCTTAAGAGAAAAACACGGTGCTTAACGTTACTGAGAATAAACCAAATAAGGCATGCAGTTACACACAGACAGACAGGTGCATGAATGAGTTTGACAGGTCAGTGAATGGACAGACAAACTTTTGTTTTGGGGGGGGGGGGGGGGGGGGGGGGGGGGGGCACGACCGCTAACTATTACACCTAGCACCCTGGTGAAAGGTGAAACGGTCCTTATTCCTGTTCTCAAACCACCACCAACTCAACCCTTATTGATCAAGTAGTAGAGATGCATCTTAAGATGGCTGACAGGTGGAATGAATCCATCTTTAATGATCACAGACCCCACAACACAGCCTACCCTAACCCCACCACAATGCTTGAATGGATTTAGAGTAGATGGAGATCTTTGGGGTCAAAAAGGCACCAATGGTTACAGCTATGTTCTCATACTACCACGGATGATGCAAAAATGCATACCTGCACTACGTGTGATCAGTATGGCTTGTAGCTACTCTGGTGGCCTCCACGTCTTGGAGTTTTCCCATAGCTTGTATTGCCCTGGTCTGGAGGACAAGAGAAAAAGGGACTGAGTTCTTCTGTACAACAAGGAGGACCAAGAAAATAAAGTTTCTCTCATTCTTTTTTCTTTCCCGGGGGGCACTTATCGCTTACTGTAGTCGTAGCCACCCCCATAGCCGTAATAACCAGCAGAGTAGTCATAGTTGCCGCCGTAGCCGCCATATCCGTAGCCTTGCTGTCCGTAGCCATAGTTCTGGTTGTATCCCTGGTTCCAGTAGTTGTTGTAACCTTGATTCCAGTTCTGGCCCTGGCCTAGAAACAACAGGTGAGGCCTTTGTCACAACTCTCCAGCACACAGGACCCGGGTAGCTACTCGGCACAAATGTTTGAGTATAGTTCAACAGGAGGATTTTGCAGGTACACAGACACGGTGCTTACCTCCACGGCCTCTGCCGCGTCCTCCGTATCCACGGGCCCCGTACTGCTGCTGCACGTAGACCTCTTTGGGCTGGGCTATTTTTATTTCACACTGGAACACCACACAAGAGCACATTATGTTGCAGCACGGCATGACTTTTCGCTTAATTCATGAAACTGAATACAGCACGTTTCACCGGTATGCAGAATGTGCGGTATTCTGTTACCTTGCTGCCACCGACGTTGTGGTATTTCTTCTCCATGACCTTCTTGACAGGAGTCTCGTCTTTATATGTGATGAATACGAATCCCCTCCTCTTTTCTGTCTTTGGATCTTGTGGAAGCTCAATGGTCTCGACCTACACGAGAACAGAGCGGACGTTAGAGCAGACAATATCTCGAGGCACTAAATTCCTTAATAAACCGACAAATGTGTTATATACCGTACCTCCCCAAAGGTCCCAAAGTACTCCTGAATGACTTCCTTTGTAGTGTCGGGGTTAAGGCCTCCCACAAAGATTTTCTTGACGGGATCTTTCTTCATGGCCATGGCCTTCTTGGGGTCGATCACTCGCCCATCTAGCCGATGCTCCTTCTGCTCGAGAACCTAAAAGCAAAAGAGGAAAACATTGAAACTCGCCTGCTTTGTAAACGTAAGTTACTTTGGCTCCGATATAATGTCTACCCCCGCTCACCTTTTCGACGCCGGCTGCCTCTTTGAAGAGAATGAAGCCGAAGCCCCTTGACCGGCCCGTCTGCTGGTCCATCTTGATGGTGCAGTCTGTCACCTCACCAAATTTAGTGAAGTAATCTTTGAGATCCTTCTTGCTCGTTTCCCAGCTGAGACCACCAACAAACATTTTCCTGTGCACAGAGAGAAGGACATGTTCAGCAATACAGGCCGCCCTGCTCCTCTAACTTTAAATGGGGGGGGGGGGGGGGGGGGGGGGGTAAATGTACACACTGTTCCAGAACATCTGTTGACCCAATGACGTAGGGGGAGGGGGCTCCAGCTGCTGTAGCTTAAAGCAGCATTTACAACATTAATTCAATCCAATCGAAAATCCTTTCGATACGACCACATCAGACACTTCATATCAACGGTTTGTCGCGAGCTAATACGCTAGATTAGATCCCTGCTGAAGCGCCCATCCCCCCCTCGTCCGCTCTGCATATGGCGCCAACAAAGGCCGGTTGAACAAAGAGACACGGCGAACCACGGACGCTTGCTAATAAATGTCGGATATCACTAAAGAAACATTTCCACCGTTTTTTTTTTTTTTTTTAACTCACCCTGCATCCTCCTCGCCTTTGCTGGCGTCGATCTGTCCGCCCTCTGTTCCGCCGTTTTGCGAGTTGCCGTCGCCGTCGCCGTCAGCGTCGGCGTCGGGCCCTGCGCCCTCTTCGCACTCCTCATTCACGGCGTTGCTCTCCTCGTTCCCTTCGGTCCCGTCGTCGTTGCCCTCCTCGGTGTGCTCGGTGTGCTCGGCGTGCTCGGCCCCGTTAAAATCATCGTCGACTTCGTGGCCGTTTTCTGATGTTTCCATATACTGCTGCTCTGTCTCGGACATTTTGCACTATTATACCTAAAACCCATCAACAAAAAAAAATGTCACACATCCGACTGTTATATAATGCATCATGCCGTGCATGCTTCGCCATTTACACGGCGCTCGTGCATGCATTCACCACCATTTTGACCGGCACGACCGCATTCCATACATTTAACATTCATTCGTATTTGTTGCACAGTGTCAGCAAAACGGCAACTCTGTATCGTTTACGTACACAACCACCCCGCATCGATAGCACACTAATGGTGGGAGATTACAAACAGCGTAGCCTTCTGTGTCACGCTGATAAACCAAGGCTGGACTCGACAACTCAAATTCGCAGTTACGTAACGCATAGGCCGCGCTAGCCGCGATATACGCCTTATATGTACTACTATTTAAATATATTACGTCTACCAGAAAAACGAGGAAAACACTACAACAATCCGAGTACTTACGTGACAATATAATGACAATACCAAGGTTAAAGAAGTACGAAAACCTGCTTACTGGTCACACAACCGGAGAGCTCTCTTCAAGATGGATTCTCCCACACGACGACAACTCGTGGTTGGTTTTCTAGAACCGGCAGAAAAAAACGCCATTTCTGTGGAGAAGCCACCCGATTGGATGATCGCCGCTGTCACTCATGACTCCGCCCAATCGCATACACGTGCCTTTCTTTCCACAGAAGATGTTCACGCCCTTAACACACAGGAAGGAACTCCGAGTACCCTTTCTGCGTCTAACGAAAAAGAGTTGCCCACTGCTCGGCAATTAAAAGAAACGATATGATGAATCGCTACTGTTGCGTGGAACAATGTGTCAAAGCGTTACTCTTTGTCTGCTTCTCACTCTGGACCTGATACAAATGTAACCAAATGCAACAGTAGTCCAGTCCAGGCTCGTGGAAATGAACGGTGCCCTGCCTATGTGTGAAAACTGTTAAAATGTAGATCTTGGCATCTCTGTATGAACATTAATGATGGATCAACTCAGTGATCTGCCATCGAGCTTTCTATGTGTACATGGACAACTATGCTATGAGGGTGACTTTCTTTCCAGGACTACTGTACAAGTTTTAAAGAAATACTGAACATGGGCTGGACAAAATAACAGACACCTAACCATAATGAAATCACATACATTATCAAGTACAATAGGTTCCTAATAAACACAGTTGTGTCAAGTTTGTATGCAGTTTTTGTTGTGTGGTGGGTTGAGAGGTTGTGAGTTGATCCATTAGACGGTGGGGACAGTTTGATATTAACTGGAATGTGTTGCTTGTTTGTTAAAGGAAAATTCTCTTGATTTATTGTCCACTCGTCTATTTCTTACCACTGCTTACTGCTTATCCTGTGCAGCAGCAGCAGCCTTCTGTCTACAGTGAGTTAGAGATCCACACACAAAGCTGCTCTCATAGTTATACTGCAGACCAGATAACTCATAGTCACATGGAAGTTAAAGACTAAAACATCAAGCCACGTCATGGTAACTCATATAAGTCTTTTCTCTATATTTTCTCTTTGGTTGCTGAAGAACTATCACATGATACTATTGTTGCAAGTCATTGAGATTATTTAAATAAGCAATATGTTAACTAACATGCAAACTACTGTAGAGCAGCCTGAATAAAATACTGTAATGCTGTGAAGTCACTTTGTTCATTCAGTAACATATCTGTTACACAGCTTTATTCCCATGTAGGTTCTTTACAAGCTGTAGTACTTTGGCAGAAAATACATGTTAATGTGTGTTAATACGTGTTTGAGCACCAGTTCCAGAGGAGCAACAAGAGATGAAGCTGGTAGACCAGAATATATCATATGAGTGTTTTGTCCATTTAGTGAATGTAATCAACTAAACGCAGCTCACACAAGTCATCCAATTCATTCATCACGCTCATTAAATCAAATGAAAACGTTTTAACCCACTGGCTAATTTACTACAGTTCCAGATGACGTAAGAGACCTAGTTGGACTTACAAACAAAGATTTGCTTTGTTAAAAAACAAACAAATCTGTGATATTTGTTTTACTGGATGATTCGGACCAGTTGTTAGTGTTCTCATGTAAAGCTGCTGAACTTTGGTTATGAATCAAGTTGCACCCTTTAAGTGTTCAAGGTAGAGCAAATGGTTTACCAGCTGTACCAGCTTTACCAGAAAGCAAACATAACAGAGGATTAGCACTGAAAAGACATTTTATTTCATCATAGTACTGAATAGATACATGTGTTTATAAATGATGTATTTGTTGTCATTCCGCCTCTTCCACAGTGGCTCAATCACATATTTTAGGCCTGTTTGGGTCGTTGTTGATCAGCCAGTCAGCAAGCCAGATCTAATGAAGAAAAAAGTGGATAATAGAGAAAGATGTTTCAGGGACCAAAGCTCAACACCAGTAAACGACATGTTAACAGCAATAAATAACAATAAATAACTGTATACCTTCACATGTTGAGCATGGAATACTTACACAGGGGTTGTGTGGCTTTTGCTTGCAGAGCTCAGTGAGTCCAAGGAGCAGAGTTGGGTTTACATGCTTGCTCAGGTATTCTTTGGTGGCTTCTCTTGAGGGAAAGGGCTCAATTACAGCTGCAGAGAAAAAGCATGTGGGGGTGCATTACTGGTCAATACATTTCTATACAAACAAACAGTAAGTGTGGTTCTGTGCATTGCTTACAGTTTGGGAACATGAATTTGATCTCCCTTTCAGCCGCATGAAATGACTCGCTGCCATGGAGTGCGTTTTTGAGTTCAGAAGTGCCGTATTTTGCTCTGAGGCTGCACAGGAAAAATACATCACATTCATGAAAACATCTCGAGTGTTGACATGACTGCAAACCTTTACCGCTCTACGTTATTTAAAAACAAGGAATCACGATGCCAAGTCATAGAATAACCTGCTATCAAAGGGCATGGTCATAATATGGAGGCCCAGAATCACGATCAATTATGGATACATGTGCACATATGAAAACCACTGCTTGATCAAGTGTTTCCATTGTAACCTGAATATAGACTGTAAACAGTATTATTTTGTTAATATAATGTGTCCAACAGTAGTGCTCCCTGTCTGTTATCACAGAAATAATCAAGCATTGTGACACCCTAATGTGGATGTGCTCACACGTTATATTCTGGGGTTTTTGGGACATATGCAGAACTTGCATTGGTAGTGGAATTGATATAGTTAATCAAATTACTTTCAGTATCTTAATATACTAAAGGTGTTTGATTTAGTTGCTAAGCAGACATTTGATGCATTAGCAGGAACTTGAATATCTAACATGGTTTCATTGGTTTGTGTGTACGCTCCTTCAAGGCAGTGTTTCTGAGTAAATATGCTCACCATTGTAATGCATTATACACAAAAACACATGTGCAAGGAGGAACAGACACCAAAACAAAAGGCTGAATCAACACCGTGTAAGTTAACAGACTGACCACTCTGGATGAGTTTCTCTGGCCTTGGTGCTGTTGACAGGCCCGATGATGGACTTCCAGTGGGCGATGGCGTTGTGACGGGCCAGAGTCATGGCCATGACAGGGCCAGAGCTCATGAAGGCAGTCAAGTTGGGAAAGACGAGCCTTCCATAGAAGTCTGCGTAGAAGTCACAGCATTGCTCTGGACTTAGCTGCAGCCTCCGCTTCTGCCACAGGAACGAAGTATTGGACACTTCAGTGACATGAGTACTGATACTGGGTTATGTTTGGACAAATTCTGATAATTTATCTTCCTATATTGCTTTCATTTAAATAATGAACATGTTTGATTAAGATGCCTTACATTTGGTTAGGAAAATGTGACATGGTATGTGTTGAGGACATCGTTAGCGCTCTCTGGTGGACAAACTATATCATGGTTTCTGTTTCTCTGTTGCCTAAAAATATCTTTTGCATTATTGTACTGCAATTTGTCACATATCAGCCAAAATACATGCAGAGTACCATATATGTTTGGATAAATAAGCCACGTCGATGCATTAGTTAGACTCGGTACTTGTTTGGGTAGGGGCATCGTACCATACAAGACACAAAATATTGCTTCAGAAATCAGATAGTTGCATCAACCCCTTCCTGACAATATGCAGCACATGTTATAGTTGACAAGTTTACATTTTAACCAACCTGTAAAATGGTGAAGCCTGATTTTAGGATTATATCCTCAATCTCCTCAGTTTTGTGGATGGCATCTGGTTTGATAAGAGCCAGTGTTTCCTCCACATAGATGCGAGGACACAGAGTTTGGCTCATCTTCTCCTGCAGCCTTTAACGGCTAACGTTAGCGAATAAAGGTACGATATTTATCAGTCCCATCAACTAAACTCTACGGTTATTATTCTACATTAGTAACGGCAGGATTACATACAGCACACAAAGTTAGCTGGTAAATGTAGTTAGTATCGGAGCGGTTACTCGCTGGTTTTAATTGCCCTTCGTTCTTGAGTTGTTTGGGTTGCTAGGAAACCATTACAAAACTACGGCAACAAACCGGTCAATCGACACAATATACATTAGTCTGGTTATATATTTAAGTGGCAAACTCGGAAGATTTAAGTCTAAATAAATGTCGGTTAAGTCAAGTCTATCGCTGAAAAAGATGACACATTGGTGATTGAGAATACGGCATACTGATGAAAGTACTGCAATATTTATATACTTCCAGTATTTCAAATTAGGGGTCTGTCGAGACGTTCCTGGAAAAAAATATATAAACAGGAAATGTATACATACACATTTTCTCTCCATTCTATATAAAACAATTTTGAAAAATGGCATGCTAGTATAGAATTTCGGACGAAGTCCACGACGCCATTACTCAAAGCACTACTTTATCTCCACTCAAATAGAAACTCTAAAACCTCGACTGAACTCAGGAATTTCACTTTAAGCCAAAACATTCATCCCTTTGATTCTGAGATATTACCCATGCAAAAAGAGGGTACATTATTTACACTTAAATAAATAGTGTTGGCACAATTCAGGAAACCAGAAATGATCCAATTCTTTCCTAACTTTATGGATTCACATTTCCGAAATCCAACGTTAGACATGAATAGTTCAGAACTGTTCAGACTTATTATTGCTTTGTTGAGGTTTGAATGCACCGTTATCCAACTGTTACACAAGTTTTATTAAGTAAAAAAACAACATTTATTATCATCAGAGTTTAAAGGAAGACGTAAAAAGCTCTTTTCAAACAGTCTTTTATTCAAAGTAGCTTGCGACGTTTTTAGCGAGTTCCAATAGTGACCTGCCACACTCTGATCAGGTTGTCAGTGTAGCCAGCAAACAGGGTCTGTAAAGAAAAATAAACAGGGATAAAGGAACATTGTTTATTTAAATTCTGTATCGTTAAGCCATTAATATTCAAATAAGTGCATTTCTATTTCCCCTCATACTTGCAGGACTGTCAGCATTAACATCAGAGTTAAAAGTGAATGGGTATAATCACCAGGGATTAAACACTGATAGCCACTGAAATAGGTCTGAGTGTGATGTACCTGTCCATCAGCAGACCATGCCAGAGAAGTGCACTGTGGGGGTTCAGCCTTGCTGTTTGTGCTGATCACTTCCTGTCTCAGCTCATCCACAATGATCTTGCCCTCCAGATCCTACACGAGGAAAAGAAAACAGAGGCAGAAGGATCAATGAGGGAAATTGATGTAGCCCAAATAAATTACACGATATATAAATTGGTCTAGACTAGAGCTCAGAAACAGCCTCTTTATCATCATAGAGTACAGATGGCATAGTTAGAATGCATCACAGCTCTTTGCACTGTAGCTTCAATGCACCATTTACTGATCATGAGATGTTTAGAATGAAGTCTTTTACCCAGATCTTGATACTGGGGCCAGTAGCGGCACACAGCCAGTAACGGTTGGGGCTGAAGCAGAGGGCATTGATGGTGTCTCCACTGTCCAGGGTGTAGAGGTGCTTGCCCTCATTCAGGTCCCACAGCATGGCCTGACCGTCCTAGACAAAAAGAGAAAATACGCATCAATAGCCATATTTATAGATATAAGAGATTGCTAGGATATTTATATTATGCTTAATAGCTAGCAATTAGGGAGTTTGTTACATAACATTTTCAAGTGCAGGTGTAACTGAGAAACAGCCTCTTTATCATCAGTAGTAAACAGATGCATTGAAAATTTTCATCGCTGCTAAAACCTGCAGCTGGACTTAAACAGGTGCTTCAGATGAGTTCAGAATGGTGGGGAACAATCATAAACATTCTACAATAATACAAAATAATGTTATTTCATACCCTTCCACCAGATGCACACAGGGAGCCATCAGGAGAGACGGTCACTGTGTTCAGGAATCCACCGTGGCCAAGGTGGTTAGTCTTCAGCTTGCAGTTGGCAAGGTTCCACACCTAGGAGGAAATGACAGGAATCATGTAGCGCCATACGGGTTGTGTTCTCATTAACCATCAATGGTGATGTTCAGGTAATAGGAGCCAGTTTTTCAAAATCACAGGTCAAACAAACTACCTAGAATAAGTTAATTCAGTTACAAGAGAACTCAGGCAAAAGCTAAGGAGAATTTTAAAGGAATCAAGTACCTTGACCACCTTGTCCCAGCCGCAGGAGACGATGATCGGGTTGTTGCTGTTGGGGGAGAAGCGCACACAAGAAGCCCACTCAGAATGACCTTCCTCCTGCAAATATAAAACATATATATAGTCTCAGTGTAAAGTTCTTTGGTTACCCAACATTAGTGCTGTGTTTTTTAATTGCCAGATGAAAAACACTGATGTCTGCAGCAGTGTTTTGTTTGGCTACTTATTAGCACCAACCACGGTCACTGCATCATTTGGTTTATGATATTAAAGCATGACCACGCTGGACATCACAGACAGCGAGTCTACAACAGGGCCATCGGGACTGGGTGAGCAGCATTTGCCCTTTTGACATCAATTTAAGGAAACTCCATATTAAAGGCCAGTTGCTTTTTTTGACAAGTAGGGACTGCGAAGTTTTGACTTTTAATTCCAAGCGGCACAAGGCCATAAACCAGTAATTAAATTCACTGAAATCTAGTTCCACTGACACTGAAGGAGACCAACGTGCTACTCACAAAACCCCTTCTTCAGTGTGTATTCTGGCACACTGAGGAGCGTCTTGCCAGAAACCTCTGTGTGGGAATATCACAAAGTCAAAACGGGTGCGCTGTCCTAGTCTTCCCTTTCTTTACTATCCACATTCACGGTCCAGCCCCTCGTCTCCAGGCTCTAATCATGAGTCGAGGTGTCTTAACCTCAAGTCCAATCAACATGATATGACGGCTCACCTGGATGGTGTACTTGCAGACTCCAAGAGTGTTCCACAGCTTGATGGTCTTGTCCCGGGAGCCAGACACAATCTGGCGGTTATCAGCGGAAAAGGCCACACTCAGAACATCCTTGGAGTGTCCAACAAATTGGCGGGTGGTTTTGCCACTGGGGAAACACCACAACAAACATTTTCACAAACAGTGTCCAGCGCGATTCACCGATTCACGCGAATGAACACAAATAGTCCCCCGGCGAGAACGGCGGCGCGATTAACGCGGCGCGAATCGTGTTTGGTGTGAACCGCAGCATTACGCTAGCAGCCTAGTGGCCTCATTGTTTGTACCATATGGTTTACACACACATAGTTTGGTCCGGTCTCTACTGATATGAGGTATCGTAGAGCTCTGGGTGAACACAGACGGCTACAATATGTATGAATATGTATGAAGCTGCGCTCATGTGATTGGTTGAAAATGAGGCTGACATCTGATTGGCTACAGACAGGTCTATGTTGAAAGAAACGCATTTGTGAATCCAGCGACGGCAGAACAGTCTCAAAAATCCATACACGAATGTGAAGCGATTTGCAAATGAATGCAGTGCGATCCACACACAAATCCATACAAATCCACACACAAATACATACAAATCCACACACAAATACATACAAATGCAGAAATATATTTGTGATTTTTTTTTTTACATTTATATAAATCGTAATTTATTTATTTGTGCATTGGAATGTATTTGTGAATTGTTCTGCGTGCATTTGTAAATCGAATATATTTGTAAATCCTTCTGTGTGCATTTGTAAATCGAATATATTTGTGAATTGTTCTGTGCGCATTTGTGAATCTTTCTGTTTGCATTTGTGAGTCTATCTGTGTGCATTTGCAATTATTGAGACTGATCTGACCCCATACTTCGGGTCCATATTAGCACATTTAGTTCCAGGTAACATCATGACACTAAATGGCTTTCATAACAAGCTGGTAGTCTCTCATAGCCAGACTTATCTCCACTGCGTTGTGTCTAAAGAAAGGCCACAAGTCAGCCATATTGCCCAACCCAGATGCAGGTCCAGAATCTGACCACACAACTTGCGCTAAAAATTTGTTCTCCGATTTGACCTATTGAATTGTATTCCTAGCAGCAATGAAGACACTTTCCCATGGACAAAAAACATCCACAGTACAAATTCAGAAGAAACATAACCACAGTAAACCCTGAACATCTAAACCAGCACTTGAGAGATTACCATTGTCTGTACTTACGTTGTGAGATCCCACAGGCGAAGGGACGCATCCCAGGCACCGGACAGGGCGAACTGTCCATCTGAGGAGATGACCACGTCACTTACGAAGTGAGAATGGCCACTCAAGCAGCGCTGGGGGATGCCATAGTTGGTTTCATCACGGGTCAGCTTCCACATGATGATATTCTTATCTGGAAAACAAGACATCCACGATGTGTTTAACTTTGTCTCCATATTTCATTCTGTAGACAACCGATATTAACATTACCATGCACATTTACAATTGTGCGAGTGGGTTTCTAAAGGAAAGCGGACAAATATTTAGTAAATGTTAGCAGGCAGAGGGGGTACGAGTTACATTTACTCAGTTATATGTACTCAAGTAACTTGAGTTAACTGGACTTGTAGAATAGTTCGGATGCAGCATATGGTTTTCTCTTAAGCAGAGGAGAATCATTACTTTTTCCCTGTTTGGAGATTGTCCACTTCTCTGACTAATCTTATTGTCTTCATGGGATTCTAGAGACCTGGATGTGAACTGTGGCCATTTGTGATGGAACTGGGATTTAGGACATCTAACCTGGAAAGATCAAAGTTTAAGGACACTTTAACATGTTGACACTTAACTGCGTGGTGTCTGTTACAGGTCATTAATCCAGGAAATTACTTGTCATTTCATCACAAATAAATACAGGTGCGAGTTCACAAGTTATTTTGATGACTTGTTTTACTTCTCGCGTTACTTGAGTACTTTTTTTGCACAGTAACAATACTTTCACCCGAGGTACCCTCACGTCCCCCAGTGGCAAGGAGTGGATTGTTGCCAGATCTACACATTTCAGCATTAAATCACGTTCACGCGACACTAAATATGTTACTACACGTGTCGCAGATGCAATGTGGGTATCTGAGGTGGCTCACAGATGACGTTTGTGTTAGCTAGTTTAGGCTAACCGGCTTCTTTCTCTTAAGATCGAGCAGATTCTGTTCAAAGTAAAAAATAACCGTCATAACTTTTCACCCATTAGTTTATAGTATGCACAGTTCACTCACGCCAGCATCGTCGTTTTTTCTCGTACGTTACAGTTGCAAGTTCCGCTAACCAACCGACGGACTAATGCTAACCTAGCGTCAGCCATGATGGCGGACAGCGGGGGAATCCTCACCTCGGGACGCCGACAGAATCATGTCGGGATACTGGGGCGTCGTGGCGATCTGGGTGACCCATCCATGGTGGCCCTTCAGGGTCCCCCTCACTGTCATCTGCTCGGTCATTTTGACGAGTTTCTGCGGTGCCTTTAACCAGGATGGATTCGGATTTCTCTTAGGTTTAGGGAAGCCTAGATCCTCATCGCATCTCAGCACAGAGGAAAAGGAAGCTCAACCCCGGATGCTAAAATTATGAGGGGTTAGCAGGCCGCAAAGGATTCTGGGAAATGTGGACCATGTACTTTATTCAAGCAACACTGCTATGATATGTTCATCAACAGTTTGATTTGTATGAATCTTTAAATTCTTAAAATAATTATTTAAGAAAATACTAATAAGATCTGGTTTATTTAGGTCATCTCTCTAAAAGAATATCTGACATGGTTAATGCTGTCATCATTATGGGTAAAGGCCACATTATTGCATGCAAATGTGAATTTTTAATCGCTCTTTGGATTATATTTATTTTAAGAATTATATCCCTTTGTAGTGGAATGTTGATAGGAATGCTGATATTGAATTATTTTAAGACTTTAATCTTAATATAGTTGTAGTTTTTCATTATTTTTTTGGAACAATATGCTTGAAATATAACAATAAATATAACATTTATTTAAAAACAAATTGGCTATCTTTAACCATTTATTAATACCAACATCTGAACATCTTGTTGTTAATCCATACACAGAATATATTTATATATATATACAGTATATATATATATATAAACATATCAAAGTAACACAAACATGTGAATACTGTTACTTAAATAATTGCTTCGGAAATCAGATTAGTTGCATCAGCCCCTTCCTGACAATATACAGCACATGCTATAGTTTACAGAGTTTACATTTTAACCAACCTGCAAGATGGTGAAGCCTGATTTTATGACAATATCCTCAATCTCCTCAGCTTTGTGGATGGCATCTGGTTTGATAAGAGCCAGATGCAAATATACAAAGTTTGGCTCATCTTCTCCTGCAGCCATTAACGGCTAACGTTAGCAAATAAAGTTACGATATTTTCCATCAGTCCAATCAACTAAACTCTACTGTTATTATTCTACATTAGTAACTGTAGGGTTACATCCAACACACATAAAGTTAGCTGGTAAATGTAACTAGAAAATTCTGCAGGGAATTTTGACAGTGTGGCTGCTACTGCCCAAAGACTTCGCAATATATATATACACGCAGATATTACCGGTAATAACTAAGCATGTATTTTCAAGGTACACCACATTCTCTGTGTTTCACTGTGGGAGAGATTTAGAGAATACAATGGTTGTATTGCCTTGTTTAATTACCATTGCCACAGGAAATTAATCAATGAATGACTGAAATAATGGTTTTTAAAATGTATTATCAATGCATCATGCATAACTACACCCTACCCACTTACAAGTAACCACTTGGGCTTACAAGTAACCACACATTCATACAAGGCAGGACCAGAGTGCAGTGTAATAGAAAAAAAAAATACAAACACAACTAAGCTAATTCTGAGCTTCATGTTAAGATGCGGTTACTCCAAGGGGCTTTTATTTTGAAAGGGTGGGGCTGGGTGGGTGAGAGGAGAAGGAATCATGTTTGACACACATTGAGAGAGAGAGACAGAAAGAGAGAGACAGACAGCGTGTGTGTAACTGGTTGCCATGGTGAGGACGCACCGGTTGGAGTGGCAGACTGATTAAGAAACGTTACAGTAAACAGTTACAGTTACAGTATCATGAGAAAGATAAGACTCTGCCGAACGAATTGATGTGGTTTTTACCGTCTGCTTTCTTTGAGAAATTGGTGGTCAGATTTAACATGGAGTCTAATGGAGCAGTTGGTTGGAGTTCATGTCGCTCTGCGGCTCTTTGAGCCAAATGTGTAAGTCCGTTGGATTCCATAGACATCTGTGTGCGACAGCACAAGATTCGCAAGCTTTTTGGTCAAAGATTGTGGGACCTGGAGCAATTTGTTTGGAAAAATCACAGAATATTTTCCTGCTCCGCTCCACTCTGACAGTTATGTCCTCACTCTAGTGCTGAACATTCCGTGCAATACACACCCATTATAAAATCTGAAACGGACCGAAAATGTTCCTGAAACTTAAACGTTGACTTAATGAAAACCGTGCTAGCTATCAAAATGCCCATTTGGCTCTAAAGTGCAGCGTTTTGTCTACATTTTAAACTTTGAATAATTTGTCAACGTTAATGTATGGCTCGTCAATAAGGGCCCAGAGTTAAGTGTTTTTTTTGTTGTCGTCACGCCAAAACCCCATTCAAGTGAATTGAGAAATTTTGCTCAGATTTGAGGGAAAACCGCTGGGTGAATCTCTGAGAAAAGTCAAAGCACACGATTCCCGATCAAGCTGCACGTTTTGATGTATTTGGCAACGCTGTGTGAACAGAAGGCGGCAAACTTTCTGGCGGATAAAGATTAAGCGGGTCGCCTCTATGCGCCTAGGGGTTGCGGGGAACGAGGCTCTGACTGTGGTTTGTGCTTATGCACCAAACAGCAGTTTGGAGTATCCGGCCTTCTTGGAGTCGGTGGGAGGGGTCCTGGAAAGGGCGCCGCCTGCCGACTCCATAGTTCTACTTCAACTCTCACGTGGGCAATGACGGAGAAACCTGGCGGGGGGTGATTGGGAGGAACGGCTTGCCCGATCTGAACCCGGTGTCTCGTTATTGGACTTCTGTGCTAGCCATGGTTTCGCCATAACGAACACCATGTTCGAACATAAGGTGGCTCATAAGTGTACCTGGTACCAGAACACCGTAGGTCGGAGATCAATGATCGACTTTGTAATCGTATCATCTGATCTGCTGCCGTATGTCTTGGACACTCGGGTGAAGAGAGGAGCAGAGCTGTCAACTGATCTGAGTTGGATCAGATGGCGGGGGAACCGGTTGGAAAGACCCAGCAAGCCCAAACGTATAGTGAGGGTGAACTGGGAACATCTGGCGGAGGACCCTGTCCGGGAGGTCTTTAACGCCCACCTCCGGAAGAACTTCTCACACATCCCGAGGGAGGTTGGGGACTGTTCTCAGCCGGGAGGGGGGGGGGGGGGGGGGGGGGGGGGGACGACGACGACGACGACGACTTTGAAACCCACTTTGAGGAACTCCGACAAACATGTCCTCTGTAGAGGAGGCAGCGCCTGAAGACCTGAGGGAGGGCTCACCCATATCCCTGGCAGAGGTCGCTAAGGTAGTCAAAAAACTCCTTGGTGGCAAGGCGCCGGGGGTGGATGAGATCCGCCCTGAGATGCTGAAGGCGCTGGACACTGTTGGGCTGTCTTGGCTGACACGCCTCTTCGGTGTCGCATGGGGGTCGGGATCAGTGCCCATGGACTGGCAGACCGGGGTGGTGGTTCCCATTTTCAAAAAGCGGGGCCGGAGAGTGTGCTCGAATTATCGGGGTATCACACTACTCAGCCTACCGGGGTGGGCTTATGCCAGGGTGCTGGAAAGGAGGCTCTGACAGTTTGTCGAGCCTTGGATTCAAGAGGAGCAGTGTGGATTCCGTCCCGACCGTGGAACAGTGGACCAGCTCTTTACCCTCGCAAGACTACTGGAGGGATTCTGGGAGTTTGCCCAACCAGTCTACGGCCAAATCCCAATGTCCCCCCTAAACCCTCAAACCCTGAACCCTCAAGGACTTACTGACGTCACCTGGTAAGTGGTTGAGTGTGAGAGGCTGTGAAGGCTTGAGATGGTGTAAATAGGAATGGGACAGCACTTTGCTGCAACATATCACGTTACCATGAAAACGACAACAAATATGATGTATAATTGTGTGTATTTATTTTATACTTTGTACTCCCTGATTTGAACGTCTTCCAGGATCTTTACTCACAAGATGAGAAGTAATTTCATATAATCTATTTACTCGTTTTTGTCAAAACAGCTTCAATGACAAAATCTAATATTTGATAAATAAATATATATTCTGATTTCATGTTTATTTTTTGTTCCATCTTTAACCCTTAATGTTTCTGTGTAAATGTAATACTCCAGGCTGAACACACGTGAGCCGTCCTCTTTGTTTACCTTTTTTTTTGGGTCTCCATGCATCCACTGGTTACCCCGTGTTTAACGTCACATTGCAATGATTTGTGGGCAATTCCCTGAGGCTAAGTCAGCATACCATGCTGACTTGCGAAAAGGGTTCATTAAGGGCTCAAAATGTCTGCGAGAGAGCCCTCAAACACTCGATGATTTGACAACGGGACAGCCCTAAACCCTCACGGACTTCGCGGGAGCGTGCCTCAAAGTCCGTAAGGGGGGGGGAACATTGGGATTTGGCCTACATGTGCTTTGTGGACTTGGAGAAGGCTTTCGACCGGGTCGCTCTGGGGTTCTTGTGGGGGGTGCTGGACCCTTTACAACGGGCGATCCGGTCTCTGTACGACTGCAGTAGGAGCTGTGTCCGCATTCTCTGCAATAAGTCAGACACGTTCCCGGTGGGTGCTGGCCTCCACCATGGCTGCCCTTTGTCACCTGTCCTGTTCCGTGACTTTCATGGACTACTGATGAAAGTAATGCAATATTGACAAACTTCCAGTATTACAAATAGGGGTCTGTCGAGACGTTTCTGGGACTTCTTCACAAAATTAAAAAAAACTGAAAAATAGCATGCTAGTATAATTTCGGACGAAGTCCACGACGCCATTACTCAAAGCGCTACTTTATCTCCACTCAAATAGAAACTCTAAAATCTGGACTGACATTTCAGGAATTTCACTTGAAGCCATAACAGTCACCTCTTTGATTCTAAGATATTACCCATGCAAAAAGATGGTACGTTATTTACACTAAAATAAATAGTGTTAACACAAATCAGGTAACCAGTTTCAGGAATCCAACGTTAGACATGAATAGTTCAGAACTGTTCAGACTTATTATTGCTTTGTTGAAGTTTGAATGCACCGTTATCCCGACTGTTACACAAGTTTTAAGTAAAAAAAAACATGTATTATAATCAGAGTTGAAAGGAAGACATAAAAAGCTCTTTTCAAACAGTCTTTTATTCAAAGTAGCTTGCGACGTTTTTAGCGAGTTCCAATAGTGACCTGCCACACTCTGATCAGGTTGTCAGTGTAGCCAGCAAACAGGGTCTGTAAAGAAAAATAAACAGGGATAAAGGAACATTGTACATTTAAAATCTGTAACGTTGTTCCATTAATATTCAAATATGTGCATTTCTATTTCCCCTCATATTTGCAGGACTGTCAGCATTAACATCAGAGTTAAAAGTGAAAGGGTATAATCACCAGGGATTAAACACGGATAGCCACTGAAATAGGTCTGAGTGTGATGTACCTGTCCATCAGCAGACCATGCCAGAGAAGTGCACTGTGGGGGTTCAGCCTTGCTGTTTGTGCTGATCACTTCCTGTCTCAGCTCATCCACAATGATCTTGCCCTCCAGATCCTACACGAGGAAAAGAAAACAGAGGCAGAAGGATCAATGAGTGAAATTGATGTAGCCCAAATAAATTACACGATATATAAATTGGTCTAGACTAGAGCTCAGAAACAGCCTCTTTATCATCATAGAGTACAGATGGCATAGTTAGAATGCATCACAGCTCTTTGCACTGTAGCTTCAATGCACCATTTACTGATCATGAGATGTTTAGAATGAAGTCTTTTACCTAGATCTTGATACTGGGGCCAGTAGCGGCACACAGCCAGTACCGGTTCGGGCTGAAGCAGAGGGCATTGATGGTGTCTCCACTGTCCAGGGTGTAGAGGTGCTTGCCCTCATTCAGGTCCCACAGCATGGCCTGACCGTCCTAGACGAAAAGAGAAAATCAGAGTTTAAAGGAAGACATAAAAAGCTCTTTTCAAACAGTCTTTCATTCAAAGTAGCTTGCAACGTTTTTTAGCGAGTTCCAATAGTGACCTGCCACACTCTGAATCAGGTTGTCAGTGTAGCCAATAGAGCTGGGCGGTGTGACCGAAAAGGTGTATCACGGTATTTTGTAAGATTCTGGCGGTTTCATGGTATTTTTTTGTTGTTGCGCCAACGCATTCATTAAGTGTGTTTCTATTTCCCCTCATATTTGCAGGACTGTCAGCATTAACATCAGAGTTAAAAGTGAAAGGGTATAATCACCGGGGAATAAACACTGATAGCCACTGAAATGGGTCTGAGTGTGATGTACCTGTCCATCAGCAGACCATGCCAGCGAAGTGCACTGTGGGGGTTCAGCCTTGCTGTTTGTGCTGATCACTTCCTGTCTCAGCTCATCCACAATGATCTTGCCCTCCAGATCCTACACGAGGAAAAGAAAACAGAGGCAGATGGATCAATGAGGGAAATTGATGTAGCCCAAATACATTACACGATATATAAATTGGTCTAGACTAGAGCTCAGAAACAGCCTCTTTATCATCATAGAATACAGATGGCATAGTTAGAATGCATCACAGCTCGTTGCACTGTAGCTTCAATGCACCATTTACTGATCATGAGAGGTTTAGAATGAAGTCTTTTACCCAGATCTTGATACTGGGGCCAGTAGCGGCACACAGCCAGTAACGGTTCGGGCTGAAGCAGAGGGCATTGATGGTGTCTCCACTGTCCAGGGTGTAGAGGTGCTTGCCCTCATTCAGGTCCCACAGCATGGCCTGACCGTCCTAGACGAAAAGAGAAAATCAGAGTTGAAAGGAAGACGTAAAAAGCCATTTTCAAACAGTCTTTTATTCAAAGTAGCTTGCAACGTTTTTTAGCGAGTTCCAATAGTGACATGCCACGCTCTGATCAGGTTTTCAGTGTAGCCAGCAAACAAGGATAAAGGAACATTGTTTATTTAAATTCTGTATCGTTGCCTCATTAATATTCAAATAAGTGTGTTTCTATTTCCCCTCATATTTGCAGGACTGTCAGCATTAACATCAGAGTTAAAAGTGAAAGGGTATAATCACCAGGGATTAAACACGGATAGCCACTGAAATAGGTCTGAGTGTGATGTACCTGTCCATCAGCAGACCATGCCAGAGAAGTGCACTGTGGGGGTTCAGCCTTGCTGTTTGTGCTGATCACTTCCTGTCTCAGCTCATCCACAATGATCTTGCCCTCCAGATCCTACACGAGGAAAAGAAAACAGAGGCAGAAGGATCAATGAGGGAAATTGATGTAGCCCAAATAAATTACACAATATATAAATTGGTCTAGTCTAGAGCTCAGAAACAGCCTCTTTATCATCATAGAATACAGATGGCATTGTTAAATTCCATCACAGCTCTTTGCACTGTTGCTTCAATGCACCATTTACTGCTTAGTAGCTAGCAATTAGAGAGTTCGTTACATAACATTTTTAAGTGCAGGTGTAACTCAGAAAGAGTTAAGTTATTTTGATAACTCGTTGTACTTCTCAAGTTACTAGAGTACTTTTTTTTGCACAGTAACAATACTTTCACCTGAGCTACTCTCACGTTCCCCACCGCTGTTGGAAAGCTCAATCAACGACGGTTGCCAAATCTACACATTTCAGCATTAAATCACGTTCACGCGACACTAAATATGTTACTACACGTGTCGCAGATGCAATGTGGGTATCTGAGGTAGAGCACAGATCACGTTTGTGTTAGCTAGTTTAGGCTAACCGGCTTCTTTCTCTTAAGTTCAAGCAGATTCTGTTAAAGTAAAAAATAACCGTCATAACTTTTCAGCCATTAGTTTATAGTATGCACAGTTCACTCACGCCAGCATCGTCGTTTTTTCTCGTACGTTACAGTTGCAAGTTCCGCTAACCAACCGACGGACTAATGCTAACCTAGCGTCAGCCATGATGGCGGACAGCGGGGGAATCCTCACCTCGGGACGCCGACAGAATCATGTCGGGATACTGGGGCGTCGTGGCGATCTGGGTGACCCATCCAGTGTGGCCCTTCAGGGTCCCCCTCACTGTCATCTGCTCGGTCATTTTGGCGAGTTTCTGCGGTTCCTTTAACCAGGATGGATTCGGACTTCTCTTAGGTTTAGGGAAGCCTAGATCCTCATCGAACCTCAGCACAGAGGAAAAGGAAGCTCCACCCCGGATGCTGAAACTATAAGGGGTTAGCAGGCCGCAAAGGATTCTGGGAAATGTGGACCGTGTACTTTATTCAAGCAACACTGCTATATGTTCATCAACAGTTTGATTTGTATGAATCTTTCAATTATTTAAATTATTCTGTAAAAAAATTACTGATAACATCTGGTTTATTTAGGTCATCTTTCTAAAAGAATATCTGACATGGTTAATGCTGTCATCATTATGGGTAAAGGCCACATTCTTGCATGCAAATGGTAATTTGTAAACGCTTTTGGGATTCTAAATTAGTTTAAGAATTACATCCCTTTGTTATGGAATGTTGATGGAAATGCTGATATTGAATTATTTTATGACTTTAATTTTCATATAGTTGTAGTTTTTCATTATCTTTTTGGAACAATGTGGATATTGTTCTTGAAATACAACAAATTGGCTTTCTTTAACCATTTAGTAATACCAACATCTGAACATCTTGTTGTTAATCCATAGACAGAATATATATATATTATATTTATATATATATATATATATATATATATATATATATATAAACATATACAAGTAACACATTTTGGATGTATTTACTAAAACATGTGAATGCTATTACTTAAATAACGTTAATAGCATTTCATTTAATCTATCTATATTTGAGAGGAGAAACCCTCTAGTTCAAACATATGTATAATGCATGCAATATAGATATAGAATAATGCCATGATGGTTAACGATACATCAATTTAAAAGTCACAAACATTGCTCCACAAAGATAAGGTAATTTGTTCATTTCAAACAAGCTGTTATTTCAAATTAAAAACAGGAAATTCAGAGTTGCTGCAAACAATTAAAGTAGATGTAATGTTGCATGCCTTTTTTCCAATGTTCTCTTCCTCATCAATTGCAACCACTTGTGCAACATGTTTCGACTTGGAAACAACGAACTCATTCAACTAACAATGGAGGACATGTGGGAATGATTTGTGAAAATGTTTCATGTATTTGTTTGATGAAATTTGTAAATATGGCCTATTGGGTAACACACCAATATCTGCCCTTACAGGCATATTTGAGCCAGAAGACTAACAAGGTAATTAAACTAGCCAACAGCAACATCAAGGTGGCAGGGATTGATCAACACATTCAGCAGAATGCATTCATGGAAACTTTATCTGTATTTATTTCAGTAATAATACCGTCATTTTATTATTTTTAATGAAATATCTAACTAGGTGGATAACCATAGAATGTGATACAGACATACATGTTCCCCTCAGGATGAAATATAATAACTTTGGTGATCCCTGACTTTTCCTATAGCGTCTTTATCAGGTCAAAATTATAAACGATACTTTGGTTTGTGATTGGCCTACCTGCAAAACTAAGAACATCCTCATCTATTAGCTTCAGCTTTACCTTGTGTTTTGTGCTGATTAGAAAATGTTAGCATGAGCATTACCTGCTAAACATCAGCATAGTATCATTGTCAATGTGAGCGTGTTAGCTTGGTGATGTTAGCCTCTAGCTCAATGTACTTCTGTCCCTGACCACATCCTCACATAGCTGCTATGGCTGTAGAAAATGTGTCACATATTTTAAGAGATTGTTCAACTTTAGAAATGTAGGAAAGATATTTTTTTCCACTGTTAATCAATCAGTCGGTTGCTTTCAGTCTTGCAAGAGTCTGAGGCTGTGAGGAAAGCTGCGGTCTCTTCTAACGTTTTGCATGAACTAGAGCTCACAGGGCAGCCTTCCCTCACGGTGTGCTGGCCTTTGTGTAAATATATATTACATGCATGTCTTTAAATTACACCATATGTTCTGGTATTGTTCTTTTCATATTAAAACTCTATTGTGTTACTTTGTGTATTTTGCACAGCCTCTGTGTTTTTTCTCTCTCTGACCAAACATTGTGTGTACATGCAGTATGAGGGATGGCAGAACATCTTCATATTATACTAATGTTAAATGAATGAAACTGAATATTTTTACATGATTATGATTTAATGGACAAAAACAACATACAACTGGAGAGTTTACTTCAGTCTACATGTTTAGTTGACCAAATTTCACGTTGTACATTTTTAGACAAGTAATTACAAAAATAGCTTAATTCCTTTTCAACCAAATACACAACCAAAAGTCATTCTCACAAAAATCAAGCTAAAACTGTGATACTGAGTATGACTAAAACACACAACTGTATTCAGACACTGTGCCATTTACTGACTCCATCACACCTTAAAACTGAAATTGATAGAATCTGCAAAAGAAATAAACACATATGTTATACGTTAAGTGGCAGATAACCATCAACTTCCAGTGAAATGATGCTAAGAACTGTGTGGTTTACAGTTAAACCATTCTGCTTACAACACCTTCTCAGTCAACAAAAATGTTTTAGGATTCTCAAATAAAGTTTGTATGCCAGCTATTCTATTGTATCTTAATGAAATGCAACTCATTAACAGATTCTTTTTTTATAGAAAAAGTCTCTAAAATACCTTTAACTTTATAAATGAGTGGTGCAGTATCGGTGTGATATACTGCATTTAGTATATTACACCTTTAGTGGGACTGTTCATATTTATCCCACTGATATGGACATACATAGAGAGATGTCAGTAATTCAACTTCGCACTGACATGTGGCCGATATCATTGAGACATAGTGTGAGCCTGCTAGTGGATATGTTTAAATACAAATTGACAAAGAGGAAGTCAGCGTTACCAATGTCCTGTGTGTTTTCTGGATTCAGTCGGAACTATGAACCAACACTGCTATCCTTCTGCTACAAGTACTTCATTGGAATAACAAATATCCATATCCATGTCCATTTGTGTTCCTCTGATTAATTTGAAGATCTTGTGTACAATCATACTTGAAAAAAACAAACCTGTTTGTGGTTGTGGGCAAGAATTGGAATTAGCAATGTTTAGCAACCTGTATGTTCATGTTGAACGAAGATCATCCACCAATAAAACATTCTGATTCTTCTGTTCATATCCAGACGAACAATGAAAACGTTGTAAGTGATTGATCGTCAGTCACGCCTAGTGCCTAGAATATACATTTCTGAATGCTATTCATATCGTATCAAAAAGTTAAACTAATATCTACGTAGACTAAGAAACGTCACCAGAATTTTGCATTCATGTGTATGTATTTCTGCCCATGTCAACAGGACCAAATAATGATTCCATGTAATCTCTGTCCTGTATACATGTAGCTAAATATTTGATAATAGTCAGTAAACCCAAGTTTTCTTTATGTTCAACATTCCTTTAAACAATGATACGTGTGTTATGGTGGACATGTGTGTGGTTTTGCAAATGGATATGCAGAGTATAGCTTTAAAACGGGTACATTAAAGTATATAAGCAAGCACCAAGAAAATATTCCATCTGAGAGAAATGTAAAAGTAAAAGTCATCTGATAGTAAAGACTTGAAACTTTTTTGTGATATTTGAAAAAAGCACACACTCAAAATGCAAAATAACTGACAGTTATAAACCATTGTCGTGTACTGCTGAAAAAAGAGACCTTGAAAACAATGGTTGTCTATACATTTGATTTAAATTTCATACTTTAGTCTGTTAGTCCTTAAATCCAAATAATTATATCGATTCAAAAATATCAAACAAACAACACACATTTAAGTCAGCAGCAAGAACTTACACTTTCCAGAGCAAACTGGTAACAGTAAATCAAACACGTCTTCATCAGTGATTAAAGGATAATGATCACTTAAAATGCAGCAAAATTACAGAGAAAAATGATTTGACTGGCAATTATTTGTCAAGGCAAGAAAAACACTGGTTTATTACTAATAATGTAAATAGTTCCTTCAAATCTGGCCTTGAAGTTTCACCATCTATATATTCCACAAACATGGCAATGCACAGGAATGCAAAATGTAACTGGACAAAAACTGGTAAGAATATAACAAAAGAAAACAAGTCACCACTGCCACAAGTGCAAGTCTTAAAAAGGTAGACCTACTGACTTTTCTGAGTGGCGTGTTCAAATGGAAATACTGTTAAAAGACTGCTTATCGCAAATGAAATGAATCTACTTTAGTTTGAGCTTTCAGTGAGGAAGTCATGAAGCTGTCAGGATGCTAAACAACACTGTGCTTTGTTATGATCATGCATTTAACTAGTGAAAACCTTTACAAAAGAGCCATACAAGAGATCACCACAACTTGTCCAAAGTATCTGTGCCGTATATCCTTCCTTATGTGCCAGTGACGTCAGTGACTCCCAAACAACTTTGACTGGTTATGAAGCTATTGTGCAACATCATCAGCCGCAGGTGTGTCTTTGCTTCTCGGGTGAGTGTGGAAATGCAGGTTTCTCTGTCGCCTCCCCCCTCCCAAGAGTTCAGTATGTCACTGAGGCATTACATGGCTCACTCTGCTTCATAAAAGGCCAATCTGCCCCTCGTGCTCTCTGCCTGTTTATGTGTCCTTTCTCCACCAGGCGCCACGCCCATTCAGGGCTGAGAGAGACGCTTGCGTTTGAGCTTCTGTCTCGTCATTTCCTCCTTTCAGAAAACAGAGAGAGAAGAGGAGAGTTCTGACCCACATTCCTCCATCGGCCACTCCCAAAGAGATCTGTCCATCCAGCCAAGCATCCGTGAGACTGGGTGAGTGCACACACCATTATGTCCATACAGCGTTCATGATTACAATCAGGCAGCAACTCAGGCTTTGTTAGTGAGGCAGCTAGACTGTCAAGGCACTCCAACACTGTCATCTGGACTGTCCTTCAAAGTAAGAGTCCAACTGCCAGTTCAGTTTCTTTTCTTCAAAACCACAGCTGCATTCTCAACAACACTGGATCTCTTAAGTTTAAAAAAGTTTTTGTAATACTGTAGACTCAAAAAATGTCCTTGTTAAAAAAAAATCTCAATATATTATATAAAATGTTTTACGAAAAAAGGAGAAAAAAGGGGAGTGGGTTTTTGGTGTAGTATTCAACTGCAATATATACCATATCAATATGTACAGATTCCATGCTGCTGGTTAGTCATCACTGCAAAAGAAGAATAGTAGGGATTAATTATTAGTGGCATATCAAATCCAAACATAAATAACTATTGATCTTGAATACTCATGCTTTATGATTACAAGCTCACACACTGCAATATACTTACAAAATGCCCCTGTATCAAATCAGATTCAAGCAATTAAATTAATGCTCACACTATGAGTATTAATATATGCGTTGGTTGCACATCGTGTTAGCTTTTTACTACTCTCTGACTGTGCCATCTGCTGTCTCATAATGCAATGCTACTCCTTTAATTAGTGAACAACACGTTTTAAAAATAAATGACCTCTTAACACTCACCTTGTGCCAGCAGCCTGGTATGGGCAGCCCATCGTGTCCCTGCAGAGAAAGAACAGCAGTGGAATGTTTACAAGCCAGAAAATGTGATGTGATGTGTGCTTAAACACGCCTAACAATCATGCAACAACTGTGATAATGTCCAAGGTGTGCCCTCTCTATCAGCAAACTGATGTTGTAAAATAAAGCAAAGGTGGAGGCTGAGCTCTAAAAAATACAAATTCAGCCAAATGAGAATAATAAAAAAAGGAAGACTTAATTAAGTTAATTCTCAGGTGTTTATATCCTCTTTTATTTAAAGGAATAGTTGACATTTTGGGGTTTTAGATTTAGATTAAGATTGATACCACTCTCATATCTTTATCTATCTAGATGTTAAATATAAGGCTACTACTTGTAGCTGTTAGCTTAGCTTAGCATAAAGGCTGGTACCAAGGGGCAACAGCTAGTCTGGCTCTTAAAGGGACAGTGTGTAGGATTTTTGTGGCATATATAGCTGTGTGGTTGCAGATTGCAGATGCAGAACATGCATAACAGAGTTTGAGGGATTGAATAGAAAATAGCAAGATGCAAAAATAGTTATGCAAGAGGAGGAAGAAGGAGACAGAGATACTGTACCACAGGACAGGGGGCCGCAGGGCCGGAAGGAGGAAGAGGAGGAGATGGAGGAGAAGAAAGCCCTGCCTCCTTAGACACATCTTTACTCTCATTGCAACCCTGTCAGCAAGAGCCAGTTACACATTCACAGCATTGAGGAGGAAACTCAGAGAAACACAGAGGAAATGACAGAAACAGTGTTGAGAGAAGAGAGCAGGGAAGTACTGTATAAGGTGAGAGGAAAGTTCTAATGTGCAGTATTACAGTGTGTGTGTGTGTGTGGATGTGACATACCACAGGACAGGGCTGATCCAGGCCTGGAGGACCCTGCTCTCCCTTCTGGCCCTTTAGACCCCTCTTTCCCACTGATCCTCGGTCACCCTGAACGTGAGGAGGAAGGGGGGAACACAGTGAGGATAAAATATTGAATTGGTAGTATTTTCATAAAAATAATGAAATATATCTTTTTGCGTACTGATCTAACCTTGTCTCCTCTATCCCCTCGTTCACCTTTCCCCCCCATCAGACCCGGGAAACCCTGGAGACAGAAGCATATACGGGTCAGACAGTAGGTTATCACTGGACACAGATTCAAGTTAAATTCAATTGAAAATGACCAAATTGAAAATATCAAGATCGATTCCTAGCGAGACACTCACATCTAGTCCAGGCTCTCCTGATCTGCCCTGCAAACACACATTCACAGATATAAATCATAATGAATGTTTTATTGAAGACAATTTAGTTTAGATCTTAAGGGAGGTGATCGGGTGCTTACTTTTTCTCCCTTCGCACCTGGAAGACCCACTAACCCTGCAGACCCAGTTGTGCCCTGGGGACCGTCTAATCCCTGCAGTTAAAAAGTACATTATCATCACTGTGTCATGTCTAGGTTCAGCATGTTTCATTATGATAAAAATGGGTTGCTTACTCTGAGTCCAGGAGCACCATATTCCCCTTTCTCTCCCTTTATCCCGAATCCAGGCTCACCCTGCATTAGAAGGACAGGAACAGTGAGTACCAAACTACATGTCAAAGCCTTTACCACATACTATGATCTTGCAGTCTTACCTTAGGACCAGGCATACCATGCAGCCCCTGAAAAACACGTGTGAGTGAGTGTGACAGCTACAGATGCAAACAACAAACTGGACTTGAATAGTTTCTACCTGGATTTGGATAGAGATAATAAGTACTCACCATAGATCCAGGGGACCCGGGAACCCCTGGTGGGCCAGGTGGGCCTGGCTGCGAAATCATCTGAACCTGAAGATTAGAAAAGTCAGAGATTTACAAAATGGTAACAAATGGGCAAAAACACACCCAATTACTGGTAAAGTCCTTTAAGCCGTTGTCTGCACTGATCTGATACACATACACGAGGGAACGTTGTATTGCATGTGTGCTTCACTAACCAGGTTGTCTTCCATTCTGCAGTCGCCTTTCTCTCCTTTGTGTCCGTCCATACCCTGACCCACAAAAAGCAAGATGAACTCCCAGCTGTTTATGTACTTTCCACTGTTTGTGTGTCAGAGAAACATGTTTCCTACTTACAGCGGGCCCAGAGAGTCCCATCTCTCCCTTCTCTCCTCTCTCGCCAGCTGGTCCTGTCTCACCTATGTCACCTCTAGGTCCCTGGAGACAAAGAATCGTGAGTCAGTTCAATAATAAACATAAACAATGGTAGAAGACATTCAGTCTGCCAGTGTGTAATTTTGCAACCATACCGTCTCCCCATCGACTCCCTCTGGTCCAGGTAAACCAAGCTCACCCTGGAAGAAGACAAACAGATTAATTATATTTATCATATAGCCCTATTATTAGCTGGTGGGAGTGCACTGGTAGGATTACAGAGATCCTAAGGCTTGGGCGGTATCTATAATATATAATATATAATTTCATGATTAAGTCCTTACCTTTTCCCCTGAAGAGCCTGGGGGTCCAGGTGGTCCAGGTGGACCCTGCAGAAAGAAAGAAATTGAGCAAAAGATATATATGCCCAGATAATATTTATGACGTGTCTAATCTAGAATGAATTAAAGTTGATCCATCCCGCGCCTGCAATACTATTCTGGCCACTTGGGGGCAGTGGAAAATGAGCTGTAAACACAACATCGCCACCCTTTAAGTTGATATAGCGAACTTGTTAGCAAACTGTTGCTTATTTGCACATCCAGCAGATATGGAGCAACATTAGCATTCCTTTGGAGTCATGTTTGAGTCCACCTGATAAATGGATGCTCAATAAGTCTCTTGTTAATCAATGTGCCATATCAACATTGAGCATTGAACATACACTTTTATTATGACACTACATCAAAATTTGAATCTTTAATGGATCTGTAATTTTATACCATCCATATAGGAAAGGTGCATAGCATCATTCCAAAAAATAATATTGTAATTGTATATGAGAGCCCTATACAAGGCTGCCATCACTATGAAAACATCCACATCTGAGTTGAAATCATCAACTCCACCAACCTTCTACCAATCTTGTTCGTCAGCAATAAACATAACACATTCGGTACGGAAGGCATCAAGTCTTAGCCAATCAGAGGCAGAGTAGGGCGGGTCTTTGGGGAATGTGGGTGGGAAAATAATTAGTCAAACTACCTTAAATAACAGACCATTTCCAAAAAAAATCTCTTGCACCTTTTGCTAGTGTGCTGTTGGAGCAGCTGCGTACCAATGGAGGCACATGTGCCAGGTTGCCTTGCCTTGCTCCGTAATGTCCATCAGTTAGTCACTAACTTTGTCTGTCTGTCGTTTGGTGCTGGGCAGGTTGCGTACAGCGTGTTTTTCCAGAGGTTTTTGAGATGAAAGTCGCTTACTGTTGTGGCCAGAAACGGTGAGCTGTAAGCTGTGAGAGTGAATAATAAAGTTGCCGGCTGGAGAGAGCAAACAAAGATCTGAAACTTAGCTCAGATGATTCTGTGTGGTTTTGTCACCATCGATGAACCGTTTCACATAGAAGTAGTCGTGATCAGTCGTTAATATAAAGATACTGATTATAGCTCCTTTAATTACATCTGTCATTTTTTCCAGACATGGGGTATATGTATGTGTGTTTACTCTGTTTATCACAGTGGTGGAAAAACTCCCCCATCAGGCTTGAACATGAACAAAACAACAAGGCTGATTGATTACTCAATGCAAGCCTGACAGTAAACACATCTTTCACTCTGTTCGCTGATCACAACCACCTTGAAGCAATTTCATTTGACAAAGATTGTGCTGAATGGGGTTTGCGGTACCCAACTATAGCCTGGCATCATGTTCAATTCAGTTGATTGTTTTGATGTGGGATGAGACCGTTGCACAAAAGGAGGAGAATCCAAACAGTCCCTTGACCTTATGTAACACTATGGATGAAGAATAGCATATCAAATCCATCCCATGTTTTCTTCTATGCTGGTAAATGAGTGACGGTCCGTTAAATCACGCTCCTTAATCTCTACATGCTCAATATTACACGTATTACTTCTCCCTCTGAAGTCCTCCGACATCTTGAAGTCATCAAAAAGGAACCCATGCTGCCTCCCGGATGTGCAGATGCGGACTCTCTTCCTTTTTTTTCAATTTCTAAATTCCTGTTTATCATCCATTTCACCATGGAAACCAATAGATGTTTACAAACAACTATTTGATCTGAGATATTCCATCAATTGAAAGTGCTTGAAAGGCTTTTCATGCAAATAATTACACAAAAAGCTGTAAAATGAATGACAGTAACCGGCAACCAATTTGAGCATGGGTTTTTCGACAAATTCATCATCACATAAAATTTCACCGAAGATGAAACCAATACGGCTTCTCACACAAACAAGTGAATGGATCATAACACGAGCTGGGTGGCCAATGAGCACTCCCTGCTTGATGGATAGAACTCCAGCTGAAACCTTGCGTGTGATGTGGTGCCAACTGACCCGCGTTGGCAAAAGGCTTCTGATAAGATCTCAGGTTCGTGTTTGCACAGACCCCTTTGTAACTGTCTCACGCTGCCGTCTACAGCTTTGCATGCAGGAGCACATTTCAGATCAGGTCCGAAGGGACCCGGCGCAGAGTGGTTTTTAATCAAATACACATTCCACTGCAGAGATAGCCATCTGTTATTAGCATGTAGCACGGTACATGGAATCAAAAGGGTGGCGTGTAGGGGACTGATATGAAACTGAGACTGTGGCGACAATGAGGGGTTCCCTTCCTTTCCTTTCTAATGCATTCCCCTTGTGCACTCGGTTATGTGGAACACAAATGCATTTTAAAAAAACACCATGCTGCCCTATAGCGAGTTACAGCCACATATCTTGTGAGGCATGTTGGAAACATGAAAACACACTCAGAACAGGATAACATAAAGCTGGTGATTTTTCTGCATGATTAAGCATGCTTCTTTAGGCTGCATGTTATCTGATAGAAGAGCACAGCTGTACTATATTTGCTGGGGCTGTGAGTTTTTATCCCGAATGAATACACAAGAGAGCCTGGTAGACTAGTAGACTAGGGCCATTCAGTAATGCTCTTTAGATGTATAGCCTCTAGAGTGAGATCCAATACATCTGAAGTATGTAGTTCTGGGTGACGGGCATCTACAAAAAAAACTTATAGATCCACTGGCTGAAGCAGGTGTGATAAGATGCGAATACACACGGGCTGTGTGCTTATACAAGTCTGTGTGATCATTATAGGTGTTAGTTACTGATCACTCCACCAAAACCATGCAGAAATAACGGCAGATTACCGAAACACTGATGGTGTCGATGGCCTGTCAAGAAGAAAAGGGCGACGTGTTCAGTTTTGCGGTTTCGAAAAGAAAACAGTGCTTCTTACCACGCTACCATTTCTGGGCTTGTTGAAGTTTTTCCCTGACGCCTAACTTGAGATTCAGAGATAAATGTCTGATGGAATATATATATATGCAACCATTTATCTGGTCTCATTGCGCTTCGATATCACTCACCTGGAAAGCGTCTAGAAGCTTCCCATTGAAGTCGATGACGTCTGAGGAGCCTGTTGCGCCTTTTTCACCGGGATGACCCTGAGGCAGAGACAGGTAAACATGAATGAGAGATACACAAACAACTGAAGATAATCACAATACAAGTGTTTCTGTTCATACACATACCATGGGTCCCTGGTGTCCTTGCTCTCCTATTTCCCCTTTGTCTCCCTGTTTGAGCACACATATGGCATATTATGGTGGAACTCTCTCAGACAATAGATATTTTAAATGTTTTAAATAGCGTAGTATTTAGTATTTAGTATTTATGTGTGTATTGTTTAAATGCAATTTCATATTGGTTTTCTACCTTCAATCCTGGGAGTCCATCCATGCCTCTCTCTCCTTTTCCTCCCGTACCGGACTCGCCCTGTTTTCACACACAGTAAACCTTCAACACAATGCATGAAAAGACAGATACATTAAAACACTTTAATGAGTGACGCTTATCTGTACCTTCGCTCCTGGAGGACCCTGTAGTCCCGGAGAGCCGGACTCACCATCTTCTCCCTGTCAATTCATAAAAGTCCATAAATGTCAAAAGTGCAAACTTTTGGTCACATGACGCTTCTGTAGCAAAACAGCAGAATGTTACAAGACACTTGGGGAAAACAAGAAGTAAGGAAATTGAGTTGACTGAAGGTGAGATATCGAGTAATGATCGTACCGGCTTCCCAGACAATCCTTGTAGCCCCTGAAGCAGAAATATAATAGTTTACCATATTTATCCAGAGACAGACAAGTGATCGTCACAGACTTATAATAGTTATTCATGAACAACAATCAGATGGCTCGAACTGGATTTGAACTGAACTCACGTCAACGCCATCACGACCTGGAAAACCCTGAGGACAGAGGAAAAACTTAGTTACTAGACTTCAGGTAAACCTACATTAAAGAGTCAAACCACTTTAGCCACTAGATGTCAGTGTTTAACAAGGCATGACCAGTCCATGGATTTGAGTTTACAAAGCCCTTATTCTGAGCAGGAGCACTTAGCACTACTGACAAGTGACGAATAAAAACAAGATATGAATGATTTCATATGCTATGGCCGTCGCAGTCTCAAATCCAATTGAACTCCTATGGGAGATTTCGGGTGTTTTAGACAGCGCTCTCCACCAGCATCATCAAAACACTAAATGAGAAAACAACAATAGCAATTATTAAAACACTTTCTGTTGCTTTTTCCTTTGATGTGTCACCAATCTGTGTTCAAAATGCCTTACGGAGCCCTGGCCAGAACTCGGTGTGTGATGATGAGCGATAACCCAACATAAACATTTGATGGAGTATTCCATGTCCACTTTTTGGCATCTGTCTTTCGGTGGTTTGGTGGCTTATTTAGGTAAACAGACCTACCGTGGCAGTCTGTGCGGGCCAGGTGGACGTGTGCTTGGAGCAACTAACCATCTGCTATGAACTCAGCCATGGCAGAGACCACTTACTGGGATCTTGTGCAAGAGCCCTCCATCTCTCTCTCTCTCACACACCCTGCTATCAAGTTGATGTGTTTACGTGATCACTCACTGCACTGCTATAAATGCATGCTATGAATTGGAGGTTATGAACCTTCCACTGTCCTCATATTTTAAAATAAGGTGCAGAAGCTACTCAGATGTGCCCCAGCTGGTTTTCTTCCTCCTGCTCTCTGCCAGCACATACAAACTGTCATCCTGAACCTCTCTACTGCTATGTGGTCCTCTTTTATTTCCATCCTCAGTTGCTCCAGCAGCTTTTTAACCTCTTTTATCACCCCTCTCACGTCCTGCTTGTCTTTTGATCTTTCCTACACAGCAGCGGGAAACAAATCACCGTTGCAAATCATTTTTTAGCACTTTTTTTTTTATCCTGAGCGCAGAAAAGGATGGATGAAGACCAGTTCAGATGTCAGATGCGTTTCCACAAAGGAACAATCCTAAATTTGCTTAAAATTATTTCCTGAAGTTAGATATGTTATTTACGGACACAACAGTTTCAGGTAGCCACACATCAGACAGAAACTACCTGCAACTGTGTTAGAGCTGTCCTTCCTTTACTTTCCACTTTACAGGAACAAACGGCGATGGTTCAAGGACGCCCACGCTGGCAGGCTCGCTCACTTTCTCCTGCTCAGCTCACTCAGACATCTGCCCACAACATGGAGCGGCTCTTTCGCCACTCTGCTTTGTTTTTGCTGTTTTAGTTTCGCAATGCCTTTAATCAACTTGAAGAATATATCAGAAATCGACCAGGTTACAGGACGGCCCCCTCTCTTCGACCTGTCTGCTTTTAGTCATTTTCTGAGCTGTGCTGGCTTTCTCTTTTGTCGGTTCTGCGTAATCTCTCAACTCACCCACAGTGACACCAACATGTATTACTTCAGTCCTGTTGCTGCCCTGTTCCAGTTGAGGGTAACACAAAATTCATTCCTTCACTTCGTTAAACAACAATTACCTTCATGGCCTCTTTCTCTCTCTTCCATCCTACAACCACAGCTTTAAGCTGCCGCTGCATATGAACTAAACTCTGGGAAGCAGAAAGGTCATTTGGAGAAACATAAACTGCCTTAGGCGAGGAGCACAACTATTGTTTGGCGAGGCCGTCAAACTGCCCATGAACTCGCCGCAGTGCCATATCGGTTTCTGGGGTGCACAGCAACACAGTCGTGGTATAGGAGGGTGGGAGAATGGGGGGGCGTGTTGGGGAACTTTGTGGCCACTGTCTTACACAAACCAGATGAGGCCAGGAGTAGAGTTGCTATTCTGGAAGCTTTTAGGTAAGCCACAGCTTACTGGCAAGAGAATTTCGGTTCATTGCAATTCACTGCAGAGACCCTTACCCCTTTAATACATGTGTATAAATGCACATTCACTCACAGAATACACACACACATTTGCAATCTGTCTCAACCTGGGGCTGAACCCAACCAGGTCAACACAATTGGGGTAACGGCAGTCCCTGATGACTGAGGTGTTTTACATCACTGCATTCTTTGTGGTGTGACCTTAGTTAGAGGGTGAGCAAAAGGAGGAGAATAACAGCAACACAATGTGGGTGTGTATGGGTGCATTGTTTCATGTAGTGGGTATACATTTGTCTCGTGTGATGCACGAGGAGAAGCTCTCACCGGCTCGCCAGCAGGGCCACGTGGCCCGTCCTTGCCTGTGTTCCCAGGGGGGCCTCGGGGACCTGGGGGACCTGGAGGACCAGGAGGACCAGCGGGTCCAGCCTGGCCTTGGTCACCCTGATGAAAAAGAACAAGAAAAACACAGAAGATTAAGGGGAAGAAATACAAGAAAACATTTATTTCATCCAGGAAAAAGCAAAGCATTATTTCTTAATAGTTGTTAGTCTTCAGCTTCACACATTCAGCTGATAGCGAGCAACATTCATTTGGAGCCATGTTCGTATCCATCTAAGTCCAATATTCACCCTTCTTTTAGCTCTTTTTAGTTTCCACTAACTCCTGGGGGAAACCTGCGGTTTAGCTGCTCAATATTCCAGCAGATAGTTGCTGACTTTGTTTATCTCTCTTTGTGCTGGTTATACGGTGGGTTTAAAGGGTTTTTCATGAAAACAGCTGAAACAGGCGAAAACAAAGCTAGAATGGTGAAAGCCAATCAAAACAATAAGCCTGTAGATCGGAAAGTAACAAGACAATGAGCTAAAAGATGAGCTGAGGAGAATTGAGGTTGATAATAAAAAGTAGAATTAAACTTTTCCAGCATTAGCATGTAGCTTATTAGCTTAATTTGCTAGTCATCCCATGTCATATAAATGATGGAGTCTTTAATAAGTGACACTTGGAGACTGGAGTTGGCCAATAGCAGCAGCCCTCATCTGGTGAGTCAGACTGATATTTAGTCACAAAGTGAAACACACTCATGCTGACAAATGCACTCTCACACACAGGAAATCATTAATTAAGGACGCCATCTGTTGAATGAGGTGTTTCTTTTCTGTTTATGCTTCAGAAAAAAAAAAGTTCAAGCGTCACCTGACTTCCATCAAAGACCGTTTCATCACTGGATCTACATCTAACTGGCGGCACGTCTTGTTCTGATGACTTCCACCCTCATGCTTAGGCCAAATAGAACCCATCAACGCCCTAGAAGTCCTGCTCACCACAGAAGGGGATGTGCTGTAAGGCCCAGTGTTGTATCAATAGTCACATGGTGACACATTTCCTCTGCACTCTCTCATCTCTACGAACATGTGGTGCATTAGCATTTGCTTTGTTGCGGCAAGCAACATGGTACAGCAAGCCCTTTCAAGAAAATGATATTACTAAGACCTTCAAATAGAAGACCAAATCCTTATTTTCTTGTACTGACAATTATCATGTCTCTATTAAGCTAAGGCTTGAACACAACTGTCCCCAACAAAGCTTTTCTATTCTTCTTGTAATGAGAAGCACACATTTCTGGAGGCTCTCTGAAATGTGTGTGGCTCATCTTCCAAGATGTTTTGCTACATTTCTGGATGCTTTAGAACTTTTGTAAACAATGAAACATAATGAGTCATATTAATACAAATAAACAAGCCAGCACATTGAGGAAAATTATGAAAAAAAACATGAAATCAATGAAATGCAACATGACTGAGAAAGTACGAAAGAAGGGCGATGCATTGCGAATCAGAACATGCATGAAAAAGGTTAGTTAAAGTATTAAAAGTGCACACATGCACTAGCTGTGGTGTACCTTCATAAAACGTCTCTGAAAACTATTGGACTGGTCTCCAGAGAGAAAGCCGTGGTCATATCTGGGGAAGACCATCTGAGATGCATGAGGTGCGGCAGGGACAAGAAGTAGAAATACAGGAGAAAAAGGAAAGAGTGGAAAAAGAGGGGTTGGGGGGGGGAGATGGAGCATGTTGAAGGACAAAAGAAAGGGAGAAAAGAAAGGGAGAAATGAGTAAAGAAACCAGAAACCAATAGTTAATGAAGAGACTGCAGATGAGAGTCCAACCAAGAGGGAAACAACTGCTGGGGAGGGAAACAGATGAGAGTTCAGCAGCCTCTGAAGCTGTAAGCCAAAAGAGAAAGCTCAAGGAGGGTGTTTTGCTCATTTGTCTGCAGCGATAGTGACAGATGAGCAGCCTGACAGAGAGCAGAGACGGCTGGGAGGACTGCGGGACAGTTCGCTTGGAGGAACAAACCTTGACGGTGAGAATCTGATTACTGTGCAGACCTGCATATGTGCCGTAGTTAGGAGGACCCTGAAGAGAGGAAGTGACAAGGGGAAAGGTGAATAACTTCCTGTGGCATACCAATGGGGTTGGAAAGAGCATGACAAGATATACATTTGAGAATGAACAAAAATACATCATCTGCAAATAGTGAGACATACGTTCCATTAAAACTGAGACCCAGTAACTGTCCCCTTTGTCCTTTCAGAAACTGTATCCTGGGTTTCTTGTTCAAACATGTATTTAATTTTGTGTGTGCGTTTTATTTAATGTCTCCCCTCCGTCCCTTTGCGACCAAACCAAACAGAGGAGGCTTGGCTCTTTCCAGCCGACAGACAGTAACTGTGATGATTGTCTGTCAAGCTGAAAGGAGCAGAGTTTGTCTGCCGCCACAAAGTTCGGAGCACCGTGTTGCTTCTCTGGTCGAGTTCCCTTCAAAAACACATTGAATGAAGGATGGAGAGAAGATCTAAGAGAGGAGGGAGGAAGAACAGCAGGGGGATAGCAGGGAGAGAAAAATTGGAGATGCTAGTCCACTCATGAGGTTCCCGTTAACAGGCTGCGGTGAGCGCTGGATAGCTGAGGTTTTTCTGACACCGCAGACCCCTCCTCTTCCTCTCTTTGCCTACACACTCCTCTCTTCCCAATGTCACATTCACTCATTCCCACTGTTCCCACCATGGAGACCACATACTGCACACATATGCTCCTTAAACCTCTCATAAGAGAATATGGCTGTTTCACAGTGGGTTTATCCTTTACCGTGTTCTCATCAGACCTTAGGCTGATACTAAGACAAACAGCCATTCAACCTCGGAGCCCCGTCTAACTATCTTTTGGTAGCTGCTGCGGGGGAGGCAAGAGGAGGCTTTGGCCGTGGATGAAACTCCCATAGTGGCTCATCTTTCAACCAAGCTGCCAGACAAACTTTAAACATGCATTCACAACATCCTACGTATGTTTGTGACAGTATGGAGCCTGGGAAAAATGGCTACCATCTTTTTGCCTTTCAATTACAGTTGCTTTTGAGATGCAACACCACACATGTCCTTTTTTGACATGTTTTGGTGGTTTTATGAGATCTGATTGCGTTTTAACAGCCCTGTTGTCCAGAGTTGTAATCTGTTCTGGGACCAGATTCGGCGTGAGTGCACTGAACATGATGGATTGACAGGAAGTCACAGGTTGACATAGATTCATGGCCACTTCCTGTTTTCACATGTTTTCTCTCATCCTCTCGTAGAGTTCAGAGGGGAATCAGCGTACAATGTTGAGATCAGGGCAAAGTGATGACTGAGCTTATGTACTGATGATGAGGGTACTCCCACTGCACCACCTTTTATCTGCAGTGATCCATAGCTGGTAAGAAAATCATGTTTTAAACATTCAGACCAAAAGCTTTTCATTTGCTAACCTATCTAGTCATATCTACAAAAATGGACCCCGATGCCAAACCTCATTCACAAATACAGTAGCTTTAGGATCTGCAGGGTTTGTTTTGAACCAAGCCTGTGCCTCTAAGCGATACTCTGAGGTTTTTCGGCGGCAGACTTATCCAACGACATCCAAGCTCCAGAAGCCTCGTCCAAATACAATATTTACTATTTGGAAGAACTATGTAATGCTGAATGCCAAAAAGATTTAATTCTTGCACAAACTATCATCAACAAAATCTGAAGGGACAAGCTGGGAAACCAACTGGCGTACGCCTCGATAGGAGTCAAGAATTCCTGTTATGTTTCTGAGCCGCATCATAAATACTGTTCCGCTGGGCAGCCCTGTCAAATTTACACTCGATTTGTGCTCTGCTAAAAAAGAATAGTCATTCAGTCTCATTACAATACTCGTAACACACACTGTTATGCCATTATTGTCAGGCTCCAACTCTTAGAAGATTTATGAGTATACATCTATTTCTTATTATTATTCTGAAGCTCATTTAATGGTTATTTTCTAACGAAAGTTAGCAATAGCAATGACAAGCAGCAAGTGGCGACAAAAGCCTTTTTAAAGAGGTTTTTATGAACATTTTATAATGGCTCATATGGTTCTCATAATACAGGACACTGCCAATATGGAAATTACTGGCTAATTTGTGTTTTTTGTCCAGAATAGATTTTATATTAGTTTTTACTTGGTATGGCTATGGCAGTTAAAATATTTATATATTACATATATATATATATATTAGCTTGTGTTATCCATGTGACTTGTTTGAATTTAGGTGTATAAATATATATATATTCTATTCTTTTTCCCGATTCAGAAACTGCAACCACGGATACTTTTGTCAGTTGTCAATCATATATATTAATTATCCAAAATGTTGCATTAAGTTATCAATCAAGTGACTAATCATTTCTGTTCTACGTTATGTTTCTACAATGTATCATCCAAGGGAAAATGGAGAAACTTTGACAAAAAATCTTTTGAATCGTTGGGATTAAAACCCAAACAATGCATAAATTATCTCAGTAGCTATGTTTTTTTGCACGTGAGGAAATGTGACCTTGACCTGATATTATATTCTAAAAATAATCACACTACAAAAACATCATTCAGGATTCTTGACCTCTTCAAAGAGTCAAATCAAATGACCATGTAAAGCACAAGGGGGCTTATTTTCAAACCACAATGAATCAAACGGGAGATAATTACATATCTCATCGTGGGTGGAATGATATCACATGAAAAGACAACACTGACAACATGGACCAGATGCAGAGCTAGGTTACTCCGTAATATAAAGAAAACATAGTTTGGGTGAGACTAGATGGCAGCTTTGGCGCACCGCCCCAACCATTTGGTTTTGATGGTGACGTTTAAGTATTTCCATCGTTCTTTAATATCATAATTTCTCATCTCTGGCTTTGGAAATGTGGGCAACTCAAACCTCATCACAGGAGCCGAACTGCGTTGTTGGTGCAGTTGCTGGGGAAGCAGCCCAGGGTAAAAAATACTTTCTTTTGAGTTATTAAAAGTCCAAGTGGTGAATGTTATGTGGGTAGAACACAATGGGACAAAACTTGTGATTAGATGTGTTTTCACGTTTATCTGTTTGCCTGTGCACAATATCCCCCCAGCGTGACAACAGGGAAATGATGAGTAGTTTTTCAGATGTTGTAAAAACTCTACAATTTCCAATTTGTGATGGTCTGTTACTCTGTCTGGTCTGGGTTTAAATCTCAGATGCGTTGGTGTAGGTTTCTTCCTGCAGTCCTAAGACACTGTCAGTTGCACATACACGTGATAGATAGCTGCAGATGTTGCTTTTGGTTACAGCCAAGTAAAGTATCTGCATTGTTAGAGTGGTATCAATCTTTTCATTTGAATCTAAAAGTGTATTTCCCAAAATGCCAAACTTTTCTTTATAACTAGTGGCTTTTTGTCATTCAGACAAAGGCATTTTGTAAATGCTTGCTACAGCTTTAAGTAGATATGGACTTCGTGGTAAACTTGTAGTTCTTTCAAAATAAAATGTAAAGGGAAACTGCAAAGATTTGGAAAGTGGAAATCACAGTGTCTCATGACCTTAAAGGTAGGGGAAAAAAGAAGATTGGCAGAGACAGAGAAAGAAGACAAAAACTGTAAGGAAGATATACATGGAAGCTCATTTTTAAACTGCAAAGATTTGCTGAGGAAGAAAAAACAATGAAAGGAAAGGCCTTTTCAGCCAGGTCAACTGTAGAGAAGGAATAGCTTCTAAAATGCACATTAAACAGTCATAAACATCTCTTTTCACCTTCTCAGGCAAAGACAGAAAACATGACTTACCCTTGGTCCAACGTCTCCTTGATCACCCTGGGAGAAAAACAGGAAAATAACAATTGTCAGCAGCTATTAACACTGTAAAAGCACACAGGACGAGGCATATAATAAAATACTGCTACCGTAGAGCGGCGGCTGTGACAGAAAGGCTTAAAAACTAATACTTAAACACGGGAAGGAAGAGACTCAAAGGTCATCCGTCCCCAAACCAGCTCAGGAAGTCAACATGCATAAATCATTTGATAGACCACAATCTGACGGGACGGGATGGAAGTCAAAGTAGGAGCGCACGTGCTGGGGGTTATTGGTTCACTGATGAGGATTTTGAGTTCATGTTCTCATCACAGAGCTACTAGCGTGATTACATGAAGGGAGCCAATTTTCCAAACCCCAGCATCATCCGTCATTTGCAATCCCCGCTCATCAAACTGAATCCTGCTCTGACAGATGCTGTTTACTGCAGTTGTTCTTGTGGCTGCGTTTATCTGGACAATTTTCGCTCGAGTGCAAAAAACGTACACACACACACACACACACACACACACACACACACACACACACACACACACACACAAAGTGAGCCGTCAGTGCGTACACAAACGACCACATGCACGAGCCTCCTCTGCCAGCTCTTTCAGCTCTTACGGTCACTTACATGATCTCAGGCTGGGCAGAGGTTCACAGAGCGGGAAAAACATCTGGCTATCATCGAGCCCTGCAGAAGGCCTGTAAACCTGTTTAGTGCCTTGACGTGAGAATGTGCGGAGACATACGAGCTCCTGCACAACTACATGTAATCTATGGCTCGTTTGATGGGCGTGCAGTGAAAGCGTGAACGTGGGAGGGCTGCAGCGAACACCTGTGCGGTTGTGTGTAAGTGTGTGCGCATGCATTTCTGAAGCTGTCCCGCCTGTGAGAAATACGTCCATACAGCACAATCATTGACTTGTCTGGCAGGGCAGTCGAAGTCCATATTGAAGCATACCTTTTCTCCCTTGGGTCCGGCTAGTCCCTGTAGGAGGGAGGAGATAATCGGAGACAGTTGGTCAAGATAAATAATAAATCACACGAGCAACATGTACAGTGCAGTACATCTTAAACTGGCTGCTTGCAGGGAGCATTCAATCAAATGGTGGGGCGAGGCGGTAATGCAGCCGTGCCACTGAGACTTCTCAATCACAAGTCACTTCTGTCCGGACATATTTCACAATAAGAGCACCATATGACAGCATGCCTTTGAAGGCTTCTCTTTGTGAGATGAAAACTGTTTTGCTGAGAGATAAAACTGAAAGGGGCAACATGTTCCTTTGTTCGGGCGTCCTCTCAGAGGGGAAGGTACTTTAGACGTGGAATGCTGGAAACGCTAACTAAAAACACAGGGTCTAACACAACAGGCCCATGCACTCATGTATAGGCCAGACGCTGACACAAAGTGACACTGTGTGTTGGGCCTTTGACTTTGTCTCATGAACACCAGGCCCACAGATGAGCTGAACCCTGTCGGTGGGGCTGTGCCGTGCCCTCGTCTATCTGTCTGTCTGTCTGCCTGACTCAGTGGCACAAGGAGCCCAAGCGTGGCGGCACCACATACTGGGAGAACGACTGCCTCTGATCTCACCCGCCGCCTCTCTAAAAGCGACTACTGTGAGCAGATCTTACAGCCCAGACACTTTTCTCAATAACTCTATTCTTTAAACTGTCTATTCTTTCCACTCATCCATTCCTGTATTTCACACATTCTGCTTTTATTCAGTCTCCAAATCTGCCATGCAATCCGGTGTGAAGCCTTCCTCGCTGATTTGTTCCCCCTTTTCTCTCGTCTTCACTGTCTGGCAGACCTTTTTTCTGGACTGGAGCTCTAAATGTGTTGAGTACGGAGCTGAGAGGGGGGGGTCTGGTGCAGAGGATGAGCTGCAGTTTGTTAATGTGACTGGCTACATGATAACAAGCAGCAGCTTATCTCCTTCTCAGGGAATGAAGATATGGAGGAGCAGGAAGAAGTGACCTGCAGGTAGTAGTAGTAGTAGTAGTAGGTGTGTAATTATCATTGGGAGTTTTCAATTTCAGTTCAGCCTCTTTGATCTTCTGGTTCCCCTGGCAAATATACAGTCAGTCAAACATTGTTCAAATCAGACTAACTTTATTTTAAATTCTAGTTGAGATCCCAACATTTCTAAAGGGATCCAAAATGTTGAGCAACTAAATTTGGAAGTCTTCCTTTATTACAAACGTGTAGTTTTACCCTGGTTTTAATCTGTAATGCTTTTAGTAGGAATGTGAAATAACTTTGTGTCTATGCTTGCAAAAGGTATTATGTTAACAATGAGTCCATGAGTAAATGAATAAAAAGCTATTCTTCTATTATTCTATTTATTAGAAGTGGGAAAAATAAAAGGTTCCATTATTGACCTTGTTTTTATCTATATCCATGACACTGAATGTACTTCATCTCCTGATGAATCTCTTTTTCAGTTTATAGTTGTTGAACTCATTGTCAGTGTTCCTTTAAACTTGATTTATTGCTGTAGCATAACCCTCCGACTCCCCTGGCTGTCATCCAACAACAAATTAAACTGCTTTTATCCTTTATCCTCTTGTTTTCATCTCACCTAGCATCCCTTGTGTACTTAGGCGACTCTGGTCCCGTGGTATTTGTCACACCTGCTGGGGTTTTACAGCAGACGCTCTGCGATGGGGAGAGTCCTCTTTAAAGGACAGACTCAGCTTGAGGTCTCCTTTTGTAGGAAACAACAGCTTAATGTTGTTTGGAGAGGAGCTTTTCAAACAGCTCTCATTAAGCTGTGAGGGGGTTTACATTTCAGCAGATGACTCGTCCTCGTGGGCAAAGGAGGGGGGAGGTTAGAGAGGGTACTATAATGACTTTTTAAAGAGCCTCTCTGAGGTTATAAACCCTTTTCTCTCCCTCACTTTTCTCACTGGTGTGTAACCCATTCGCTCTGCTTCGCCTGTTTCCACGCTACACCTGGGTGTGTCTGGAGGGCGCGGCCGGGTTTCAGGGGAAGAGTGATGGATGGGACTCAGAGGTGAAGTGCAAAGGGGATTTCAGCACCCGGTTCAGTTGAGCCATGAGTCCCCCGTGGCTGCGAGCCCTCGGATGACTTAAGAGGTGGAACAAGAAACAAGACGGCTACCGGGTTTTTTTCACTCAGTTGCAATGTTCCCTTAGGAACCGGTAGAGATGATTGATGAAGTTTAGCAAACCATCACCTGTCTTACAGGCCACATACCCACCTGGATTGGCATGACATCTTTGCGAATGAATTGCTTCAGTGTAATTGATATGTGTTATTAAAAAAACCTAAAACAAGACAAGGTGTGTGATGGTGTACCTGGCTTCCTTTGGGACCCGGGAAACCCTGAGATGAGAAAAACAGAATTAAAATCAAACTATTGTGAGTCACTTGAGGCAAGTTTCACACAGTTCAATATGGGAATACTCACTGGTTTCCCATCCAAGCCAAGAGGACCCTGTTGGAGGAGAGATGGAGAAAAAGGCAAAAGAGAGCGACAAAGAACCATTAAATTACTATTTTGCCACTTTGGGAAATATGATTATTCACTTTCTTGTCATGAAATCGATGATGAGATTGATACCACTCTCAAGTCTCATAAACTAGAGCCTAGAAATGGTTAGCTTAGCTAATCACTGCGACTGGTAAGGAAACAATCTACATAACTCCAATAAAACCACCACATATTCTTGCACTTCAGCTTTGTACAGATATGTGTTAGTTAGTACACTTTTTTACAGACATAGGTATCAACCTCCTCATCTTACTCACAGAAAAACAGTGAATACATTTATTTCCAAAAAAAGTTAATCTAATCCTTCCAAAAACGTCTATTAGTCTGAGCAAAGAACATGATTAAGACATCATTTGTTTGAAATCCACTGACAACACTGTCTCCCTCCCCCAAAGCATCATAAACGGGCTGTTATTCATTAGTACTGTTATAATGTTTGAGTCTTTTCTCCGTATATCTGAGGAGACAATGTAAGTGATCTGAAGTTAGGAAAAACAGTTAAGTGGATTTGGCAAGACAAACGTTTCAAGGGAGGACAGTAAAAAGAGAGAAAACAACGGAGAGAAAACAGCTGCAAATATTGGATGAAAAAGTAGGAAAATAAAGAACTTTTTTTACAAATGTTCTATGTATATCCTGCCCCATTTAACTGTGTGTGTGTGTGTGTGTGTGTTTGTATGCACAAGTGAGACTCAAATAATGAGACGTTTCCAGGTGGTTTGTAATTATTCTAAGATTTAGAGTGTGGTGTCCAACATAATAGACTGGGTGGATTTTGTCCAGCTGTACTTACATTACATTACATTGTGGTGATGAGATACTCCAGCAGGCAGTTAAGTACTTTTAAAGTCCCCATCCAACCTCACCCTAGTGCTGAAACAGCAGTTGGAGTTGTCCACTTTGTTTACCTCTATAAAAACATTCGAGGAGTCATTGAACCTCCTCTGCAAAGCAACACTCAGTTCAAAGGCACAGACCTTTAGATCCCTATTTAAACATAAAGGAACAGTTGGATCAAACTTTCCTAAAACACTTAAATGTGATGTATGTAGCAAAGGCTAATGTTGACTTCCTCCTTAATGGCTGCACTCAAAGTTAAGCTAACAGTTTTTACAAGATCCCTTGAGTCGTGTTGCACAACCGTTCACAGTCCTGGTGGCTCTGCAGACTGGAAACCATCATTAACAATCGTCATCTCTGGCCTTGGATGGCTTTCACGAGTAGGGCTTTTCTCTTCATCTCCCTGTTTTACTGGCCCCATGGGTGCTATCCAACCTGAGGTCTCGTAGTGAAAACCTACCACAGTGTCGTCGCTGCCTGCTTTGATTGATGGACAGTGGGCAAGAGGAGAAGCCAGCAAGGAGGGAATGATACTTTGGAGACGCTCTCATTAATAGTGCCTGTGATCATTTGCTGCCCCTCTTTAGTCCTGTAATGTGACGGCTATGGCTGCAAACTCTCTTCAAAAGGGGAACTGGCTAGTCTGCGTAAAGGGGGTTATAAAAAGTACAGCAAAGCGTCCTTGAGGTTCCTGATGTCTTTTTGATATCAGGCCCCTTGTGAAATTAGCAGTGGGTGGCTGAGTTGGGGGTGGAACAAATGACTGGGACCAATCGGACGGCAATAATTTCACCCTGACAGTTGAGAGGAGTGTGTAGAGTAAGGATGTAATGCTGGATGCTACATACAGTACAGAACAGGTTGTAGTTCCACCACTCTATTAAATGCAGCCCGCTGCTTTCATCATGTCGGGCATGCAGGAGTAAGAATTTGAATGAGCCGACAAATGTCACAGTGAGTTTTCCCAGATATCTGTGTCCATGTCTCTGGATCTATGCATGTGTGTGTGTGTGTGTGTGTGTGTGTGTTTGTATGCAGGGATCTCTCTGCATCTGGCAGCGTTTATCAGCGGCCGGCTCCTTCAAGACTCGTCAGGACGAGCAGACGAGATGTACACGGTGAGGTCATCGGCTGCTGCAAAGTCTGATCCGGAGCAAAAACAGATTTATGGCTGCTAACAAGCCACACAGTGGCTCGTGAACAGAGGCGACTATAGCTGTGTGTGTCTGTGTGCAAGAGAGGTTCTTTACTTTTTCTCAACAGTAGAATCCTGTATCTAATATCTGGCGGTTAACAGTTTGCATACTTCAGAGGTATATAGTAGATACTGTAACCTATGACAACCATAGGTATCCAATATGTGGAAGAAAATAAGACCCAGAATTATCTGCCTGGAGCTATAACTCAACCAACAAGTCCAGGAAGCTCTTCTACGACTGATTACATGAGATACTTTAAAATATGAGCCTTAAAATCCTTAAATCAGCAACACAGCTCAGAAGGAACTTTTAGTGAAAAATGGGCCATTAGGGTTTTTATGAATGAGAATAAGAGTCGGGAACACTTGGAGCCAGGGGAAATTGGATTTTGACATATTCTGTGCTTTTCTGTCTCTACAGCTGCATTGTTATACTGCACACCGTGTGCCGGTGTAGTACACGCCTACAGTACACAAAAGTCTGCGAGGCAGGAAGAGCTGGAAAACAGGCAGAAACAAAAAAAAAGCCACTCGTAAAATCTCTCCGTCTCAAACAACAAATAGATCAGGTCGCAGAATAAAAGGACGGATAGAGGAACATAGAAAAAAAAGGAGCTTAATGTTGTGTATTTCTAGTCTACAGCGCTATCTTGACCTGCAGCGTCCCTCAGTAGATACAAAAATGTAAAGTTTTGACTCAGCATTCCCACCAATTAGATGGCTTTTAAACACATTTCTGGAAAATAACTTGGCCTGCAGGGGGGCATATGTCTGAGTCTATGTTTGTGTGTGTGTGTGTGTGTGTGTATGTGCATGCTCATACATGTGTGTGCCTTAGTCCCAATGAAACATGGCGAGGGGTGTCTCTGCTGTCTTTATTGTACTCCCTATGGTGCAGACTGGTAATTATCCAGCGCGGTGTAATTGCTGAGGATGCTGCGTGAAAACTTGGTGTCTGCACATCAGAGCAGACGTCTCAGCTAGAAACACACATGGTAGTGTGTCGCACACATTAGACTCAATGGGCTCAATTAAGAGGCGTCAAAATTAAGGACGATGGTGAGAGTGAGCGAACCCTTTCCACTCCCCTGGTTCTACTTTCCTCCTTTGACACCATTATCTTTTCCTCTCTCGCAGTGGTCCACCAACCCTCTGGTGAATATGTTTCTGCACCCTCTTCTGTTTACTGTCACATGACATTTGCCTTCTTAAAGAAATAGTGGCTGCATCCAGAACCAAAAAGCCCCATAAAGCATACCAGAGTGCTGTGTGTTTGGGACAGAACATTACTGACATGTTGTCGGGTGACTGTCTGGCTTTAATCTGCACTCAGCGGCCTGGAAGGCTGAACAATAGAGGCCGTGGCCTTTTTCTGCTGAGTGAGGGCCGCTGTCTTTCACAGGCTGGCACTTTTGTGTAAACACGCCAGTGGCTGGACATTCAAATGAGAATCAACTGGTGTGTGTTTACCCCTCTGCACTGTTCTGTCAGCCTGCTTGATTTTGATTGTTTGACAGTGGGAAGGCTCTTTTTCTGAAAGTCAAACCTCTCGCCTGTGATTTATGAGAGGAAGAAGTGACGGGGGTTACATGAGGAGAAAAAACATACATCAGCACGCACAAACGCGCACACACACTTATGGCGTTATGCTTGAGATACACATGGGCCGCATGTCATTAACACTGTTTATCACATAACTAATGCTTCAATGGAAGTGGACTGCTGCATGCATTAGTCTGATGAACCTACCAACTGTTAGACATGTGTATGCCGCCTGATTGAGGTGCAGCACATGCACACTCACACACTGGCAACCCGGCACACAGGTGTGCACATAGCTTATGTGACGACTGGCTCTGTGGTGGAAGAAGTATTCAGATCTTTTACTCCTCAGACTGAGGAATTCTCATTTTTTGTTTGGTGCATAACAGTAAAAGTAGTAATGCTACAGTATAGAAATACTCTCAGGTCTTGCATTAAAACATTGTATTTCTAAAAGTAAACACACTCATTATGCAAAATGGCTCGTTTCAAAAAGATATGATGCCACTGATTATAATTATTGATGCATTGATGTGTACATCATTTTAATGATGCAGTCGGTAAAGGTGGGACTAGTTGCAGCCAAATTACTTCATATACTGCTGGAAAACAGGGATTAATTACGTCTTTAAAGTGACACATCTTAATTCATGTATTGATTATATTTTGTATCATAAATCTCAATCGGCAAAGTAACTAAAGTTGTTAAATAAATGTAGTGGAGGAAAAAGTGCACTATAAAGTATTTGAGTCAATGCACTTACTTACTTTCCACCACTGCGGTTATGTTTATACTGATGAATTGTGTGTTAATGTGTACAGTCACAGAATTGAGAGTCCTGCTTGCTGAGGGTTAAAGGCTTGAATTGTGTTGTATTGTGCTGAGACGTCATTGCAAGAGTGATAGCAAGGGAAAAGTGCTGTAAAGCGATCTCACTGTTTGTTTTAACAATGGAAAAATGAAGAAAGAAAAAGTTGCTGGCACAACACCAGTAAGCACCGCGCTGCCCTCCGGAAACTGACTTGACTCAATCGTGTTAATGTGCGTATGCCCCTCTCCATATGAGCAGTCCATTATGAGCAGTTATTGGTGTGAAAACATATCACACACAGACCGCTGATCACTTCCACAGCTCTGGCCTTTGTTACAGAGATCTACATAAACTATGGGTGGTTGGATGGAGTTCACTCACATCTGCACATATGGACACAGATACACAAACACTGCTACCCGACTGGAAGAATGTGCCTTTTTAAGCCACAGTGTTTGAAACTTGATCATCTCTGCTGCTAAAATGAAAGAATGTGCTGTCCATGTTTATTGCCATTATGATTAATGTACCGTTGCTTCACTGTTACCTCATACAGCTTCTTTAGACATCATAACAGGGCTCTCATATGAGGACTATGCAGATTCATTATTATGGCGACTAGACCTGGAAGGATTACCCAGATTATACACCTCACATGACATAATTGAATTAAGCAGACGTTGTAAAGTCAAAAACAGCATGTGCAACAACTTTGGGATTTCTAGTGACGACAGTGACAACGATATATAGAGTCACAGGCAAACAAACACAAATGTGCACACACTTCTCTGTGCGCTCGGCCCACCTGTGTGTAATTAGCAGCAGGCATTTCCCGTCAGGAGGGCTGAGCAGTGCCAGGCAGACTGGGAATCTGACTGGGAGCGAGCCCCATGGGTAATGAACTTCCCAAAATTCCCAGTGAGACAACGACACAACCAACAAGACACCGTGGAACACAACACCGGGGGGGGGGGGGGGACTACTGCGGGTCGTCGTGGTAACCAGACAGAGGGAGGGGTGGGGGGGGTCACACGATAGCGGGACAGAGCGTCTCGCTGAACATGTAACACGCTCACACTGAGAGCCTGCACATGCTAATGTTTGCATGCAGACGTCCAGGTCTGAGGAATCCATCTGCTCATGCAAGCCGAGCTCCTGAATGATGAGGGTGTATCTGTATCAGACGAGGAGCATTTGACGATGGCTACGCCACAAATCAGCAACGGAGCAGTGAGACGTCTCATCGCAGCATGAGTCTAACCGGCCACAAGAGGCCGCTGTATCTCTGGATATCACAAGAACTGAATCTCAGTCTATGGTATGCATCACTGGTGGAGATCCAGTGGTGGAGGAAGTAGTCCGATCTTTTACTTCAGTAAAAGTAGCAACACTACAGCACAAAGATACGTGATTACAAGTGCATTCAATGTTTTACTTAAGTATCAGGATGCAGTTCAGAGTGATATACTGTATATAATACATCACTGGATTGCCGTTACTGTTGCATTACGTCACATTAATGTTGCAGCTGGTGAAGGTGAGACTCATTTTAATTACCTTATCTACTGCTAGGTACCTGTCCTTTGTATTAATACATGCTACTTCATTCGTTGATTGTATTTATAGTTTAAATCATCAAAGTAACTGGAGACTAAAGCTATTAAATAAATGTATTGGAGTAAAAGTACAATATTTTCCTTTGAAATGTGGGGAAGTAGAAGTGTAAAGTAGTATAAAGTGGAAATACTCAAGTAAAATTGTACTTAAGTACAGTAGTGAAGTTACATTCCACAAACAGTGATCTGCTTTGCATTCAGAAGTCATGGATGTTCCCAGTAATTGCATTTAGTTTTCATGTATTATGTATTATGCATTTTATTATGTATGTATTATGCATCGGTTTATGGCTTTTATGATTCTCTCCTGATTTCTATAATGCCTATATGTATTCATATTCTTTTATCTCTCGGGGCATGTGCAATATCTTACATATCTTTTTCTACTGCTTTGTTGTACCCCTGTTGTCTTATTGACTGTATTGTTTTTAGCTGGCTGCAGCTGTGTGCAGCACTACTGTCCAAGCAAAATATCCCCTTAAGGACAATAAGGTATATCTTCTCTTACATTGTTCAAACATTAGTAAACCCATTTAAAAGCTGAAAGCCATAATTTGTGCCTTGCGGATGAATGTTTTACATTTTCCTTGGTATGGTTGACACTTCAGTTTACAGATGACATCTTCACAAGATCTGTATTTATGTTTACTGCTCTTCATGTTTACTCATTGTCACACGTGTGCTAAATATGTTTTATGACACTATTTCATGCCTTGAGTCAGGAAGTTGAAATGTTTCAAATTGCCTGTGGAAAATAAAAGACTTGTTTCATTTTACCAATGGGCGGTCTATGTGTCTGTTTGTGCTTAAATACAACTGTATTTGAGTCATTTATCAGTCATGGGGCAGGATGCATCATCAGTGAGGAGCAAATGTTGAAGGAAGCATGAAGAGGCAAGTAACCGGGCGACGATTCGAGTAAATGTAATTTTTTCAAAATGTGCAGAGAGGAAAAAACAGAGAAAGGCGAAATGAAGCTGCAGGAAAATTAGCAATAAATCCAGAGAAGAAAAAGGAACGGAAACAGAGATGTGATTGGGTGAATTGAAGAGTGACAGGATGAATAACAAATCAAATTTACCGGGTATCCATCCCGTCCAGCCTTGCCCTGGTGAGGTTAGAGATTAAAGCATGAAGCATCGAGACAGGTTAGAACAGAAACCAACAGCTGTATATATACATACACTAATCCAGGTCACAAGACCTGGTACACTTTACTCTAAAGTATTAAATGGAACACAGGATCATGGTTCAGTTTGTACTGGTTTGTACAAAGAATTTATGAAAGAACTAAATGACTCTATATAAATTTGAAGCTGGAATTAATGAAGATTGACTGCAAGCTTAACTTTACACTACAGTATGTTTACAGTGCAAACGTTTTGGCTCCTCATTTGCTTACAAACACGAGCACATATTGGATTTTTGTTTGATTGTGTAATTAGAAAACAAATCGCCATCTACATTGTTTTCGAGTTATTTTTGGCGGCTTCAAGTCGATAAACTTTACTCTGACAAATTGTTCTGACAGCAGACTTCGCATTACCACACGTTCTCTTCGCCTTTTTGTGCTCGAGGCTAGATTTTGGGTGCGTCCAGGAAGATAAATAATAAATTGTTTCATGCACACTTAGGGTAAACCAGCTGCACAGACCATTTTCTCTCAATGTATAGGGTGCGCCGGTGCATCAGTCCTGTGCCATATGCGAACAAAATAATTCAAATAAAAAAATAAATATATAAAATAAAATCAGAATAGGGTCACAGGCAGGTAACAGCTTTTACTTTTAAAAAGAAGAAATCTTAGTGTATGTGTGTGTTTTATCTGCTGTGTGTGTGTGTGATAGACTGTCAGCAGGAGTTATAGTCCCAGAGAGGGGAATACGTTAAGCCACCACTCCCAAACCATCACCATGAAACACACACACACACACACACACACACACACACACATACAAGCAGCACACACACATGCACACACCCATTACTCCCTAGGTGGTCCATTTGTTGCCGCGCTTTGTGGATGCACATGTGTGAGTGTGTCTGTGACAGTTTGTCTGTCCGTGTGTTCATGTTTTACTGCTGTGAGAGAAAAACCATAGTTTGTACACTGAAGGATAACATGTGTAGTAGTAGTAGTGTGTGTATGCGAGTGTGAAAGTAATGTAACCTCTAACAGATCTATGTTCAATAACTCATTAGTTGATTTTAATACTACCTGGATGAGATGAAATTGTACTTACGGGCAGTCCTGCAACACAAAAAGAGAAATCAGGCATTAGAATATATACTCTCTACATCTGACACATGAAGCACAGCGTGTGAGAGTTATGGTAACCTTTGGTTTGTACAGCAATCAATTCCTCGGAAAAGTGGTGAACAACAAAACAACTGCGAAGGCAATGTGGTTTGTTAGATGATGACTGTAATTAACCATCTAAATATGGTACAGAACAAGCTCATTAGAGCTGCTGCCAATGGAGTTTGTGGGGAACCCGTTATGATAAACAGACTTCTGCATAATGGGCCATGTTTTGCATTAGGGCATGAAGTCATGTCAAAACTTTGTTTCCTAAGAAGATATGGGTGTACCAGATGGAGGACAAACAGTGAACAGTGAACAGTGAAAAGGTCGGGGGTGTGCTGGCAGAGTGTGCGTCCCTTGAAAGTATAAAAAAAGATGTCTCCGAGATTTCTCCGGGGCAGTCTTTCAGATCTGATTGAAATTCTCGGATGTTGAGCCTCAGCAGCAAAATGTACATTCTGCTTTTCTTACTTAGCCTAACCAAAAACAACAGTAATGATCAAAAGACTCCACTCGTTCTCAGTGGTCTTAATGTAATATTCTTATAAAAAGCACTCTCTTAAAAGTCCGAGGCCGAGGGCACAAATAAACCACCCAAACCCCTACAAAGTGAATATATCAGTTTGCCATTCAAATATTCTATATTAATAATTGGTTCATATTTATCTGATCTAAATTCAAAAACAATCATGATGCTGATTTATGTGATTGTTAACACAATTACAGTGCATGGCACGATTTGGAGGTATGCCACCACTGCAGTCCTGGTACAACAGAGCTCATCAGCATGGATGCAACACTAAACATCGACATAAACTCAGGGAGATTGAAAACAGACCTCCTCTGGGGGAAAGTGGGCTATTTGTGGTGTTTTGTTACCATTTAAACGTCTAAAAAGTCGTGCTAACGTGACCAGAATATATGTGAGCCTTAAAGTTTGCTGATTGATTCATGGGAAAGGGAACTTTTGGGATAAGAGTTGTAGAAAGAGGGATGAAAAAATGGAGGTGGTTGGGGGCGAGAGGTGAAAAGGGAAAGAGGAGAGAGGTGTTGAAGTTAATGAGGTATGAAGACCAAGTCAATCAAATGTAGCTGCGTCTAGACGCGGGGACAAGGACCCCATGGGCCAGACAGTTAGGTAAACAAATGCACTGGTTGGAGAGCCGCCGTGAGACCGGCTTTAACCATTGAACTTAAGACAGGTGTGTGTGAGTGTGGACACTTATGAGAAAGAAAGAGACAGGGAATGAGAGAGAGAGAGAGAGAGGTAAACAGAAGAGAAAACCAAGTAAAAGAGCAAACTGAAGAATAAAATAGTGAGGGTTGATGCAGGAGACATCAACACTGCTCTGTCTGCTCGCTTTCCTGTTATTCAAGTTTGTGTTTCTGTTTCTTTTCTCCGCTTTGATTTGTTATTCTGAGAGAACGGGACAAACCTCTCTTCTGGTCTTGTAAAAAGTTGTCCCGGAGTCATCGGATAGAGGATGGTGCCACCTACCCCCGCACAATGTAACCCAGGCTGCAACGTGAGGACGTCAACAGTAAACAACAAGAGACACGACCTAAGCAGAACCACACATTCAGGATGCAGGCCATCCTGCGATGAATAACGAGTAGCCAATGGGTGTCCTATTTTGGGAGAAACCTCAACAGAGAGCCTTCCCGTAATAATAATCCTCCAAAATACACGACACCCTGATTAAAGCACAGTCATGTATTTGTCCTGGTGATCGCCTGGTTGAATCAAAGACCTCAGAGGCCTTTCTGTTGATTAGAGGTTGAATAATTAGGAGGATATGGGGATTTATAGGGAACGTCTGGTGATACCCTGTATTTAGTTTATTGTCAAGAAATCCCATGAAAATGGAAAAGCCAACTACCATTGTTGTCTAAAAACTGTTAAAAACACATCAGTGAGCCACAATGTTGCACTGGGTCAACCCCACGTACATTGTCATGCCACCCTACAAATACAATTTAATTTCTGCTTGAGTAATGTTTGCTAAAAAACTACAGTTCCGGGCTTACTGAGCCTTTTTGAAATGGAACTATATATTTGTGGTTTCTATTTAAAGATGTATGTCTTCAGTAGGACTCAATTGGCACTGACTGGTACTGAGAGCCACAGTCAGGCTACAGAAGTGAAAACATTTAAAAAGACTGACTAACTGGTTTTAACCTTTTCATGGGCGTTGTTGACAATAACAAAAAAACAAAATAGTCTTATCCTTTGTCACAATAGAGTCGGGATTGTTGGGACCATGTGGTTGAGACAAAGAGAAAGGCCGGCATGGGATTTTGAAAGCCTAGATTGTGAAAAATGTCACCCGAGTGTCAGATTTTGTTCGTACCACAACACTGGTGCCTCATTGGACGAGAGCCACGGGAACCCCAGGGAGTCCCTGTGACAAGTAAGAGGCTTTTGTTTGGGCAGAGAGCGGTCGTAGTGTGTTTGTTACCTCGTTTGTTTTGTTTTTAAGTTTAACTGTACTGTTACCGTGTATTGTGTATGTCACGGAGTCCAGTTCAGTGCTGTGAAACATAATTGTTGTGCTGCTGCTGTAATAGTGCTGTTCCACACTTTTGAGCTTTGTTGTGTTTAAATCCGCCACCACGAGTAAAGTCGGTAAACTGTACTTTATTACTTAAAGGTCTGCGGTGGACGAGCCTTAAATTCGCGCGTCGGGCTTCTGTGTGATAGAGTTACAGTTACTGTACTTAACTGCTGCGGTGAGGATTTGCCTTATTTTGAGTGCTTTCTTCTTCTTTTCCTTTCAAACTAACCCCCCCCCCCACACACACACGTATACACACACACACATATACGCCTTTACGCTTATTTCATACACATGTAGCGTGTAAGTGCGGCCTTCATTGTGTCTTATTCCCCCATTAAATAATCGCTGCCTAATAATCACTTACTTGACATCTTGCACTCTCTCTCTTTTTCTTCCCCCCTTCTTCCACACACACACACACACACACACACACACACACACACACACACACACACACACACACACACACACACACACACACACACACACACACACACACACACACACACACACACACACCCCTCACAACGTGATTGTTTGTTGCTTTTAGGTAGTACTTGTACAATAGATGTTTGTTTATTTATAATATTATAAATTTTTTTATCAGTATTGTTAAAGATAAATAAACTCTGTTATAGCTTTAAAAAGCAGTTTTCTATGATTATTTTGTGGATGTGTGTTGTGATAATCGCTGGTTGTTATAATGCTCTGAATGTGTAGTAATACTTTGACTATTGACATTTTGAGTGAACACCGATTTTAAAACTTAATTTATAGTTTGGTTATTGGTCCCTGATCCCAGGGTGCTGCCCCGTTATTATCAATATGTTAATAACCCTATTGATATTAACAGTTTTATTAATGTCAACGATTTAATTTTCATACTAATAACCGAACCCAATCCTACCAGATGCCAACAGAAAATAAAAATAAATAAAAGGCGCTAAAACAGCTTGTAAGATTTAATTTCAAATAAACTGTACTGCTTTGAAAGAGTGAGTTAACTTCAGAAAGTATCTTGGTGCGCTAAGTAGAGCATTAAAGTTACGGGTGAGCGGTCACGTAGTCAACATCTTCACAGGAACAGATCTCATCAACTAAATATCCACAACAATGAATCACAACCAGACTGGAAGTGTTCCCACCTGACACATATCCTGCAGAACAACTACAGTCCTGCAGGTTTTCGATAAAATCGTCTGACAGTGTTGCGCAACAGTGTTGTGGAGTCAACATTTAAAAATGAGGGTGACTCTGTCATGACGACCCCTTGAGTAACAGGAGTTATGTCTTTTTCTCTGCGCTGTTTTGGTTCCTCGATGAGTGTTTTTACGGTCTGGGAGGAAAGACAAAGCAACAGAATGATGGCGGGGTAGTGATGTTGGCAAGGGAGAATCTCATTAGGCCCGCACTACTGCAGCTGCTACCGCTCAACGAGAACGACTGACATCTGGGCAAAGTTAGTGCAACCACATGGCCACGGTTTGCGCTTATGTCTGCGCAGATAGGGAGGGACAGGGAGAAGGGCCAACTGTAGCCCATCGTCCCTCGGCCTGACTCGTGGGTCACTGCTTTTACCAGCCCTCGAACTTATCCAGTCGCCCAGGAGAAGCGAGTGAGACAGGGAGGAGGGAGACAAAGAGTCTTCCAGGAAAAGAGAGAAAGGGAGATACGAACAAAAAAAGCAGGTGGCGAGCGTCACTTACCAGGTTCCCCTCTTCTTCCCATCCTTCCACGCTTTCCTGGAGGCCCTGGGAAAACACACGGACAGAGCATTAAATCACCCAAATCAGCACTGCACGGATGAGTAGAGAACAAGCGAGCATCACTTGCCGTTTCACTGCTGGTGGTCATGTGTTGCCTGGCATTAACGTTGTGTGAGCTGGCACAGTACTGAAAAATCTGTGCTTAAGTGACGAAAGGAAGGTTTCAGATGCTAGCAACAAAAACAAAGTGACAACAAAGATCCCGTCACACTCAGAACCAAATGTACGGTTTTATGTCAGACCGAACGACCCGGACCTTCAGGCGTATCTAAGAACAGATCCGCATTCCGGCTGAACATCGGGTTCATCAGACTCATTGCTCTCTGCCTCTGACCCTGCAGCGATGCAGCTGCACCATCACCTTTCCCGCTGAAAGGATTTATGCTGTTGATGGAGAAGTCTGGTAAAGTTGTGAAGAATAGCAGAAGACCTGTTGTGAAACCAGGAGATGATGTGGCCCCGAGTCTGAGTCTCAGACCTCATGCTGCCACAAGAACCATGAATCATTTCTACACCGCCACAGCTCTGCGTCAGTGTCTGCATGGTTGTTTAACAGAAGTATTGTTTTAAGAGATGTGCAACTGACTAAACCCCAAAAAAAAGAAAGGTTGTCCACCTTAAGGTCAACAACTGCAACAAGGCACGGCAGGACAAGCGTTAGATTTCTCCACATGCTGAAGCTGTGTTCATGGTGCTGCTGTGAGCACTTTGGAGGGTCATCATGTCTTTTTCAGCATTTCTTATCTTGTAACCACTGACCATCATATTGATTTGTGTTGCTTGTCCATTTTCATGTGTCTTAACAAAGACATCAGAATGAAACAACTGTTACATTGTCCCTTATCATGCTGCTCTATCCTGCTGTATAAGAACAATTCAGATCTCTTATTTCCATGTCCTGTATTGACTTTTTTCCCGTGACTTAAAGCTTTAACTTGATTTATTTGGCATGATGTCCTTTATATTTAATCCCATTTTACAGGGTTCATTCATAACAAGTCAATCAAAGAGTTATCAAACAACATGAAGCTAATGAAAGATAGCTACAGTCATTTCAGACAGCAGAATATACAGTCGCCTGCCAGAATTGAGCAGCTTGAGGTAGACAAAGACCCATTGTTTCAAAGGTGTCACCATAGTAAAATGCACGTGTAAGGAATGAAAGCTTGAGAGCTAAAACAACAGCAACTAAACCTTCTCCTTGGCCTGAAACCCTCCTGCAGGTAACACCTTACTTCTCTTTCTTTCCATGCGCCCCCTCCCACACTCATATAACTCACTGAAACAGGAACCATACTGGGTACCGTTCCTGATGCTAAATGGTTGTGGCTGCAGACATGTTTTCGCTATTGTCATTATTGGAGTTGTTGTAGTGGCCTAATCACTTCCTGACTCTGCCAAGCCTTTCACAGAGAGCTCAACCATGTTCCTCCACCTCCCTCTACCGTTCACCTCTCCCTCTTTCATCCTTCTTTACCTCCTTTATGCAGCAGCAATACGCTATCAATTACTTGGAATTCAAGGCTTTAAGTAATAGCATTAAAAAAACAGAGTGAACTGCTGCCTGTGTCGAGTTGAAGACTGGCCCAGGACACAGTGTACCACTAAACCAGATTTTTAACCTAAGTGCTGTTTCTTCTTGTTCTTTATCTGATTTAGTTTGCCATTTGTAGCTGCTGCCAGACTTTGTTGGCAACAAGAAGAAACAATTTAAAATGTAACAATGAAGAATGGGTACAGCTGTGAGCTTGCTGACTTCTCATTTAAAATGTATGTTTGAACAATTTTAATCATTTAACACCTCTACACCTTCAAACCTCAGACACAGACGCCAGCTAACATACAGACACACACTGCCAGCCGCAGCATTTACATTAATAGTCTCCATATCCCATAGTGGGCTCTACTTCCTCACATTCAGCCCCCGCAGCCGTAAACGGCAGCCCGGAGCTGTTCGACTGGGGGCCGAGGCCTCTGCAGAAAGGGCCAGAGCATTTCACTAGGGCTTTAGGGGAGGGAGATGGGGAGGACAAGCTGGAAGGGGGGGAGAGAGGAATGTGTAAGAGGGGCATATGGAGAGGAAAGACAGTGGGGAGGGACAGACGAGGAGATATACTGCAGTTAAAAATGACAGGAGGGTCCAGGACAAAAAATGGTGGAGACACAAAAAAAGATGAAGGGAGTCAGTGAGAATGGATGGATGGCTTCACAGTCCCTTAAAAATCCTTGTACAACATGGTCGTTGGCCATATAAAGGGCCTCCTCAAGCAGGGATATGCATTATAAGACACGGGTCGCGGGGGGGCCATGTCTGCTGTACCTTTATTTGAGACATAAAAGGCAGCCGTCGGCATGCTGACGGGTCGGTTGCCAAACGCTGGAGGAGCGGGCGTCAGAGTGACTGAAACATGGGAGCGAGCTCGGTCCTGAGTGGAGGTGGGCGATGACAAGCTGATGTAGGACTGGACTGACTGGAGGAATTAATGGGAAAAACAGCAGCACTGGAGAGCAGAATGTATGTGTGTGTGTGTGTGTGGAAGTAGTTCAGATTCCTATTTCAGGTGAGAGCAGAGAACACATACCCACTGAGATACAGACAAACAAACACACCAACACATAAACGCACAGACGCATGAAGTGACCTAGGTGTCAGTCTTGACTTCCTGAGGCATACGTGGTGGCATGCCAGGGCCAGCAAATGTCACACAAGCACACATAAATAGAAACAGAGAGTAAAAGACAAAGACTTGTGCTGTATCATAATTTGACTTCCTTTCTCTTCTTCTCTTCAAACGTCAAAAGAAGCTTGCACACCTCAAAGATAAAAAGCATAGCTCCATTTTTCTGGGTGATATGTTGGTTGACATGATGATGGGAGGATGCCAAAGGAGACAGTTAACAGAAAGTAAAAAAAAAAGTGTGTTGAGATGGGAGGAAAAAAAAAGAAGAGGTCGTCCTTCACTCTTACAGGTGTTGAAAAACTCCCAAAGAAAGAAAGATGGACCTCCACAAAGACAGTTAGGAAAGTAAGCTACATCCTGTGAATACATTCAATAAATCTCTTTGAGGGACACACAAACAGTGCTGAACTCATGCACGCTCACTCAGCATCAGCTGTCCTGAATTTGAATGCATGAGCATGTAAAGAGTTCCCAGGAAACAGAGTGAGAACACACACACACACACACACACACACACTCAAATGCGTTTGAACTTGTGGATGGCTGCACGCACTTGTTTGCCTGAAGTGCTGTATCTCAAGCTAACCCTAAACTTCTTCTCTGTATTTGGCAAAACATGCGGACCAAAGTTTGACTGGGAGCCAGCTAGCAGACCAACCGTCCCCTCAGGACGATGAGTGTGTTTATGTGTGTGTGAGAATGTCAAATACCTGAGGAGGGAGAAACAAACATCTGGATCTCTGGCTAGAGTCCTTTGATAGTCTTTACATGGGATGCTCTAAGCAGCGACTGAAGAACGATATATACATACTGTATACATACTTTACATCACAGTCCTGTAGAAGCTCAGAGTGATGCACACTTGCTGCATAAACTAAGACAAATTCAACATTCCCACTGACACGTGCAATCAACCTGAGCGTGTTTAGAAGCAAATTCAACATCAGCACTTTCCCTGGTGGCAAGTACGTCTGTATGCTGAAAACAGCATGCACAACCTCCCTCTCTCACTCTCTCTAAACAGTTAGAGCAGGGGTGGCCAACCCGCGGCTCCCGAGCCGCATGCGGCTCTTTGCCCGGTTTCATGCGGCTCTTACGTTCATATCGAAGTTTGTATTTGTGTTTTTTTAATGTGCGTGTTCGCTTCGCTTGAGTTAAATACGGTATTTTCGTCAAACGCGCATGTGCGGCCACAGATTACGTTCCTCGTCGACCCATTTAACGCCGAGACGGACTGTTTGAAAGCCCCGCTAGTCACAGATGAGGCTGCGGCTGAGTTGGAGATGATCGATCTTTGTGAGGAGGACCAACTCAAACCTGCTTTAAGGGACGGGACCATTGAGTTCTGGAAAAGTGTGCCAATGAAAAAATACCCCAATGTCAAACGGGCTGCGCTTAAGATACTGTTAATGTTTGGGTCAACATACGTCTGCGAGTCTGTGTTTTCTACCCTGAAACACGTGAAATCAAAGCATCGATCTGTTCTGACTGACACCCATGTGAAAGAATCGCTTCGAGTGGCAACAACGGAATACAAGCCAGATTTGAAGAGGATTGTTCAAGGCAAGGAATGCCAGAAGTCCCACTAAGTAACATGCATAGTAAAAGAAAAACACTATTGTAAATTATTATATTTTTGTTTGTGGACTTGGTTGAACTGAGAGTTTGTCTGTGTGAGACAGTGCACACAATGTTCATTGTTGAAAATGACTGGCCTGTGGTCTTAGTACTGTAGGAGTCAATTTCTGTCATTATCATGTTGGTGTGTGACATTTACAATAAATCTGGCTGAGCAAAGGTATGTGTGTGTGTGAGGAAGGGATAGGGTGATGTTCATGTGTGCCCATGTGTATGATGTGGCTCTTTGCGGTAACGCAGTAAAAAATGTGGCTCTTGGTCTCTGACTGGTTGGCCACCCCTGAGTTAGAGCAACACTTTCCTCAGTAAAAGTTACCAAATGCCATGTCAATATGGCTCCCTACATGTATGCCCCCTTTGCTCTCATGACACACACACACACCCTTCCATCCTCCATCTGCTCTGTCTGTTTCTCGTAGCCGTTGGCCCGACTTGATTAAGCTACTGTGACATTTCTCGCAAACAAAGTGCTTCCAGGGAACAAAGTGCAGCATTGGTGGAGCAGCCCCCTCCTCCTCTCGCTTCTTTTAGGCCCCATTTTGTTTAACCCAGCAACTGGGAGCAATAAAGAGCCAAATGAAAATAGCAGAATGTGATACTCCGTATGCACGACCACAGGACTTACATCCATCCATCTATCCATATACCCCCCCCCCCCCCCCCCCCCCTTCTCTCCACTATAACCCCCAATACTCCTCCTGCAACAGGGGAACATTTTATTTAGCTGGAAAGAAAGACTAAAAGTGCAGCATTTGTTTAAAATTATAAAGTGAGTTGTTTTACGATTTGTCAAAGACGGAATCCATTGGCTCATAATGAGACGTCGAAGTCAATTGCTATCATTGAAATAGTTTACTGGTCTGAGATGTGATTGTGAGGATTCCCTTCTTTCAGCCCAGCTGTAAAGCCTCCTTGTCTGAACTACTACTTCCTAACCGTCTCCTGATCTGTCAGCACTTCCCCGTGTTTGTCCAACTTTCACTCCAATAAGATGGAGGACACATGCTGTGGATGTAAACAGCAACAGAAAGAGAAAAAGACAACGGATGTGATTCACATGGCGGTGATTCATTCTCCAGCTGCCCCGCGTCTCTCCTGCCCCGGGTCAGTCTGGGTTCAGTGGCTCAGAAGGGGTTCATACCCATAGAGTCGCTCAGTGGGTGCGATCAGATAACCAGAATCAAACAGGAAAGAGCAGTTACTTGTAATCCAACCACATCCCATCATATCTTCTCGTGTTAGCAATGTAGATTTAATAAAGATCAGCACCACATGTATGCACTGTGTTTAAACTATACCATAATGTCAAACATCAGTGTTTAGTCTTTTTTACCTTTTTGCACCAGACTCAACCATTATACACTAAAGGTACAACATAATATGGAAATTGCATACATTGGGCTTAAATGTGGGTTGCCTATGTTACCTATAAGAGCTCCAACACCTCTTGAACAAGCTCATAACTGTGAATAAGCAGTTATGACGCTCCAATAACAGAAATGAAGTGTTGCTTTAAAAGTAATGTCAATACCAACCGCAGATAAAAAGCAGATGAAGACCTGTTGTATTTAACCATGAAGTGAAGCGTCATTTTCTTTTTCCGAGAAATATCATCAGTTCAAGATCATGTTTATAAGCAATACAAATAAAATGAGTATGTGTCAAGTGTATAAACCAACGTTAAGTATGCTTTTTGAACTGTTACACAGGGCTCGAGGTTCCCTTTTCAAACAAATTTGCTTCAATATCTCAAAGTTCATTCTAGAAACTAATAAATGCTGACAAAAGTTTCAGAAAAGTGTCCAATTAAATCAGTTATTAGCGCTAACATTTGGTTCCCCTAATATTTCCATGTGTGTTGAAACCTACAACCACATGAACCGTGGATCTTGTGGAATACATAAGTGTTACATTGTGTTATAAACTCTTTACCCATGTGTCGACTATAAACTCTGTGACCGATGAAATGTGGTTGGAGAGAGAGGGATGCTGTGCAGTTAACATCACTCTGGTATTCATGCAAAGGTCGTCTGTGATTGGGAAACAAGAAGTCGACAAGACATCGATACCAAGTCGACCGTCCTGTTTTACTCTCAGCATCAAGTGTTCCGTGACTTCAGGGTGGATTTCTCGCTAGCTGAGTGAGAGTGTATTTGTGTGAGGGCATGGACGCCTATTTCATGCCCGTGTGAGTGTGATCAACGTATAGTTTCCTTGACACGCTCTGTCAGGGCTGAGTGACGCTGCTGTAAAGCTGCTTGTGTGTGTGTGTGTGTGTCTAAGTATGCATACATAATCTTACAGCTGCAGGGTTGTTTAGGTGTTTATGTCTGTTGCATTATTCATTGGGTCCTAATCAACAAAAAGCTCATCATGGCTGCATTTATTTGGGTTTCTATAATCTCTGACAGTTTATTTGTGTTTTCGGTGCGACAGAGCTTGCACTTGTGGGAAACTTTGCTCATGCGTTTATATTTACTTGTGAGCATGCACAGGTTTGGAAGAAGCAGACCCCGGCCGTTGTGATGTCCGGCAGGTGGTTTGCATTGAGTGGCAGGCGGGTTGCTAAAAGGCTGCCTGGGTTGTCACCGTGTGTCACAGCTAATGAGAGGCGAAGGCAGAGACGGACACGCCCCACGCGGAGAGACAGACGTAGTCAAAACAATGAAAGTCCACCAGCAAAACACAGTCAGCACCGGCCGAGCTCAGTAAATAAGAGCAGATCACAACAGAGTGGACCGGAGCACCCAAAGTTCAGCAGGCAAAAGACAAAAGCTTTGACTTCAGGTGCTTCCCAGGTTCAAATGAGCCACAAAAAAGTCTGCGTGAGGATTGAAAACGAGGTCACCCCCAAAGTGTTTAGCTGAAGTGGCGGGCCACCTAGGTCACGAGGTCTCATCTTGTGATTGGTTCCTTTAGAAGAAAACGGACAAAACATGAGACAGACCCACTAAAGTGAACATATGCTACTTTTAGCCATGCATTGACAATATTTAGGGATAATTGAAGACGCTAAATCAAGTAGTCAGCGAACTGATTCAGGGATATCAGTCAATATGTAGCTAAAGTCTGCTAACATTTGCCACCATAAGCTACTGGTCATATCAGACCCAGTAAGACTGTCGCAGCCAAATCCCAAATTGTATGGAAGTGAGTGAACTGTGAGTTTTGTTAAATATGAATGACACTTTTCATTTGTATGAAGCAGATCAAGTTGTTTCTCTTCCTTAGTATATGGCACTTGTGGGAAAAAGAGAATCTCCTTTCTTTTGTGATGCTGTTGTACGTATATCATAAGATACTAATTGTTTTTAGAGGACAGCAGAGAAAGTCCCATGAAAAACACAGAGTTCAGCTGTGGAGTTTGTTAAAACAAGTTTCAGTTAGTATCTGTCCTTTTTTTGGAAAGAGGGCTCTTGCGTGACGATTCCTTAAATGTGCAAACGCCAGATAAACAAACCCTCCCCGGCTGCAAGTGAATCGCATGTGCACACACATTCACACTCAGATGTGTGTGTTTGTTGACGCTCGGCATGTTGGCGTGCATGGGAGAGGCTCGGTTTTCGGCACCATGCATACAGACTCCTGGGTGGTTCTTCCATAAGACTGTAACCACAGACGCAGGAATCTGAGCACTCAAGAGGGTTTTAAGCGTACAAACACACTTGCACGCAAATGAGCAATCCCCACAACACCTCTACAGTCACACCTATCCTCAACGGTCTTAGCCTGAAAATAGAAATCCTGCACATTCAAACAGTTCAACAATGCGTGATTTGAGTAGCACTGGTTATTAACAAACGTCCTGTGACCAATGGCCACCCTCAGACGTGGAAACCAGTGAGTCCCATAACGAATGGGAGATGTCGAGGTGAGAATGAGGGTTATGTTTGTAGATCATATCACATCGGGGGCCACCAGTGCTGCAAGGACTTCCAGAAAGTCTGGAGGTGGGAAATCCAGTCCTCAGGGAGAATAAACAAGAGGGTTAATAATACATACTGGCACACAGAGCGGGGATTACGAAAATATGGGTCACCTGAAGGAGCATGGGCCTTAATATGGCAAGATTGGGCCTTTAACATCCAAAGTGCCAGACTCCCTTTAAATGCGCAAGATAACAGAGCCTTTAATGTGACTTAACCTCAGCGGCATTAATGTGCTCAGTGGTAATTTGACAAGGATATTTTGAAGTGTCGGTTTGGTCCAGTGCCGGTCTATGTCCAATAGTGGTCTACAACCGGATGAAATGCTCTTTTATCCTTGTATCCCTCATCCATTCATAAAATGTGCTTCTAGTTTGACGTTCTGGAACATGTTAGAGCAAAACGTGAGAGCCGGGCATGGAGAGAGCGGGGGTGGGTCTTCAAGTGTAAAGAACCAAAGAGAAAAGTGCACTAATCACCATGACTTTAAACAAAAACTGCAGCATTTGTGTGTGTGTGTGTGTGTGTGTGTGTGTGTGTGGCTGTAACAGAGGATATGCAGGCCACGGTTATCGGAAACATGGTGCGAATGTTCAAAAGGGAGCTTTATTCCATAGCCTCTTTCTTTAACCCCGACAGATCCACCCTCGGCTTTCTTTAAACCAAATTTAAGTCTTGCTTGCCCGTGCAATTCCTGCCAATTGATCAAACTCAAATCTCCACCATTATTTCTCTCCTTTTTCACAGGTGTTTCACCCCTCATGCCCTTAGCCCTTACTTTAAGCTAGCTCCTTGCTCTGGGTTCTCTCTCCTCTTCTCTCACAGCCGAAGCAGACAGGCTAATGGCCGCCTCTGTGGAAGCCAAGGTGAGAGCGTGCAATCTCAAAGCTGCCCGCCGGGCACCCAGTGGTTTATGGGCAACATGGTGCAAGGAGTCCAGAGGCTGATTATTACTCAGTTGTGACGTGAGATAAACACACTAAACTGACATGCCAAATACTATTGCTTGCTATATAAAGAAATGGAGGAGGGCTTGTTAGTACATTAATAGCAGGGGACGGGGGAGTTATTTCTTTTTACCCACAATGAACCTCTGCAGACATGTTTGTGCTTGACATTACATATATTATCTTCGCAGAAACGTGCACATAAAATAAACCGATAAGTAAGCAGAGATGTGTTGTCAAATATGTTTCTCCTTCCTACTCGCGTATGCAGCCTGCCACAGCTTTCACAACTTTCCTTTTTCCATCTTGCTTTATTTGCTTTTCCACAGTGGAACTGCTTCTCTCGACTCTGTACTGACTACTTCACACTACTCCTGGTCTTAAACACACTCATAATTGCCCATTCCTCCATTTCACCTTTCTGCCGTGTAAGCTTGGGGTCTGTTCCTCTTCCTCGCCACCCTCGCTTTATTTTTTTCTCTGTTGTCGTTACCGCAATAATCCAACTAGCCCTGGCACACCTGGCCTGATCGATCCGCTATGTCTATGAAGCTCGGCTACCTCCACTGCCATGTCATATGTAGATTCACGTGAGGATGTGATTGATTATGTGGAGCAGCCAAATTAGGTGAACAAGGCAGTGTAAAACCACATTTATGTTGAGGTCCAGCGTTTATCAGAGGTGATGCTAAGGGCCTTCCACACAGAAACACATTATTTCCACGATGTTTTTTCACAGCGTTGAGCAAAGCGTGGGCGCAGCGCAAACGACTGGTATGTACAAATAATATGTAAAATGAAGCAAATTCTCTGCTCTTCGGTATTACAGACTACATGGCAAGAAAATATCCATGTTGGAAAATATTCACAATTCAAATGCCATTCAGTGCAGAACAACTGCAAAAATGATGAGTGAATACATTTGCAATCTGGGGTCTTGGCTCATTGCAAACAGAACACATAGATATTCACATGCACGCCAACTATATGTACACAGCTGTGAGGTTGCCAGACCTACTTTAGGGTTCTTACATTCATAACAATACATACTGACTTTTCTGGCTGAATTAGAATACAAAAATACTATTATTAATAGCAAGACAAACAAAAAAGACATTTGCTACTAGGACACGGCAAAACGGTTGTGCAGGACAACTTTTGCACTTATATACAGTATGAGGCACATAGAAGTACCTAATAATACATATAGATCTCATTGTGTCATAATAAAGAATGGTGTAGGGCTTATTATTTTAGTTTTTCAATCAGAATTATTTAGGTTTATTCATTTTAGATACTGATGATGTATATATATCTGCATTTTAGTACTGACTGATACAAAACACTATTTCTTTCAAAAACGTAGTTTAGGGAACGTAAAAATGTTCTTCTCTGATGACTTTTAATAAAAGTGTTTAACGTTGTCTAACAAAAGCAAAGTTATGATTTTGATCAGTAAAAAGATCATTCAGTTGGTACTGCAGCTTCAATATCTAGACTTAATGAACAGGTGAAACTCTGGATAAAAACCAAACAGCAATCCATTAAAATCATGAAATTCTGGCTGAAATTCAACTTGACTATATCGCAGTCAGCAGACTACAGCATCATGTCATCTGAGCGGCTTCTGCAGTCCGCTGGGACATCAACACACGTCAGCGCTGCTCCTTCTGTGATCACTCATAAACTCTTAGATATGTCAAAATGAGGGTTATCAATTGCTTCTTTTAAAGATGATCATCTGTTTATTTCAAAGGCTTAGGCATACAGGTGTGCGTAAGGAGGATAAAATGTCATAGTGCCTCGAGATACGATGCCATCACCGCAGCGTTGCTATCCCTCGCTCTATGTTACTGATGTAACCTAACCCATGTCCCCTTTCAATACTGCGTGATTCGAGTGCTAGAACAGTGTAGTGTGTGTCTGTGTGTGTGTGTGTGTGTGTGTCTGTGGCAGGTGCAGACTTGCCCCAGTGTGAACTTTATGGGAGGAGGTCATGCGTCACTTTATCCGATTGGTGGATTCCATATTTGGTCCAATCAGCTGCTCAGGTTCCTGTGGTGAGAACATGGCTGGGATGGCTGTCGAGCCTTTGACGGAGTCGGTGATGGGCTTGGATCAGTCTGATGTTACAGACTGTTGTGAGTTTACATTCCACCATTCATCTACTCATTATATACAACATAATTTTTAATAAATATCCATGAAGGTATCTGGAGTTTTGCTTTTCTCCACGCAGATGTGTGTGAGAGTATTCACGGTTGTGCGAGTGCATGTGTGTCTCAAACTATGCTAGTTTGTGTGCCTGACAGCTGCGAATGTGATGGATGGCTGACACAGCTGATATGTCTGATAGCCTTCATGTGCAGTAATGAAAGTTAAACACAGCTGGGAGCGCATGACAGAGGTATGTGCCGTTCATTGCGGGTGACCAATCGCATCTCTGTATCAGAGTTCATAATGTAGTGACCTCGCATAAGGGTGGAGAGGGAGCGCGTAGTAAAAAGATAGTGGCCCACAGCTGCAGAGAGAGAGAGAGCAATGCACGAGCCATCGTTTAGCTCATTTCACTCAACACACGCTCATCTAACGCGTCATCCGAAGTCAGTCATGTCACCTTCATTTGCTCCATACACACGTTTACTATTTGACGTAATGGGATTTATTCTTTCCACCCAATATGAACCACTGACCAGCCTCCAGCTCTCCTGCTGTACCTGGTTTTCTGCCAAGCTACCTCAGCGGCTGCTGCTGGCCTAAAAGCCAAACTCCCTCATTTTTCAGCTCGAAGAAACATCCTTTACCAACCCTTCACGCTGAACCGAAACCTAGGAATGAGACGCTGGCCCGGCCCAAGCCCAAACACTAAACAAGGTTTGGAGTCAGCTTGATGTGTCGTACAAGAACGTCTTTGGGACGGCTTCAAGTTTCAGCGCTTGTCTGCCAGACAGGCTGGAGTGGAAGAAAACCGCTTGCGGCCGTAACGCCCTTCTGACCAACAGACATGTTCTTGGACTGAGCCGCAGTCCCAGATCAACGGGTGTTGTGGGTAAAATGATACATCAGTACAAGAAATGAATTGTGTGGGCAGTTTCAAGAATGATTTAAGGCCCTTGCCATCCGCTCCAAACCGTAGCGCTTTCAAAATGTTTCATGTTTTTATTCACGGGATGGGGGCTGTCTCATAAATCGGTCAGAGGAGGTTTATAGTGAAATTAACTATCTGGGGTTTTAAAACAATGGAGGCTTTGTCTGCATGCACCTGACTGTAGCTAAGCCAAAATGGCCTTAAAATAAACCAAATTCGGTCGAATGGCTCTCACAGCACATTTCTCCCCTCCCAATCAACCTTCTGTTGAAGTCATTTCTAAAAGCCGATTTTTAACAGATCCATCGTTGTAGGAAATCAAGGTGCAACTTGGGACCAAATGTTTCAGAAGCCAAATTCAAGTTCAAGTCTCATATTTTGGCGGGGAACGCTAACGGGAAGAGGAGCACGCCAAACCTAAATCACCCGTTTAAGACAGAAGAGTGCAGATGAATTCCAGACATTTAAATTCATACGCACACATAGTAAAAGTGTAAACATACCGTCGACTACTAAACCTTAGATAGCCCATCCTACTCTAATTGTACTGTTAAAATACAAAAGTTAGACATTTTGGGATATATACTTATTCACTTTCTTTCTAGTTATTTGAGAAGATTGATGCCACTCTTATGTCTGTGCGGTTTATCTACAGCCAGCTGCCGGTAAGCTTTGCTCCGCATCAGGACTAAAAACAGGTCACCATTTAAAACAAACAAAATGTAGCAATACTGCTTTAACAGAGCAAGCCCCAATTCTAGTCTTTGTGCTAAGCTAAGCTAACCAACTCCTTGGTCACGTTTAGCAGACAGACATGAAAGCGCCATCAATCTCCTCCTCTAACTCTCGGAAAGATGGGAAGATTATGTTGAACCATTTCTGTAAACCAATCTGTTAAGTCCAAACATACAAATATTCTGCGCCCATCGGGTAAGATAAACCTCTGACACGAAACACATCAAAAGGGAGAGGGGAGGATAAAGTAGCGGAAACATGCACTACAGGTCGACATCACAATAAAAAGTTGAACTGATGTAAACACTCTTCCTGCAGGTTTAGATTTCATAACCAAACCACCACACGGGAGATAAAAGCACTCTTTGCAAAGTGACAGCAGAAGGGAGGGAGATAATGAATGAATACAGCAGGGAAGAGAGGGGCAACAGTATGACCCTGAGAAACTTCTCCCTCTTCTTTCTTCCTCGGCCTCTCATCCATCCACGTCTGACTGTTTTAAGCTTCGCACTGCTCCTAATAGATATTAATGATACTGAGCAACACGATCCGACTTTCTTCTTTCATCCCCGGGTCCAGAGCTTGTTTCTTTACTGATCAGTGTCCGCTGTCCTCCATCTTAATCATTATATGGTTTACCCCTGAGGCCAGATGGGAAGTCAAGCCTCATTCCCTGCTTTATCGATTACTTGGACCTCAACACACATGACCTGGCATCAGCAGGTTGGTATTCAGTGTGTCCCAACGCTCTCTGTGTGTGTGTGTGTGGGTTGGCTGAAGCGTGTAACAAAGTCAGCATGCGTCCTCCAGCTTTCAGGGTTGGTGGAGCCAATAAATCTGCCACTGTACTCTAACACAGGTCACCTCTGACCCTCACATCCCCATTCACATTTTCTTTGCAAGGCACGCTTGTCCAGCACACATTCACCCAATAAAAGAGAGACAAGAGACAAACTTTGCCAAGTTTCTTCCGGGAAGTTGTGTCACACTATATATTCCACACCTCTCTCTCTTTCTGACCTCCAGGTTAAGAGCTGGTGTCAGTCTGAGAGGGATCTTCATGTCGCTGTCACGTCTTCCTGCCTGGAATCTCGACTTCGTCTTCCTCTCACTTTCACTCACATACATCTTTGTCTCAGTCACCTTCCTCTTTTCTCTCCTTCTATCTCATATTCAAGACGGCCCACAGTTGTCCTTTGGTATTTTCTACTCTCGTAAACACCACTTGTCAGGGTGTCGCCTTTCACCCATCCTCCCCACCCTCCAGAACCGACATACGACATACGATACACACCTCCCTCTTCACCCCCGGACTATTTTCTAATCACTTAGTAAGAAAACATCCCACATTGGGGGCTTGTGGGAATCTAAACTCAGAGTCTGCTATTACAGGATATTTAGTTTTTGTTTTCATTTCATTGCAATTAAATGATCAACTTGCCTGGAAGCTCACAGTGATCTGCACCTCGCTGTGTGGGCCTTCTCAAAGCTAGTTAACCAAAGATTGGCCCACTAAACCTAAGCAGTCCGATGATCATACATATAAAAATAAATCCCACGTTATAATAATCTGGATCTGTCCCTCATCACTGCAGATACAATTCCTGTAGACAGAGACCACAGTGAAAAAAAGCATTCACTACACCCCGAAGAATACCAAAATCCTCTCCTTGTGTCCTGCCCACCAAGACTAAACACATCCACAAGGCCTTTGGGCCTCCAGCAGACTGTGTCTGTTTGTGTTGGTGCCACAAGACATCACAACAAACATCCCCATGGGAAACTGGGGCAAGTGTGTTATGATGGGAATGAATACCACAAACGAATGCGATTTTCTTTCCCTTTGGCTCCTTTATAACAGCATAAGATGACAGATATCGAAATATTATGCTGAGCTTTTACGAGTCTCTAACAGTGTTTGGATGTGGGGTGGTGCATATAAAAAGGGACGCCTGAGGGGAGGTGGGCTGACTTTTCTTTGATAATGAGGGATACAGTTGGACCAAGTTTGCTGCTGCATTGTCAATGGATGCACATTTCACACACGCACACGCACACACACACACACACACACACACACACACACACACACACACACACACACACACACACACACACACACACACACAAGTTTTTTTTCATACTCCACTTTCAGAGTGGTCGTTCTGCCATGCTGCCAGACATCATTGTAGAAATAAACACTGGGAACATGCTTAGAATAATTCACCAATACATAAATATTCCAGGGAGGGAAACACAATTGCTTCCAGGTGCCATTACAGATTCCACCGCCGTTCAACTGCGTTGCTGCTAACTATCCCCGACCCCGCGCTTCACGTAACGTTTCAACTCTAATGAAAACTTTCTGTCAGTTTCTCCAACAGCAGTTGAAAGTGACATGAAGGCTGTGAGTTCCTTATTTAAACCGATCTCTTGACTTCCTCTGAAGAATGCGACTGTGTATTGCCCCCCCCCCCTCATACATAGCAAACAGAGAGCAAACAAAGATTGAAGCAGCCGCTGCCGCAGGGGGCAAACAAGTTGAAGATCCAAATTAAGACCTGATGACAATGATAGATTGATTGATGACCATATGGATGAGGGACCGGCCTGTGATTATCTAGCAGCATGATGTTTGTGTGTGTGTGTGTGTGTGTGTGTGTGTGTGTGTTTCTCTGTGTTTAGTGTGTGTTCGTTGCGGCGAGGAAGAAAGTGACATGAGCTGACGAAAGTGCCATGCTGTTTCCATGCCATGTCTGGCACGCGACCTGGACAAAGAGGCCTCACACACATGCACAACCCCCCACCCCCCCTCACACACACACACACACACGCACACTCCACAATCATGTAACAATTCAGGCCTGAAGCGTCTCATTTTTTCCTCATTTTTCAGTCGTTTCTCTTGTTCCCTGCGGTCGGAAATGTCTTGTTTCCTTAATGGTTTCCAGTAAAGTTCCCAGAGTCCCCAGCGTATATCCAGCCATCCTCCAGGGGAGTCTCCTCCATGCGTCTAATGAGGCCCTACATTCAGAGTGGTGTAATCAAGACATGTACAGCTAAGCTTCATACTATCTTAAAACTCAGACTTGATCTGGGATGAAACGCTTGTGGAATGACGGTCTAAGCAGGTTCGTAGCAGAACATTCTCCATTACTGCATTACATTACTGAATCTACACATGAATGCTGTTAAGAGTCCAATTTGCCAGATTCAGAAAGTATGACTTTTTAACGCAAGCCATCAAATGTGTGTTTAATGTTCAGCTACTTGTCTTGCAAGCCCTCTCAGCAGGCTCTCTCTTAGCTCCACTGTGAGGAGGAAATGGAGCACAGATCAAATGAACATTGAGACTGTGTGTGTGTGTGTGTGTGGTTGTGGTTGTATCCCAGTACAATATCCAGCTTGTGTGTATATATCCTATCGTTCCAGTCTGGAGGCTCCAGCAGCACGCCCGGTGCTCATTAACCGTATGCCCTGCTGAGGGAGCTCCGTTCCAGGCTTCACCTCTGTGGAACCCTCGGTAATCACCAAACATCACCACCCAAGTGCTTGAGCCAGCCTGCTGCACCACCACAGAGTCAACCAGCCATCATCTAGCGTCAGGTCCCACCTCTGGGACCTTGGTCACAATAGCACTAACTGGCATTATAATGAATGGGCATTTAATGGCACTGATCGCAGAAAGACATTAGGTAATCTAAGGATTATTAGGGTTGGTTATTAGCAGCCATCCATGGTGCTTTGGTTCAGTAGGACCGGCCCAGCTGTTAGGAAACACACTCACACACACACAAACACACGCACACACACACACACACACACACACACACACATTGTGTTTAGGAAAATTATATGAGGTTAGACTGACTGACTATTGAGGGAATGCCATAGTTGCAAAAAGGGGAAAAAATGTTCCTGGAAATTTGGAGAGCAAAAGTAAGGAAATGACTTTGTTTTCGTGCCGGAGGTCTTTCTATTCATCATCTAGCCTGTTCATTTGTCAACAGGTCATTTACTTAATGCCATGAAGCTGCTATAATTGTTCCATTTCCATTTTTTTGTTGATTAAAAAAAAGTCTCAAATCCTCTTTTTTTAAATGGTACAAAATGCAGTCGCACCTGCCTCTTGCTGTGCGGACTCTTTGCTCCTTGTTGATGGATTCCCTCATTACAGCTCTGCAGGCTCCGCAGTCACGCAGTTGCACTCAGGGCCAGTGTCGCACTATGCAGCTGCACGCTCAGCCAGGTGGTCGCTATAGCATTCAGGATGTCTGTATCTTAGACTTGATGAACAGTAAACGGTTCATGGTACAACTTAAAGCAAATATGTATAGTGTATTTACTACACATGAATACGTCATTAGCGTGCCTCAGAAACACTGTTCAATCTGTGGCCGTTTTGTCTTCAATCTCGCTATTTTCTTTTCAAAGTGTTATTGCACGTTGACATAATATCTCATGATACCCGATGTTGGACATTAAGCATGATGAATAAATTATAAAAACTGAATAAATCTTTGATCTTTCATTAAGTTTGTGGGAGTATTTTTGGACATCAAAAGGCACACAATCATGTGTTCTACACTTGGTGTATTTTTCCTCACGTTAAAATGATTTTCTGGATTATTTATTTCTGTCTTTTCTGCATTCAGGTCTGGCCGCCGCCACCACCACACACACACACACACACACACGAACACGATCGCATGGGCGGGTGCTACGTCTTGTGTCCCAGGTCTCCTCCACTCTGAACCATGTACTAAACACACTCTGCTTCTTTCATCTGCAGAGTCCAGATCCTCTCAGCTCGTTTCACTGCAAAACAGCAACAAACTCACTTTGAAGAGCTTCCAGCTTCCCCCGGAGTCAGGTCCGTACAGTATGACTCACCTTAATGACACGAGTACCTGCTTCAAGCCTGTTTTTCACACACGCAAACTTTCACATGGGATACATTGAGACATAATCCTCATGCTCTGTATCGCACTGACCCGAATCACACACACAGCACGTGCGTGTAGCCGCGCCATACCTTCCAGTTGTGCAGGCACAGTCAGGCAGCATGCACAGACTCACACCACACGGACATGTACACCGAGGTATCAATGCGAGCGGGAAAGAGGAAGGTGTGCGTGTACAAGCAAATAAGAGAAGCCTAGAAGTGCATGTCTCTCAGGTTAACGGAGTATGAGGTTTCCTCTGCTGCGGTACACAGACTATCAAGTTGTCTAAACTTCCAATTTCTTTGATGTTTGTTTGACCGAAGCTGTAGATTGGGCCACTGTGCTCGAGACCCTGAGGAGAATTCAGGGACCATATGTGTGTGTTGTGATGTGTTTTATGTATGCTTCAGTAATCCATCTGACAACGACACACCGTGCAGCCACGAGGGAGGCTTATTTCCCTTTATTCAATAGTGTTCTGAAGTTACCGACGCCATAAACACCGGGCGGAACAGAGGCAGCCGTTGATTTGATAACGAGCGTGTTTGCCATATGAAGACATCTGTGAGGACTTTCATTTTCACGGTAGTGAAAACCAGCATTCATGTCACAGGGAACGTCACCTTTTTCCACTTAGGACTGTGTTTGATAGGCATCTCTATTACAGTACTGTGTTGATGTACAGTATACATGGTTAAATACTGTATGTGTGTTTCTTACAGACCTCTCCATTTTTCCCCGTCTCTTGTCTTGAGATAAAGATACTCATGACTGCAATTCTGACTGGACACATACAGAAAATAAATCAATGAAGAAATAGGTCAAACTGTGTTCATACTAAGGTTATCCAACTGTCTAAACAAACGATTGTGCAAAGAATTGCCGGTTATCAGGGAGGACATGGTTTCACATTAAAAATGATAACGAAATGTAGTGAAGGAATCCTCAGTACATTAAGTATACTACTAAGAAATAGGCATCACATGTAAGAACTTCATCCTGAAATACATGTAACTGGAAAGACGATTGCAGTAAATCAACATGACGTGGCAGCCTTTTCTGCTTGTTTTACTAAAACAACTCACTAAATTAAGAGGATTTTAATGAAAATGTTTGTAATTGTTTGTTTTAGTTTTTCTGATTATTTTATTTTGTACATTAAGTACGCACACAAGAAAAAGAACACCCAACACCATTACACAGAACAACGGAAAGACAGGAGATACCTCCCGAGAACAAATACTACCGACAGCAATATTGGCAAGGATGCTGCCCCTTCTTGGTGGAGGGGGAGAGAACAAAAAAAAAAGCAAAAACACACAACAAAGATAACAAGAAAGAAACATATGGGTGGGAAACTGCAAGAATATAACTCATGCAGAATGAAGCAGAGTTTTCCCAGAGGAAGGATACAACATGAGCTCATGAGCTTTACATTTCGGTCTCATCAAACAATGTCAAAAATAGTTTCCACACTTTCAGGAGGACGTTTTGTGAAATACGTTTGCTAAAATAACACTGTTCCATCTTAATAGAAAGCACTTGAGCCAAACATGGGGACGGTGGAGACTTCCAATTTAGTGATATTTAATTTGTTGTAATGTTTTTTTTTTTTTATATTAAAAGAAAATCACACTTTTCAAACAATTTTTACTTTTTGAAACCTTTGAATCCACGAGTGAAAATTGGTCGAAACAATTCGGTTTCTTTTAAAAATGTGGTTTTCTGCGTGAAAATTTGTTTAAAAAAGAATTAAACAATGAGCCTAAACTTTATGATTAATTCACACAAAACTGGTATGCTGCTGATCGCAACATACCTAAAATCCACTCCATTAGCCTCCACCAGAGTGAGTTCAGTCTTGTTGGGGGGAAAACGTGTGATAAATGTTCTCAGTGCATCAGTGCAGTATGTGCATGTGTTGTCTGGTCTTGGGTGGAGGCCAGACCTTGAGTGAAGAAGAGCAGAGATAGATAACAGAGCTGTCATGAAGCAGAGAGACGCAGAGAGAGAGAGAGAGAGAGAGAGAGAGCTGCTCTAGAGCGGCGTTCATCTTTCACTCTCCCTGTGGTTCTCCTCTCCCCGGTTGGAGGGCGGTCAGGATGTGGAGCGTGAGAGTGCTGACAGAAGAAGATACGGCCGGGACCAAAATTCACAAATACAACTTGACACTGTGCGACGGGGTTCAGGGGACGAGCATAGAGTTCACATAAATTATTCCTGTCTAAACGCAGCTTCTTTACTACTCCCTGGTGGTGATCAGGTGAAGCCGGCGTTATCTGGTGTCAAGGTGTGTATGCTGGGAAGTATAGACTGATGCTCATTTGATGTCTGAGATGTATTTGTTTGTGGTCTTCAAGGGGAGGAGAAAGTGTGTTTACTAAGGTTTATGGAAGAGTTTAAACCTGCAGCTGATGTTACAAACACACACATCACTGTAGAAACACATTTGATTACACTATTGAGTCTTATAGCTTCTGTATGTTTGCAACACTGACTGTGACCTGTACACAACAATACAACTTATTAAAAGCCTCACTTGGGCAATCCAAACTCCAGCGGTGGAGTGGAGTGAAATGTTGTGTTTGTTGATTTGTAAAAGGTCATTTAAAGTACACACATGAATGAAGGGGAAAGGCGGCTATCAGATCATTCAGTATACACACACCTGAATAAACTGTAAGAGGAAAACCCTAACAAATAGGGCTCAGGATTTATGTGTGTGTTTTTAAGAAACATTATTATTTATTACAGTATTTTTGTAGACATTTTTGCCTGTACTTTAAGGTAGACCATAGAAAGAACTTCTGATCACAGTAGGGTGTGCGTTTTAACCACTAGGCCATGAGGACACAACAAAAATCACTGAATGTATCAGTGATCATTTAAAAAACTAAATAATACAAAAATATCTGCAACAAAAAAAAAAATCCAGTTAAATAGAATTTTAATTGGATTAAAAAAACACTGCAATGCAAACACTGTCGTCTAAATACTGCTACTGTATATGTTTCATGTTCTTTTATATAATAAGAGTAAATATACAGTACAGTGGTTGATGTCTTGCTGCAGCAGGAAACTCCCAACATCATGAAAATCCTGCTTCACAAGGTCAAGAAGAACATTTTTCAGCTTTCAAGTCACCATGGACGAGAAGTCTTTACAATTTTAACTCTTTTTTAACTCAAACTGTCAATCCTTCTGCTGATGAAACTGATGAAATCTGATCGAAGGCTCTAGAACAGCTAATAAAAGGACCTTCGAGGAGACTGCTTTGTCAACGGGAAAAACTTCAGTTTAGGCTGTTACGTTCCTTTTAAAACATCTGTGTATTTTTTGTAAAAATCTGTAAAAAAGGCTAATAAGGGTCGCGAATCAGGATGTGGCCCGTGAAGCGTTAAGAGAGTTTAGACTATACACGTTCCCAGAGGTTGTTGCGGGCACATCTGCATGCTCCCCTCCATTACACACACACACACACACACACACACACACACACACACACGCACACGCACACACACCCACACACAATTCAGACTGTAACTGTAACTCTTCTGCAGCAGGACGGCTGTCGTCCTGTCCTCTGTCTGGCTGACTGAATGGCTGCAGAGTTGAAAGGGGGTCGAGTGCTGGCTCTGATTAGCGTGTTTGCTTTCTGTGAGCTGGGTAGAAGGAAGCTCCCCTGCCATGGCTCAGTGTCAGCGGGCCACCCCTTGCTGCCTCGGCCACAAGGTCTCCAACGGTCACACGCACCAACAGAGTCACATGTACACGCACATACAGTGTACATGTGTATGCAAATACACACCACTCTGAGGGGACGTATGAGACGTGCACATGAAGAGACACACAAGTTGAGTTGAAAAGAAAGAGAGAGGCCTAAAAGGAGCACAAATTAGTGCACGACATGCACACAGACGGGAAACAAACACACGCTCCCACGGCGGTCTGCTACGACACAGAGCAAATATACAGGGAGGGAGGCCGACAACAGAAACAAACAAGACAAATGGAGACAAAGCATCAGCTCCTCGCTCCTCTTGTATCCCTCACCCGACGAGGTTAAAGCCCTGGCTAATGTTGGAAGCTGGTGAAACACGCCGCAGCACAGCCACAAATAGCTCCTAATAGGACTTCCCATTATCCGCACCACTGGAATGTGCAGCTAATGCACGGAGACCAAAGCCAGGCCCAGTTAACATACCTGTGGTAACTGCATGGTTAAAAGCTGTGGGGAGCGTCTGTGTGTGTTTTCTGTTGCAATTAGCTGAGGACGGGAATAAGGGATGACCGGATTATGTGGGAGAGACTATGAGGATAAAACCGATCAACTAAAACTGACTTAAACTGCAGTAACACTGTAAACCAGCATTCCTTCTACCTTTCCTCTTCATTACTTTGTTTGGAGGTCAAAATATTCTCATGACCCCTGCAAGTAAAGGGCTGTGAAGCTGGTCATGCAAGTGTCAGCATGTATATATGATGGTCTTAAACAGTAAATACAGAATGTATTTCAGGGTAATTTAACTTGTTTTTGAAATATATTGAATTAATAAAAATGTTATAATCTCCCACATCCTGATCTACTTATGATGCAACACTTTGTATGTTCTGACTGCTACAGTCACCAAACTGTATGTTAAATACACCTTATGCAAAGAAACATATGACAGAATCATAAATAAATCATAAATAATTGCTTCAAAGGTTGGTATTATAAGACTTGAATCATGCGTAAACTATAAAAGACATCTGGCAATCAGCTCTTCCATGAGCAAGCTTTCTAAGTGACAAACAGCTTAGAAATCCTTTTTTATCCAGATAGCAGGTACATTTCGAAAAATTGGTTTGGGAGTAACAGGACGAGACAAGCAGGAATATGACAGATGCTGTAAATGAGCAGTTGTTGCAAGTCACAATAGAATATACTTTGTCGGAAAGAAAATGAAAACCAATTGAGAACGGGTGATTGAAAGGTATATTTTTGGCTAATCTAGTAAATTAAGAAGAAACATCACATCACAGAACGTGTACCAGCACTTTGCCCACCCCTGCTGTATATGTACGGTGTTTCCCTCTGCTCACCCACTGAAATGTCAAACAAGAGACAATGTTAAAGGTCTTTAAAAGGTGCTTCAAATACTTTGTGGGTATGGTTAATATAAATAGATCTCCATATTATAGTATCCACCACCACTAACTACGGCCATAAAAAAAGAATGATTGTACAAGTGTACTTCATAAACAATCATTTTATGGTCAACTAAGCAGACAGCTGTGCTTGAGGTGCTCTCATGGTCATTTCACTCTCAGTCCACTCCAAACAATCCTCACTGCAGCTGCAGTTTAAATAACCATCACACATGTGAGTGTAGGATGATATCATCCACTTCTTTCTGGCTGTGGGGGACAGCACTTAATGCAATTCAGAAGTAATTCCTCTGCAGTTGCAGGCTTATTTTCCAAACTATGCCTCTGATGTAGCGCCTACGTACATCCCCCTGCTTGCCTCCGGCCAGGTTTGATGTGCAGGACACTTCCATCTCCATCACAGTGAAGGGAGACACGTCGTGCTGTGCCAAACTGTGCTCTGCTGAGCAGGGAGGAGGGTTAGTGTTACAGTCTATTTGTCACAGGTCAATGCTTTTGTCTCAGGTTAATTATGACCTACGGTACAGTCTGAGCAATGGAGGGAGAGCCTCTTAAGTAGCAGCCCAGTCTGGACATTGTTAACTACAGTCCCTCGCTGAAGATCGTATGAACGACGGACACTTGACTGGGATAATATTATTCTACCCGAGACGAGGAATGTGTACAGTGGTGGCGGTGCAGAGCTAACGCGTTAAAAGAGATGGAGGGAGAAAGAAGGAGAAACAGCCACAAACAGTGAGACTGTTACAGTGAGGGAGGTCTAATGTTAATATTGGGACTGCAGGAATAAAGAATGGACTCTATTCAGCCGCTTTACACACATGGGGCCCCATCCTTTGAGGAGGAACAGTGATAAAGATAATATGACGCCATCGGAGTCCTCTGAGGCTCCTGTACAGAAGCTGTGGTTAACACAGATATCAGAAAGTTGAAAGGCATGGAGCAAAAAAAGGGTTTGCGATAAAATGATTACGTTGCCTCCTGAGGTCTCGGAGACCCACAGCAACAAAGTGAACATTTGCTCATTCAAGCTACACCAACAGTGGATTTAATCTGAGCAAGATATTACAAAAACACGCTGCGAGAGGCTAAGCCTCTGTTAGACACATGCTAAACCAACAATGGCAACAGCCTGACCTTTCCTCTACCTTTTGTCCCGTGTAAAAGTTCCCTCCCAGCACATTTTTAGCAAATACCATGCGTAATAAGCGGTGCCATGCGGTAAGACGGGTAAACAATGTGCTACTCTAGGGTTATCAACAAACAAACGAAAACCCATCCATAATGATCCACAGACCGGCCTGGGATGCCATTGTTTATTGACGTCTTTTATTATTGCATCCCCTCCATCATCTCTTCATCATTTACCCTCACAGCTGAACTCCTCCTTTTGCTTATTGTGTTCCATTGTGATTTCTCACAGGCATCTGCTCTCACCTCCTCTCTGTTTATTTGCAGTGTCTTTAAGTTGGCGTGAGTGGAAGCTGGCCTGCAGCTATTGTGCACTATAGGCCGCTCGGGTCTGTGGCACCCCACGCCCATTGAGCAGGGAGCTGAAAATGACTCTCTCTGTATATTTGGAAAGGGTTCTCCTACACATACTCGGCCTATCGCAGTTTACCCAAAGCATAAAGGCAGAGAGTCTTTCCACCTGTCTAAACTTCCAAAAAGTGGACATGGTTATTGTAGAAAGTGAATGCGGTCCCACTCCCTTCCCTTGAGCTTACATCTTTCCCAACTGTCAAGTCATTTGCTGCTGATCAATACTGCAGTTGAGGTCCTCTTCAGAAACGTGGGATATGAATCTAAACTCTTTACAAGCCATTCTCTCTGACCGCCTGGTAAAATGTCAATCTTTGTCACAAAAACAAAGATAGGACTGATTATGAGGCTCACATTTCATTGAGATAATTGCATTTTGCCATCATTATAATAAGCAGTGACAGTAAAGGAGCAAAGGTTTAATCATGAATGTCTTAATCAGTTAAGATGATGAAGAAAAAAGTATTACATAATTTGAGAGTATCACAATCAACCTAAATTGAAAATAATGACCTGAAACTACATGGCTCATTTAATGACTTTCAAGCCTTTAAGAGTTTAACCTGCAAAGATGGTTTGAGAGGCAGAGGTCACAGGAAAACGTTGAACAGTCAGAGACACTTTTCTGACGGAGCGGAGGAGGGCACATGTGGTTGGATGGAAAAGCATCAGATGATGTAAATGTTTGAGGAAATCGACAGTTATGAAGAATCAAATCACCATCAGATTTGTTTGGAGAACACGGGTCTGGCAAACTGGATAAACAGCCGGTCAAAGAACGCAAAGCCTCGTCAGAACCATGTTGATGTTATTCCTTAGCGGTGACAAAGAACACATTGATAGTGCATCATAAAAAAAGATAATATCAATGCATGCTTTGGGGATGTAAACTCAAAGAATAATGTTTCCATGGTTTCAATGAGTTAGCGTGCCATGTTTTTTTTTTTCTGGGCCAAGATTTGGAAAGTAACATCAACATGTCGCCGATGTCAAGGGGATTTATGGAGTAAACCATATTGAAAGTAAAGAAATGTGCATTATGTCTGTTTGTGCAGAGTTATGACTCTGACATGAAGGAGTGCGGTTTATTAAAGCAAACTGCGTCACTCAGTGGCAAGGGGCTAAACGACCGCTTCCAGGAAACATTGAAGAGGGAATCCAAACCTCAGTTTTAACTGTCCTCGTCCTTTCTCAGTCACACTAACGCTTTCTCTCTTGTTCAATCCTCTTTCCCCTATTTTGGCTTCAATAAAACAATCTCAGGGTACAGGTCACGTAGCTTGTCCCAGTGAGCGTCAGTCAAGCAGAATACCTTGGACTCAGATGAAGAAAGTGGGGAAGTTGTGGCTGTTTATAGCCTGCAGGAAGAAATGGTCCTTTGATGGGGAATATCAGTTTTAATTCTCTCCAGTGAATTAGAGCTAGACCTCGCAGGCCTCAGGCCCGCTGCTGGGAAAACCCATCAGGCCATTCCAGACATCTTGGTGGCGTTAGATTATCTTTGCTGCAGGCCTGCTGCCAAAGTCACCAGCACTATATTATCTGTAGTGCATCTTCTGGCTGTTTTCTCTGGATGCTGACCATGACCATCAAGACCATCGAGTCCTAACTACTGTCCTCAAACTTTTTATGGTTGATAACAGCAAATGATGGGGAAACAAAGTAAAGATAAGGGAGGAAAGGAGAGGAAGCTGTGGAACGTTTCCTCCTCAAGACAACAATTTTACAAGATAATGTATTTCTTTTGAACTGACCCTCAACTAAGTGAGTACAACAGCTGTTCAACAGTGATTTCCCTGTTTAGAAAAGAAATATCAGATAGAGTTTCCTCATCTTTAAGCCATGTGTAGAAGCTAGGCCAGTGTGTGAGGCCTCTTTCCAGTAAAGGTCTTGTTGTTCTTGGACTCTGGAAGGAAAAGCAAGATGTCTTCTGCTTCTCCCTCTGTTCTTCATAAAACAAAAGTGTGTATTGTAAACAGACGAGAGTAGAAACTACTGAGAGACAATAACAATGAGTGTGAGCAGATATGAATAATGCTGTAAAACATCTGTTTAATCCACATCTGAAAAAAGACATCCTGTCCCGAGGTGCTGCTCAGTCAATCTACTCCGCAGACAGATGGTGGAGGGTAAACATACCTGGCCGGATGCTTCACCTCTCACCACATGTCTACAGTTAGCTTCTGTCCTAAAGGAGGAACCTGTCTCACTGAATTGGTCCCTGGACGTCCTGCACAGACACCTTGAAGACACAAGCTCCCATGGATAAAGTGTTTTCAGCACGAATGATTCCTGATGGTCCTCATCTGCTTTTATTTGTCAGTCAGGGAATAAGTTACTTCTCTGCTAAACTTTTCCACCTTAAATCAGACTGTATCCGGGATTAGAGGAGTAGCTGATTTATGAATTAGTTGATTGATAGAGAATGATCAACAACAACCACAACCTATAATTCCCCAACCAGTTAGAAAATAGTGAAGAAATACTTTAAAGCACTCCCAAAACCAAATGGTAAGAGACTGTAAATTATTTGAAGAAGTAAGAATGCAAGTTTGAGAAAGTAACATAAACTCTCTGTCACACTGGCTCCAGCTGCCACAGAAGTCAGCCGCTGTATGTCTGAGTGAAGCTGAGCGAGTTCAAAACAGTAAAACATACCAAAATAATGTCAGCGAGAAAAGGCAGTTGACACAAAGCAAACATGGCAAACTGACAATCCGTCTGAATATTTGAGGGCCCGACCAAAGGTCTAAAAACACAGAGATAAATTAACGGAACACTAGATAAACACGACCATTTGTATTCCGGCAGAAAAAGCATTCAAATAATAAAGAAGCTCTTGCTTTATTCTAAGCATATTCCAAATCTGACTTTGATCTGGTCGTGTTTAATGGCTCCCCTGTCGAACAGTGCGGCCGGCTTCACTGTTGTGGCTGTGGATGCTTGTAGTACGAAAGAACAGCACAAACAACAGCTGAATGGATCAAATCAAAGATCATAATGAGAAGGACGAATTTCACTCAGAGAGCGAACAGACCGTGCTTCTGAAAGAGGCTTTGTCTACTTCAGCCGTCCCCTGAGAGAGCGACAGAGGAGGAGAACAACACCGATTCTGTCTCCTCGACTCTAAACAAGAGACCAGAGGCCATCCATGTGGAGCAAACATGCTGCAGACTTGTGGTTCAGGTTTCACGGTGCGCTTATGCAATGACATGCACAAACACTCACAACGCAACAAAGAAATAAAGAAACTCGTATAGATCGCCGTCTTTGGTAACAGAGAGATCACAAGCTTGTTTTGACAAATCAGTCAGCAGGACGTTTGAATGGAGCCCAGTTGTGGCTTTCACCATCAGGAGGGCTTCCTGTTCCTCGGTGCTCCCACAAATGTGTTCACGTCATCATCATCAACACCGTCATCTTCAGCAGCCCTCCAGAACACAATGTTAACAAAAGACAGCAAGAACACCCTTTCTTTGATGAGCCTGTCTGCCATTGATTGTCCATCCTCATGGCTGGCTCTTCTTTCCCCCCTGCAGCGACGATGTAATCCGGTTAAGGAGAATGTAGCCAAAAGAGAGGTCCGGTGAACGGAGAGCAGAGGAAGGATGAGTTAACGGAGAAAGGTGGAGAGGTTTTTTCCGGGCGAGGTCAGAGGTGTGGGAATGGTCTGGGAATGTCCGGTCAGGGTCAAAGCGACGTAACAGATGGACAGAGCAAACAGATACCTCTCGGGGCAAACCGCTGCATCCTGTCAGCGGCTAAAGGAGATACAGCCGGTGTCAGAGGTTAACACAGCAAGGGTTAAGAGGTCAGAAGGCCACGTGGCCTCACCTGCCCTTCTCTTCAGCTCCAGTCAGTGGAACAAACCTTTCCCAACGCCTGAGGACGGACAGACGCAACACATGGCACACTAGGCTGGAAGAGGTTCCCTGCTACGCCATAGATGTGCACTGGTGCAGGAGTGATTGCACTTTTACTAGGTATGCAAGCCTGGGGGGGGGGGGCGAAATCACAGAGATGTTTGTTTGTGTGTGTGTGGAGGCTTTTGGTTCAAAATGTATGTAGAGCTGTAGACACTTAGCCCTGTCGTTCATGAGAGCGTGGTCATATTTCATGTGCATGCAAAGGAAAGGAACTCGTTATGACTAGGAATGTTAATGCAAAAAAAATATCCGCTACTACATCATTTAGCTTTGTTGCTTCTGGGCCTTGTTTGAGACGAATTCTCAGAGGGAAGGAGGAGAAGAAAGTACCGTACGTTCACCTGCCACCACCGTACCACGTGTAACTAGACGAGGCTTGACGGGAATCAGAGGATGAGCTTGTGTCTCTGGAGTCATCTGACCTGCAGAAGCCCCTCTGTAGTGCAGGCAGGCAAATGAAACAGCACTATCTGTGTAATTGTGTGTGTATCTACACACACACACACACACACACACACACACACACACACACACACACACACACACACACACACACACACACACATACATATATATATATATATATATATATATATATATATATATACAGTCAGGTCCAGATGTGTCAAATCCAACAACTTCCAAGCAACTTTCTTGTGAAATGTCACCGTCCACACATCTGTCCATCCATCGCTTCACTTTCTCACCGACCTGGGCCTTGCCGATGTGCGAGCGGCCCGAGCATCAGGGCGCCGGAGATAAATAGAAAAATAAACAAGCGGGCCAGCTGTCAACCAGACAATCAAACCGCAGCCAGCAGTAGATCCCTTTCATCACAACTGTTGAGGACACGCTCTCACGAGAGAACAAGGCAGACAGAGAGGAAAAGAAAACACAGAGATATGACTGAAGAGCGGAGGAATTGAATTTCAAGGATATGTTAGAGGAAAGCACGAGGTTAATACATGTTGATGCATTAATTCACTAAACCTCCCATTCTGTCCAAATGGGGTGCCGGAGATGTCACTTTTGACCTTTACCAAGAAATCTGCACGGTTAAATGAAGGTTATTAGAAACGTTTCATTTCTGATGCCCTCACAAAGGCTCTACTGTGAGTCATTTATTGTTTTTTTACTCTGGGAACTCTTTTTGAACGAGTAAAAAATGTCCTTAAGCGATCATAAATCACTGTATAGGAGTGTGTGTTGTGTTCAGTGATTAATCAAACAGTTCACACGCAGAGCTGTAACTGCATGAAACAATCACAAAAAGGTCAAATACTGGTCTCACACTATAATCCCAACGTCAAAAACATGAACAATGTGAAAGATTTGAAAGGGATCAGAAATGCATCCAATATTTGTATGTCTCATTGTTATATTCTCAGTTTTGTCTTGTGCAACCTGACAGCTAGATTTAATTTGCTATCCATAATAAAAACCTCTTCAGCTTTCCACAACAAAGTTCTGATGTGGCTTCCACAACAACGAACGGCAAAGATGAATCCTTTCGTGAGGAATTCCTCTGTAGGGTTTCCAGAAAAGAGGAGCAGAGGGTAACTGAGCGGGCTTTTGCGACGATGGCTATGTAGAAGTAATTAGCATTTGTAAAGAAAAACAAATGTGTTGGGAAGCGCAGAACTGACAGCATGTTAGTGGTTTATCTGGAGTGTAAACTTTACAGTACAGAGGCACCATAGACATGTCAGCTCCCTCTCAACACCCTAGATTGAAGTCTAACTAAGCGCTACAGGAATTAGACCAGGCTTAGTGAAACAAAGTCAGAGAGAGTTGCAGAAGGTTTTCATCACAGCAAACAACAAGCTGTGATTATTCCTCGCTATCCACATCATACGCTCACCATGAAGGGTCCCCATCTCTTGTTTAATGATGAATCAAGGCAGAGCGGTTCAAATAATCGTGTTTGGAGTGGAGACCGTTTACACCTCTCCTGTTGGCACACACTTCTAAAGCTGGATGTATTTTATGACCTGCATCTGTTGACCAGGAACAATTTTATAATTTTAAATTCAAGAAAAGTTTTAAATGTTTTGGTGAAACGTCACCTCATTTGTTTTATTGACTTTTTTGTTTGTGTGTTTCTCTTTGAGGTCTGCAGCCAATCGCTGCACTACCCCGTTAAAGCCAGTGAACCGAAAAATGAGTCCCCGGGAAAAGCTAAGCGATCTGACTCATTCAGGTAACGTCATCAATCCCAGCGGAAACGCATGACAGACAATTATGGTCCCCCCCCCCCCCCCCCCCCCCCCCCCCCCCCTTGAGGAGGACAGCTAAGCGGGGAGGGGGGGATTGGTGGAGACTGGACCACAAACTACACTCTAACTCCATTAGCAAATGTTCAACACTTTGTTTTAACCACAAGTTAACCTTTTTTTTCAGAATGGCACCAGCAGGGCCCATATTCCCCCCCCCCCCTCTCCACCACATCAGTGACCCCTCTGCAGCCCCTCGGGTGTCAGTTAACCATGCTTGACAGGACATCAGATCAGGTGTCCCCCTTTCCCTGCGGGGAAGGAAGCGGGGCCAAGGTGACCTGTAGCCTGAACAGGAGTCTCCTGACATGGGGATCAAACTGTGGCACATGCTCCTACATCAGCCGGAGCTCCACAGGGAGGACAACACACATCCATCTCTGACACCTGGGGCTCAGCCTGTCTAACAGGATCACACCAGTGGTTTATCAGGTTGTAGATGATTAGCTACAATCCATGTATACTTAATTCCACGGTCGACCATTTGCCAATGCATTTTGCAGAGACTTGACACTTGCGACTGTGTCAAACTGTGTGTGAGGCTTTAATAATTCAGCGTGGGATATGCTCAGTGTAGATCCAAACTGAATTTCACTTGGCAGTATCTCTGCTCAGTGTCTGCATCACCTTCATTAGATTAGAATAATAAAAAATAACACGCATTTCCCAAAGGAAATAATTCATCGATTACGGCGACAGGTCTTGGCACAATTGATGGCGAGTTTGATCCAATTCATGATTGTTATTCTTTTGTCAAATCAATGTAAAAGAAAATCAAAACGTGGTGAGGGATGAAGTGAGATGATCAGCATGTGTCCTTCTTGTGGAGAGTTCAAAAAGAGAAACATCTGGACGAAGAGGTTACCTCATTTCACTCCCTGCTTAACGGTATTATTAAAAAAAAAAAGTGAAGTATTATAGATAACCTTTGTCATTTTAGGTCAGCGTGGCTAACACAAAACTTTTACATCTGTTATTTTTTACCTTTGCCATACTTTGCTGTATCTTTACAATATGAACGTAAGTCAAATAAAGTGAAGTAGTGATGTCAAAAGGGAGCAGTCAGTGACATCAGCACCTCTGGCTCAGCATGTTTTTGTAGGTTACAAAGTCACTTATTCTAATCGCTCTACTGCTTTGTCTTTGCCACAGTCTTTCCTGACATTTGGTATTCCTGAATCTTTTCCACTCAACGACCTATTTTTTTCCTTTTTCACCTGCACTTTCCACCCTTTTACCCTCGTCCTCCCTTGTTTGCTCTCTTTACTGCTTTGATGCCTTTCAGCTCCGTCTTTGCGAGCATCCTTTCTTCATCACTTCATGTCATTCAGTTCACGGTAATGGCTGCTCTGCACATTAACGTCCCAGTAACAAACAAATGGACCCATAGAAAACACTTTAAACTTGATACGCACCAGCAAGAGGGATGACTCAATCAGATGGCAACGTCCAACATGTCAGACAAATTCTTTAAGGCTGTAGCCGTGTATTAGAGAAAGAAAGGGCCTCTTTAATAGTCTTCGAGGAGGCCTCTCTGATATAGCTGATATATATATATAAGAGTGTGTGTGTGAGAGTGTGTGCGTGCGTGTGTGTGTAAAAGAGCTGGAGTGGGGGGGGGGGGTGTACATGTGCAAATATCTGTGTTTAAGGAAAGCCCGTGTTACTGTACTAACTGGAAACAAATTATGCTATAAGCAGAGGGAACGGCCTGTAATAAGCAGTAATGGGCCATCTGTCCCTGCTAAATAAAGGCGATACATCACCGTCCGACCCCTTTTCCAATCAAGCCGCTGGTCTCTTTGTAGTTCCTGGAAGTAATATGTCATCAAGTATACCTCTGGTGTTAGATGGATGAGGACCAAGGACTCTTAATCAGGAATGAATGAGCGCTTTGCCTGTGTGCTTGACTTTTTATTGGCGCTCACTGAAGACGCACAGAGTGCTACACTACAGCTGGGTCTAATTCACAGGCCATGCGATCAATTCGGAGGAGGGATTTTTTTTCTCATCAACACAAATATTTACACACATTTGGCGCACTGATGTCACATTCAACTTATTGTGAGCTGAGAATGAACGTGGCATTTTTAAGACGGAGTCATTCTGTACACTCACCGATACAAACATGTAAACACTTAACATATAACAGTTACTAACACTGTACACACACATACACACATTATGGTCTTCATATCCTTCTCGACCAGCTGGGACGGCATTTCATTTTGATATTTATCTGTACTTTCCCATCGCCCGAGGAGCTTAAGTCAGGACTGAAATCTGTTACCACATCACCGTATCTGATATTACACTGCTCGACGTTTACCTTACTATTGACATTGGACTATTTCTCCCTGATATATCTACTCATTATATGATGATTCAATACAGCTGAGAGAGGAAGTAAGACCAGGATATTGTATGAATAAATATGACAGTGAAGAACCTGATGACATGGGGAGAAATAGGTTTTAATGAGGCCAAGTCCCAGAGAGGGACCCAACGTTTCTTATTCGGGTATAGTGGGCTGAGATTTACGGAGCCCCGGAGTATGAAGACTACGCAACAAGTCCATCAGAAAGCAGTTGGGGCTCCACCCTGCAGATACAGTGTGTTAGTGCTTTACACCACATCCATCAGTGTTGAGGTCTGTTTTCTGAGCCAGAGGGCTGCAGACACGGAGCAAACATCTCTCCACATGTCTGATTTAAGCACTGTTTCACTTGACTCTTGCTTCAGCTATTTTTCTTTGTCTGTGTTGGGTTTTCTCTCTCTATCTACTTATATTTTTCCCTCGCTAGCTATTCTACGTTTCCATCCTCGCTCTGTGATCAGTTTAAGTGAAAATCCACAAAGTGGGCAGATAAAAATGGAAACCGATGGTGTACAAGTTCCTAAAACTATTCAAATTGAAATATTCGGAGGAGAGTATGCTCTTTATATACAGGCAATGGTTTATTGGTTTATTGTTTAACATGTTCTCTATCTTAGTTTAGCACAATGATACACTAGTATGCATTTGCTAATTAGCAAAAAAGAAACGTAAAAAGCAAACTGTATTTTTCTCGACATTTCTGGTGGAGCAAAGGCATTTTTACTGGTTATAAATAATTAATTTACAAAATTCTGTTTACATCCATCTTTTGCACATCTTGTAAATGGGGGAGGGAGGATTTTTTTTTTTCTTTTTCTGTTGCTTCAAAATGTAGATAAAAACATGTGGATGAAATTTCACTTTAACTCCGGTCCTATACTCCACCCTTCGCCTCTCCTCTTTTATTCTCTGTCCCTCCTCCCCCCGTTTTTCCCAACCACAGGTTTAGGATAATGAGCAGCGGGTCAGATCCTGTTTAACCTTTCCCCCTAACGTCTCAGTAGGGAGCTGATTGTCTCTGACATGACACCACGGTGAGGGAAAACTGCAGAACCATGGCCCTTTCCCTAAAAGCTCAGGATTCCTCATATTCAGTGATAGAAAGAACATATGGTTGTGAACGGCTGCTGAGCCAACGCATCAGTATGAAGTCACTGAGGTTAATTGTCCTTTCCTATGTCTGTGCGCAGTATAAACACACGTAATTACACTGTATGGCCTGTATTTTGTTTCATTCGACGCAGTCACCATCACATGTCTCAGCACTTTGTTAATCGGGACCATTCGGCTGTTTCAGCACACTTGGCAGCGTACGGAGCTGAGAAAGAAAGATTGAATGATTGAGAGGATGCACACAAACACATTGCCACCATGTATTTCATCAACAGCTTAAAAAGGACAGTTTATGAATCCACCATGCAGTACATGCAAAACTACACGAGATTAATGTGAAGGTCAAATCAGCCCAGCTTTTGAAAGATGCAAAAAAGCTAATTGTGTGCTTCCCCAGCTGCTGTCACACTTGACTTACAGTACAGAGCTGCCTTGGCTCAGCCAGAGCTCAATCAGTGGACACATTTTCATATAAATTATCATCTGATACTTAGGCACAGTTTTGTTTTATGAGGAGCGCTGGAGCAAGCAATTACTCACAGAGCAAGCTTGTTTTACTTGGATTGTAAATTCCTGTAAAAATGACATGTGTGTCCAAATATGTTGTTAAAGTGTGTGTGTGTGTGTGTGTGTGTGTGTGTGTGATTTGTGTTCACTGGGACAATACACCATTACAAAAATTGTATGTGTCAGGATTAAATGTGTCATGCATAATTATTGTTTTATGCTGTATTATATATAATTGTTTTGTGTCCAGGTTCCATGTTGTGTTGAATTTGGGACATGCTTTCAGCAAATGTTCAAGAGTCATTTGTTGGCGACTATTTTCAGCTGCTGATGTGGCACACTGGTGAGTATTTACAGCAGCAGGATGGTGTTTTGTGGTATTCACTCAAAATAAACTACAAAGCCCTCTGTCATTGTAATGTAGAAACCTGTCAGCGAGTACGACTGTGTGGCTGTTTTTGGACAACGGAGGTCTAGTCCAGAGGAAAAAGCTATATCAGGCCGAGGCCACACACACAAAACTTAGTTAGGAGGATCCATTGTTGATTTTGGTCTTATAGGGGATGTTGAGAAAAGAAAAATCGAGAATATCACCAGATTTATCCCTAAATGGTGTAGAAAATCCATTTAACCATGCAAATCATTCGACTTAAGAACTGCTTTAGTGTGGAGGTAAATGGCAGTCTGACAAAGGTTTACTCATGGAAAAACAAATCCAGGATGAAGAAATGAAACGGTGTGTTTCTCTATTTCCACTCCACCCTGCCCAAGGTTATGTTTACCTCCCTGTCATGAGTTCATTAAATCATCAGCCAGTATAATTTATAATGTGAAGCCGTTAATAAATCACAGATTTCTAATGAAAACCTCTTTTCGTCCCTTTCATTCCTCTGCGTCTCAGAGAGGATATTCATCCGACTCTGTGGCTCTTGCCTTCAAGTGCTTGGCAGGAAGGCGAACCCATCAATATGGTTGCCATCAGGCATGAAAGGACAGATGAGAGACCCAATCATTCACACACATTTCTTTTTGTTTTTTAAAATAAAAATAAAATTCCGCATTTCATATTGTGGCTAAATTTTCCGCAGTTCATGAGATGTTTACACAACGATGTAAACAAGGTTTATGAAGTTTGTAACGGTTGCATCTGAAGAGGGCAAAGTCCAACACCAACAAATGCAGCACTCACAGCATGACGAAAACAGCAACACAAAACATGCATAAACATAAACCACTCCAGAAAGCTTGTTTACGGATTTAGGATTGGATTTCCTCGAGGATATCCAAGCTAAACTTGTAAATATACCCCAATTGTGCAGAGAGAGATAATCTACACCAGATCAGTTTTTTTAAAGAGCAGTAAAAGCAGAAACTTTATGAACTTTCATCTCCAGGTATTTATTTAAATCAGTTCTTTGCAATGTAACTCCTACCTGCTTTTTCACTTCATCCATGCATGCGGTCAGGACAACCTCAGCCTGTCTCACATCTGACCCAACACACCACAACAGAGGTTTATTACCCCAAAAATCACTAATACATCTATGTTTATCAAGGCAGAATATCCACAGAAAGTATTTCATGATTGAAAACATGTTTAGACCTAACTCGACCTGGGGATTTTCTTATTAATTAAATTTATTGGAATTTATTTATTGAGAAGAATAACTGAGACGTAAGATATGTTCCGGGTCTTTATTCACTAAAGGATAATAGAGAGAGGTGACAGGAAACGATGTGAGAGAGAAGGGGGTGACGTGAACAAATGTCAAGGTTTTAGAAAAGTACAATCAGGTAATTGGTCCCATAATGATTTTAACAAGAGAGTAAAGATGTAAAGTAATCAAATTACAGTGTACAGAGTAGTTGATTTACTGTGTATTAATCACAAATGCATTACTATATTTGAAGGTACACAATGGACTTCTAATGTTTTCCTGCCATTTGAACAAAATAATATGTTCATGTTTCATGTGTAACTTTTACTGTTCTTACCAGATGTTTCTGTCTTTACAAAACCAAGTGTTTTAGACACAGGCGAAATGAGAGAGACAGAGAGAGACAGACAGAGAGAGACAGACAGAGTCGGGGGAGGGTGAATCCTGAAAACAAACCACCGTTGCTGCATGTGGTGCAAAAGCGCCGTGAGGTAACCGAAGATAAGGTAAAGGGATTGGGCAGTTGTAATTTGTGAGAGATTTCAAGAGACTACTGTAAAAAAAGATAACCATCACTGGCAGAGAACTGTGATTTCAGAAAACCTGGAAAAACTCAAGCTAAATCCTCACTGTTTAGATCTGCTGCAGGCCTGCTTTCACTGACAACCACAATATGGGTTTGTGGTCGATACCAGGTCCGTACAAAACCTGGACTATGTTTGGCAGAAAAATCACACAGATACACACTCGCAGTTCTACTCCTACCCCTTTCCACACACACACACACGCGCCGGCCGTCGACACATGTGAGCTAAGGCTTGTTTGTGCAGCGCATTCCAGCGTGACGCTTCCCCGGCACATTAAAGAGCCCCCCCAGCAGGCCAAGCTGTGCCCCCCCACCGACAAGCACGCATCCGTTGGGCCAGTGGAGGGGGTCCTATTTGCTTTATCACAGTTGTTTTGATTCTACAGTCGGTATCCAATAGCGGCCGCAAGTGCTGAGCTCTGAGTTTGTTGTTGTACTGTATGCATGTCCTTTTGAAGTGTCGGGGGAACCAGGCTAACCTCCACTGAGAAGAACCGTCACCAGACTTTTGTGCTGCATCGGCAGCAGTGACAATTGACGCCCCACACTCATTGGCTCTTACCTGTTGATCAGCTCTCTAATTGTTACATTCTCGGAGAAAGTACCAGTACAGCCTCAGGGCAGACCTAAAGCTTGTTAAAGTGGTAATCCCAAGAGCAGCTGCTACAGGTCTTGGCCAGTCAGCAAAAGAAAGTGACACAATGCATGGCTTCTCAAAATGTGCTTCGCAGTAAACACAAATATAACAAACTTGTTCAACTTCGCATGTCAGATCTGCTGCAACTTGGGCTACGGCAACACAACAGGGACATAAAGTGTTATATGTGTTGGACTACTACTGCAGAAGCTTCAGCAATAATCTAAAATATTGGCATACTGTCTGATTTGAATAGCTTATGATACACTACTGTACGTTTTAGCACTATTTTGGATTTCACTGTTTTGTTAAAAAAGAGCAAACATAACTGCTGGATTCAGGTGTGGATAACTAGTGCTGTTAGACGCATACTGCGACTCACCGAGACGTCTTTATCTGCTTTTTATAACCAGACAATTAGACTCAATAAAAATCCTGACGTTCATGATTATATTTGTCAACATCAGATTGAAATTGCTGCTGAAACCCACGATGACACTGTCTACACAATTACCTCTGCTCGCTGTGATTGTTCCAGTGTGTGATAGTGTCTACCCCTCCTTTTCCCCTGAACCCCACCAGCAGACACTCTGAACTCTTGACTGCACCAACCCCAACCACAGGAGACTTCCCTGCCGAGGACGTCTGAGAGGTGGTTGAAGGAGAAGGGGGGGTCCTTGTCACTTGTGTCTCTCTGCTGGGACGTATACAGCAGCCAGACCCACCAAGCACCCATCAGGAAATGCTTAAGGATGTGTTAGCATGCACTCAGATTCACAAACACGTACAGACGCATGTTCTTCACAGAGGCATGCCCACACTTAACATTCGAAAGTTTGACTTGAATGTTGGTCTTGTTGCACTTTTAAAACAAACTACGAAAAACGACTCGGCTTGTACTGTTTTACTTCCTCAGAGAAAGGAGGGGCTGAGAAAGTGGGAGGGTGTATTTTTAGATGGGGTGAATAACTGCAGAGTCACCGTGTGAGCAAGTCTGACTCAAACAGAAAATAAAAAGCATACAGTGAAATGCTGAATGAGTAGAACACGTTGCAGGACCCCGAGTTAAACATGGTGTAGGTCGCAGAAATCACTTCCACATGGCTGACTCAGACAAGCCGAAACAAGACTGTGATTAATAATATTTACTGGCACATTGTCAATGTGCGTACAATATATGCACCACAGCTATATGCCCCGATCCGTACCGCCGCCGTCTCAACACATGGAGGTCATTCATGCTCATGTGCTGAATGTCTTGACAATGTGGTGGTTTAACATATCAGCGAGAAGCAGAGAGGCAATGATTGGAAAATTGGAAATATGTGGCAGTGTGATAAAACGGGGAGAGATGGAGAGAGAGAAAGCGAGAGGGGGAAAGTTGAACCACATACCTGACATGAAGGAAGGATGAATTTGGACGCCATTGTGAGGGAGAGAGAGAGACAAAAAAAACAACAGCATAGTTAATGGTAAAGAATATCAATAAAATGAATTTCATCAGTGCTCATACGTCTGTATAAATGTGTTCTTGCATATGATGCATGAGGATGGAGCGTGTGATCTGAAGCCCTCAGCAAGCCAAGCAGCAACATACCCAGCTGTCCACCAATGTCTCAGCTCTCCAATCTAAATAAACGTCCTGCAAACCACAAATCACACACACATTTGAACTTCTACACTTTTAAGGATCCTCTAAACCTGACTTTAACCATCTCAGCCACATGCCTAACCCCAACCCTTAACCTAACCTTAACCAGCGCTTTAACCCTCAAAAACTTAAAAAAAAAATGTCCTAACTGTCAAGGTCTAAGACTCAAATTAGTCCTCATGAAGAGGGAAGAGCAAAACAGCACACAGGTGGCCTAACAATCCCAATAATGATAATAATCATTGTTAGTACAACCTTTATTTGTACAGCAAGTTATATGCTTTACAGGAGAACAGACAAAAACACACACTAGGACAACAAAATAAGTTTGATCCATAAATATGACCCAAATTAACCAAAGTGGTTGTAGAGACCACTTAGAATTACTGCAGAAATGCCAGTTATAACATAACTTTTTGGCACATTTTTTTAAAGGAAGTTACAGCACAGCAGAGTGGTTCTTTCAAAGCTTAACATTTTGAGTGATAAAAAAAACTCTCCTGATTCATCCATAAATGAGGCTGGCACTAGTCTTCCTCAGTATGTCTCTTGGACATTTGGCCAGAAAAGCGGTAAGTGATGCACAGACATGTCTTTATGTCTTGAGACACTCTGAGACTGCATGTGCAACAAACTGACCATATATTGGAGCTTTACATTTCAGATCCCTCATTTAAATTACTCCGGACACAAGGGGGAGCCTTTTGGCAGCTGGGAAGTCGAGAAGCTGCATTGTACTGTACATTGATCTTTCATCCACTGACAGAGGATCTGACAGTGACGTGAGGAAATCATATCTATCCTCTCTGTTGTTTTGGTGAAACGTCCACCACCTCATAAACAATGCCCCAGATGGCTTTACATAACAGCTTATCCATTAATCAGGAACATTGGCACTTTAATGGCCACTCCAACCCAAACTCTAGCCTCTGACTGATTTATAAGCAACAGAAAGTTATTCCTTGGTGAAGAGTCACTTTCTCACAGTGACAGTTGGCTGGAGTTGAGTTTATTGACGGACTGCACAGAGAAGACAACACAGTGATCTCATCGTCTCCCCCTGCAAATAATAGCAACATGGCCGTAAACATCACTTTACATTTCTAAACAGCCCGAGAAGATCGGCCCGGACTTCCATGCTGCTTATTAAAGCTCTCTCTCTCTCTCTCTCTCTCTCTCTCTCTCTCTCTCTCTCTCTCTCTCTCTCTCTACCTTTATCCTCCTCCATATTTTACTTCTAATGTTCCTGTCTGCTTCATTCTTGAATGAGCAGCAGCAGCATCGTCAGAGAGCCTCTGATTACCACCGTAGAATTCATCAAAGTCAGATTATTTCAGCGCAGCTCATCAAAGTCAGAATCTTTACATCTTTTTTAACAGTTCACGATCTGGATCAACGAGGATCAACTGAGATCTGTACTCCCATTTGAAGCTCGAAAAGTCATACAGAGGCCCAAAGACTGAACCACCCAATCTACGACGCAAGTGGAGAGGGAGAGACGGGTTGAGAGGCTGCTGAGGGAGCACAGATACAAAGATAAGGGATGCTCCTGTACTGGATGGTGCTGCACAGCTTAAAACAACCTGACAGCAGATGTGTTATCTTAATGCAATACCTGTGCTGCAGACCAAACCGAGCCACATCAACAGACACAAGCACACTATGACAACACAAGCCTTGTATGCAGCTGACTAGAGCACAGGACACGTGCTGAAGACATGTGAAAGAGGCTGTTGTAAACACAAAGCAGACCACGGCTGTGATCAACAACCTGCCGATGTTGGGCATCCAACTATCTTTGACACGTTGTCAGAGAAAAAACAAGCTCTAACTCCGTCGTCTGTTGCACGATGTTGATGGGCCTATCCCATGATCCAATGAAAGTCCTAAATCTCGTTATCTCTCTGTGCCCGTACATAACCTGTACATAACCTGTCCATTCGACATGGTCGCAGACTTTATTGAGCTGTATTTCCTCTGGGATTGTCTCAGTCTGGAGTCTGAATCCTAGACACACACACACACACACACACACACACACACACACACACACACACACACACACACACACACACACACACACACACACACACACACACAAATATGACCTTGTCTCCAAAGACAAAGGGGGGGGGGGGGGGGGGGGGGGGGGGGGGCAACTTTTTTCACATTAGTCAAGTAGTTTCAAATGGGAAAGAGGAAAAGAGAGAAACCTAATCTCAATCACACACCATTTTTTTCCCTCCTTTTTTGTTTGTCTTGTCTAAATATTATCCATGATAAATGTTAAAATCAGATCCTTATGAACACATAGACGCCCAAAGACACTGTTACGTATACATTGTCCAAATGCAACACTGGATTTTACATCAAATTAAATGTAAGCCGTTACATTGCGGGACAAGCACGCAGCACAAATCGGAACTGAAGGTGCGCGGACTCGAGGGCAACCAGGAGGACGAAACTAGACGTTTAATATTTGTTTGTTTGTAAGCTTTGACAGGTTCATGTAGAATCTATCAAACAATATGGAGTACAAAATGTCCCTCACGATAAGCAGCAAAATACAAAGCACTTTGGATAAGAGACTTATACAAATGCAGACATTTACCATTTCACAACCGCCATCACATAAAAAATACTGTCACTTCTTTCCACGTAGAACACCCACTTAAACCCAGCGAGGACAAAAACTAAAAGACAAGAACGTTCATGTGAAGTAACCAAAATGATTCATAGTAAGAAGTTGATTGAGAAAACGTGCTTGAAGTTGCAGTATGTCTTCCCATTAGTTCCTGATCCTAAATCAAAGTGATTTGACATAACGGAGAAAAGCAAGTAAAACGCTCACATTCAAGAGGTCATGTCTGGAAAATGTTTGGTATTTTCACTTGATGAATGACTTCTATCATTTGTTAATACCATCATGAACTTGATCAATCAATTCAATCAATCAACTACTTGATTAATTGTTTAGTCTAGTTAGGATATGTTCTGTTAAAGACCAACTGATAACAGCAGGTCAGCTCTATATTTGTCTTCTGCTCTCTCTGCTCCCCAAACCATGCTGTTCTCATTACAGCAATAATTTCCAGACACACACACACACACACACACACACACACACACACACACACACACACACACACACACACACACACACACACACACACACACACACACACACACACACACACAGTACCTGAAGATGTCTGTTCTTCTGCAGCTCAGTTTTGACATACACCTCAGTTGAGCCAGGGACAAAATCAAACTGGTTAAGTTCTGTGATTTATAAGTAATTGTTTTGTTTTACCTGGATGAATCACTTTGCAGGACACAGAGGTAATTCTTGGGGATAATAGATGACTTTCAGGGAAGTTTAAAAGTGATATTCTGTACAGAAGCCTCGTGGTTGTGGTAATTCCTGTGGAATACTGCAGGCCTGCCCGCTCAATCCACTGTAACTCTTAATTATTTTTAAATTAGATAAAGTAAATGAAAAGGTTCTCCTCACCTTTTTTTTTCGCGGTCATACCTAATATTTTGGTGAAATGTGTATCATGTACAGTATATTTACAGTAATGTAACTTAGATGAATCTACTCGCACACAAATGTGATAAGAGTTTGAGTTAAATTCCTGACCTCAAGCATCACTAGCTGCACAGACTTTCAATGGGTGATGAAGTGATAGATTCCTGTATCTCTCCCTCTCTTTAGCACACACACACACACACACACACACACACACACACACACACACACACACACACACACACACACACACACACACACACACACACACACACACACACACACACACAGGCCTATTGAACAACAGGGATTGGCCTAAACCCTGCAGAGATCCTTATCACCTCTCTCCCCTCTCCCCAGAGGGCTAACACAACAAGGATCACCATGTGGCCCGTTTTCATTCTGCAGCGTCCTGGCTCTCTGCACAACGGGAGGTCTTATGCCGAGCAGATCACAGAGATACAACGGCATTAGCTCACTGATGGCATCTCTGTCACAGAAAAAGCTCCCTGCCAACGGGAGCAGACATCCGTGTCACGCAGTGTCTGCTGTCTATTAAAATACAAACGTGGCTAATAAATCGCTATCGCCTTTTCCTGTCCACTGTAAGCTTTGTACAAATTGGTGAACCTGACTCAGTGTTAGTAAGATAATTGAGAGCGGGATGTGGGGAGTGAATGGGAGAAGAAGGAGGGAAACACACTGGTTTTATTACACAGTCTGATGGTGATGGAAAGAGTGATGAAACTCTTGTGCTGAGTGAGCGGGTAGGTAAGGATGCCTCGAGCAACCACTCTGCTGGTACGTTCAGTGAAATAGAACTGCATATGTGAGCTGCACAAGATTGCCTCTTTCCCTCAAACCCTTTTCCCTAAGCTTCTATTTCTGAAGAGTCTACTTGTCCTTCTGCCCATCTCCTCTCTCTCATATCTCCACCATTGTCTTCCTCTGTTTCTTTCGTCCCATGCAGACTGGATGCATCAATGCAGGTTCCCATGTGCTTCTAGCTGAGAGTCAGCTGTTGCTCTTGTCACAGAGTGATGGGCCAGGTCATCACACATCTGGCAACCCCTGGCAGGGATGTCCCCTGCCCAGCCTTCTCCATTAAACCCCCCCCCCCCCCCCCCCCCCCCCCGCCCGCTTTATGGAGCTGACTCGATCAAGATCTTTCGTAGGCTTTTACGCCTCCTGAAACAACAAAACCGACACAGAACCAAAACACTGAGAAGGAGGTCTGTCTTTCATCTCGGAGCTGAGCAGAGGTTACACATGCTCTTGCTCAAGGTTTTCTCAGCACTACGCTGCAGCATTTATCAATTATCAATGAATCAGCCATTAATATAATGATCTACCTCCTAATCTCTGATCATCCTCTGCTGGCCAACGGCATTCATTTAAAGGTCGACCCCGTCAGTGTTCTTTTCCAGAATGATTTAAAAACCGACAAAAAAATGATTGACCCTCTCTAATGAATCACTCATCAGGAGAATTATGTCATATATATATACCAGCTGCCTCGCTTTCCTCTGCTTGTTTCCCTTCCCATCCGCTGAGTCCAGTTTGTGGGTCACCCAGTTACTGACGCTGAATGAAAGAGCTGTTTGGAAAGCAGTTCGCCCGCCTGTCGTGACAAAGCTAAGTCCTAAAACTACGGAGCCCATTGAGTGAGCGGAAGGCCACTAATCTCCCTATAGATACACCCTGCAGTCCAAATCAGCAGACTGGAAGCACCGAGTGCCACATACTGCAGCTTTAAAATAGACCCACAGCAGGCTGAAGCACATCGCTGTGTGCACAAGCTGTATTTTGATAATCTTTTACAGACAAATGTAATGGTGTTAGATGCAGAAGTAATCATTTTACTTCAATGGCTAATCTAATGCAGCTGTTTGACTGGCATATATTCTAACTATATTTATGATATTCTACATCACACGCCATAACGTATTACGGTTACCATATTTTACTTTATTGCAAATAAAACAAGGTTCACAAGCGGTATGTTGCAATGGTCGAAATATGGCATCTCACATGGCATCTAATTACTTCAATCGATCCTCCAGAGAAAGAATGAAATTAACCAATGTGGCTTTGATTAGAGTGCTTTAGACTCTCACGTGTGTGTGTGTGTGTGTGTGAAAGAAAGCGTCCGACTTTGAGCATGAGCCCAAACATGTGTGTGTTAAACACTGGGACGACATGCCAGCAGCATTCCTGCATACAAGCAGATGATGACTGACACTCTCAAAAAGTGGCCAAGCTCTTGATTCTTTTCATAGCAAAATACAAGTTGACTAAAGAAAACAAGAGCAACGTCAAAGACATAATAGAGACTGTAAATATGAAAACAATCAAACCATGGCAGCTGATCACCTCAGATAGACCAACAAATGTAACGTTTTCTTTGATTGTTTATCCGCGAAAATTCTCGTGGGCATGAGGGAGCACCTGAACTGCTGCTTTTCCTCATGTGGACAGCTAATACTTGATTTAGGAGGTCTTGGCGTACAAGACAATGAAAACTCAAAGTGGTAAAGAATGCAAGAGCAGATAGGGTAAAGGAATTTTAAGTCTAGTCGTGGGAAATTATAGAAGGAGTACAGAGAGTACATAGGCAGCCTCCATGGTTCCAACAGCTGAGTCCATTCAAGTGGAAGAAGATGTTTGCGTCAGAGTCCAGCAGCTAACCGCAGGATGCATCTCTCTTGGCAGCCCGACGTGTCGTCATCCACTCATCCTCGCTCGCTGATCCATCGCCAAACTGCCCACCTATTAATCTTCGGGGAGCCACCGAGGAACACTTTGAACCGGGCTTGAATAAACAAGAGCAACGCAAACATTGGGTAGGAAATAAACACTCAAACGTGTCGCCCCTTCGACAAACAAAGAAAGGCCTGTAATTTTAAGTGATCCTGAGAAAAGGTCAGACCTCTGCAAAGCATCTGCCTCCTGAGACAAGACAGATGTTCAGCATCACTACGATGATGCGGATCTAATACTGTATATTAAAGGACATTCATGATATATATATATATATGTATGTATATATATATGACAGGATTTGGGCATGTCAGACTATGAAAGGAATACAGGCATTTAATGTCTATTGAGAACATAAGTATGTGTTACACTGAGGGGGTGTCAAGGAAACTGATTGGCTTTGACTGCAGCTGTCCCTCCCATGAAAGTCAGCTGGATGGAGGAAAACCAGAGGAGCTGCTCTGCAGTGACCTCTGCTTCACCTTTACGTCTTTCATATTTCACTATATAGTAATGTTCGCTAACCTTTTAGAGCTTAGTAGAAAAAGGGGGATGTCTACTTTGAAGCCAGACAAGACCATTATCCAATCATAGATGCATTCTGCTGAGGGACAGCAGGATGTTCACTGGAAGTCTGCTGGCCATCCAGAAGAATTCACTCCCATAATCCTTCACTCTCTGACCCCACACAGTCCGTCTTCTAGCCCTTGGATGCTGTTTTTTTTTTTACCGTATTGGTTGTTTTATATTACGTTGGGGAAATTGTTTGTGTGCGGTCATTATTTTCTCCTACTGCTGGTGGCATGTTGCCAACATTTTCCACTGCTTCAGGCGACGTTCAAACGGGAGTCTGGTCAAAAAAACGCCTCATTTTTCTTTCCCAGAGCACATTGGAAAAAAGCCGCAGTCGCAAATCACCTTCAGTGGCCTGCGGGGGAAAGTTCTTGCACTTTTGAACGCTAAAGTAAATAAATGTGGACAGGCCAGTAGCAGCCTTTGATTGATTTTATGCTCACATATTTTCTCGTATTTCAAGAGAATTCTAAAAACCTTTTGACAATGACAAACACACAAAACGTGCACACAGATCTCCCACTCCTCTTAAAACAGTCGTCTAAACTCTTCACAACCATGTGAGTCATCCTTGCCTCCAGACTCTTGGCATGAGATCAAGCAGTGAACAGTAAGGAGAGGGATTCCCTATAAAAGTCCAATAAAGGATTCCTGTCTTTATTCTTTCATTCACAAAGACACATTCAGCTGATTGATAGCCGTCATTGGGCTCAGAGCGACTTTGCACTCTGCAGGCTGGGAAAGGGAGCGAGATAAGAGCCAGTCTGGTGGTTTAAAGGTTTTAAGGTAGAGGGGATGATGGCTGGAGAGCTGGTTTATCCGCACAGTAGGCTCTTCCTGCCCTATAATAACAAACCTCTGGCTATTGTCCATGTGTGGTGGAATATGTGTGTGTGTGTGTATGCATGTGTGTCCATGTGCAAAAAAGCATGCTGGGTGCACTGACCGAGAGAAATCAGCCGTGTCACGGTGTAGTGGCCCTCCGCTGCCACCCTGCCTTCATGCCCTCGGGCTCAATCCCAGGGGCCCAATCAAAACCCAGCGTCACCCGGCGACCTTCTAACCCCGGCTGTAAGCGCTCTGATTAAGACCTCATCAACACGATGTTGCCCTCGCAGCTGTGCGCTTGTGCACACAGGTTCGGCTTTGTCCACCTTCAACACACATGCTCACACGGGCACATACGCAAGGGTGAGCACAGTCGCACACCGTACTGACCCAAAATCACTGGGAGGTAGGAACTTAGTAACCTTTAACCTTTATGACTAGCTTCCTAATCTCCCTCTCTCCGACCCCTGGGCTTGCTGTGTGTGTGTGTGTGTGTGTGTGTGTGTGTGTGTGTGTTTAAGGACAGAGCAGTAAGGTGTGAGAAGCAGGAAATGAGCATCCAAATGACAATAAGCCCAGATTCATATCCATTCAGCTCGACAGCGTGAGTTAGCATCGTCTGTGTAGGACAGACGACTTCAGATCAACTGGATAGGAATGAGAAGGCAGGGGGCAGGGAGACTGTAGAGCCAGGTTTTCCAACAACTGGATGTTCCTTGAAAGTGCAGCTTAACCCCCCCCCGAGAGCCTTCAAACACCCATCAGACCCTCGGGCTCACTCTGCCTTTGTCTACTTGTAATGAAGTCATCATCGTAAGGCTCCGAGCTGGTTAAAAACCTCCTCAGCCCTGTTTCAGAGCCTTTTATACCAGGAGAGATTGGGGGGCAGGCAGAGATTTAGCGTTAGATTCCGAAGAAATTATTTTTAAAGTCCTTTAAGACATGGGCTTTTTAGAGAAGGAATTCCTTTGGAGGGTCAGAACTTGTGTAAGCTAGTAAGAAATGGTTATAAATAGCAAACATGACTACTAAATTCAAACATCCCCCCCCCCACTCAAAAGTGTTATCTTGTGCTATTATTGACAACAGCCACCAATAAACGGCGGGTCACATGAGCACCGGTTTAAAGTCTTGGTGAGGGACGAGGTGGAGTGAGGTGGAACGAGGGTCAGAGTGCCGCTCCAAGAAAAACAAAAAGTCTCCTCTGAGCACGCTGCCAGCTATTCAACACAAACTATTCATACATTCACATCCAATTTCAGCTTGTGACTGAGACACACACACACACCTACACTCACTGAATTTAATGAGAGAGTCGAAGAACCAAAGAGAAAGAAAACAAAGGAACATTTTGATTTTATCCCAGAGTGTTGCTGGGGTTCACAGTGGGAGCTGGTGCTATAGTTTTATTAACAGGCATCCTGACTGAACCTCATCAGTCAGGTCACCAAACAGACGTTCAGCCGTCAGCTGAACAGCGCTGAGCTCCACAGAGCTGCTCGAGCCGTTTCACAGGCGTGTGCTCACGGGCTGCACAGGATTATCAAATGGTGAGGCAGATCTGATTTCAGGGTATATCTGCTTACATTTTTACACTGATTGACGGGTCATGGTCCATTCAGTCTATACATTTGACTAATTAAGTCCCAACTACACTTAAAATAGAGGGCTGCTAATGCAAAAAAGGAGAAATTGAATAAGGTAGAATTACAAAAAAACTAACAATAAAAGGGGAGAGCTAAGAGAAACCTAGTCCCTTATACTGAAGCATAAGATCAACAAATACAGACCAACATTTATTTAAAAAAAAAATTGATGCAAAGCACAAAATAATGTAAATAAAGGTTGATCTAAAATACATTTTTAAGAGCCATTCATGAGAAGTCAATGACTTGGCTTGATCATAGAAGCAGCACTCAGATCATGAGAGGGAAATGTTTCCCGTAAGTCGACTCTGATGTCATGCATGGAGTTTGCCTCCACCTGGCTTTTTGAGTAGCATGACATTACATTACTCTCTAACTTTATCTCATCTCCTCTTATGTAACCTGAACACGAACGTGTTCTCATACAACAGTTCAGAGCTAACCCCTCATTTTTTACCGCACGTGTCAGTTCTTCTCTAGCTTTGGAGCAACAAACCACAGAGTACAACAACCGTCAGAGATGCCTCCCTAAAACAGGAACCATGTGCTGTTTGTTAGGACCTTCTGCAATAAAAAGACCTTTATAGAAGTGTCTGTTGAGATGTCATGTATACTCTTAACCAGAGCTAACTATCACCAGACTGTGAGGGTCCACATAAGTTATCTGTAGGCCTTTTTTGTCCCATGCCAGGCAGTAAATACAATTGATTAGCCCATAATCACAGAGGGTGATGATCGCCCAAAGGTTAGCTGGAAAGGGAACAAAGATTTGGGACAGGAAAGTGAATGAGAAGTATTCTTCCCCAAATCAAAAGCTACCACATTAATGGCCTTGAGCAAGACACTTAGTCCCAGCTGCAGCAGAGGAACCACCGACAGACACATTTCAGTGGGTGTGTATGCGACCATCAGATCTAATGTGCTTTATAAAGCTGCGAGCTATTGATCAAAGCAAAACATGAATTTTTAAATAGATTTTCCACCTTCCATGCAGAAAACTCTCAAGTATGGTATGCTGGAACTTTGTATGTAATGCAAGAGCTTTCTATTGTTATTTTAGTTGTACATACCTCTATTTGTTTACTTTCTCTATTCATCTGTACTTGCCTCTGTCCTTGTGCTGCTGCAACAACTGGATTCCCCTTCTGGGGTTCTACAAAGACTTATCATATTTTGTCTTTTGAATTTTCAAAACTGTCCCTGTTTGCAGCTGCATTACCACATGATGATAATGTAGCTTTGTCAAAGAAATGATCACTGTGATGGATAAATGTCAGTATTACAGAGCACTTCATTTCCCTCTCGTCCAAACTACAATAAGAATTTGCAATCATTTAAATCTGGATGGTAGGAGATAATAAATACTGATAATAAACAGTCATGTGCACTGTATGAATGTTTTTTTTTAAATAAACCATACATTCAAGAAGAAGAGCAAGTTTTTGAATGTATGGTGTGCTTTACAAATATTCATATAGCACACAATGATTTGTAGTTCATGCTATATTTCGTACTAAATCTAATTTTTCAATTTAATAAACCGGAGCTTAGAACTTCTTGTGAGCAGTTAAACAGATCATCCAACACAGATCGGAAAACTTTCTTTCATCTCCTCACCTGCACTTTATTTCCATAAACTCTGACAGGTATGAGCCCACGCTATAACGGCTGACTCACAGGGTGTAGCCTGGAAATGTGTTTGTGTATGTGTGTGAGCAATATTGCCCGTAGGAAATCAAATGTGTGTGTGTGTGTGTGTGTTAGGTAAGACTGTATAATGTAAATCTGCCACTAAAAACAGAGCAGACACAAACATTTATAATATCCCATGTGTTTGAATTAGTTCGAAGAGGATCTGTACACAGTTTAAAGTCATCATTCCAGTCTCAGCTTTATTCCCGCAACAGCAGTGTAAGCTAGGAAAACTACAGAGGATGGATAAGCATTGCCAGAAGTCTCTCTCAGCCAATCAGGTTGCTTCTGATCCCGCAGTTAGGGCTGTTTGATTCTGCGGTTGGGTAAATGTGCTCTGTGGTGAAGTTGGGCAAGTTTAAGGCTTTGTAATCAATCAAGCTATATGCTATCAGTGCTAATCCTAGTCTACTGTAGTGTGATAAACTGCCACAGTCATGCCAGACCTTTGACCTATCGGCATCCAGTCCACACACTCCCATGTAGGGGCTTGGAGCCTGACATGCATCCCTCGGATAAGAGACGTGCTTCCACGGTACATTCATCGGACTCAAGAAGCCGCCTTGCAAAAAGTAAATCATGTCCTACTCAGAGGCAGGGCTGGGTTTAAACAATTCATCTTTAGCTCCAAGAAATGATGATGCCATTTTTCACTATTTTCTTAAAGAAATTAATCGGACGAGTGGTTAATCATTTGTGTTAAATTATACCTCACAGGCTGCACAAAGTAAGGGATAAGATGTTCTGAGTAATACAACTATGTAACATTTTGATTTAATCATTTGTGATACAATTAGAATTGTTAAAGTATCTTCTTTGAAACTTTATTATTAACATCAATACTAAATTGTATACTAATTTGGGGAGCTGCTGTTAAGATTTTAAACTGACTCACACTAACAAAGTGTTAGAAGGGCAGTTTCAACAAACTGATCTGATGTTGTTGGGGATCATCGCCATCATCCAAAGCTGCATATATCTAAACTTGAAACCACAAGTTCGTCCTGAGTCAGGCTCCTGTGTTTCAAAGGGTGGATGAAGAAAGCCAGAGTCAATCTCTGACCCAGACACTGAGTTAACGCTTGATGTGCTTCCACTTCTGCTGTGCCACATGATGACAGGCCAGCCCTCTTTTAAGATGTCTGTAGACGTATTAAAGTGCATTTGAAAAATAAATAAAACACTAATGTACACTGGGAGCTTTTGGCATCTAGAATTTCACTGATGGAGATAAAATAAAGGAAGAATGCTGAAAATAAAACTGAGACATGAGGTTCCAATAACAGCATAAAAAGTGTTTGAAGTGACACACATGAGCCTCCCTCAGCTCATTACCTGACCCCGAAACACCGACCAACACAGACCAGCTCACTCTGAAGCAGAAAGCAGCGAGTTCCTACTAAACCCTATCGCAAACAGACATCTCCACGGCCGCAAAAACACGTCTCATCTGACACAATAACCGCAGCTACACATTATCATATGCAAGCAAAGTCCGACTTTGAAAGTGAGCCAGTCTTCAGTCTAATGCATGGATGGCTGGTTTGGTGGCTGGTGCTGCGGTTGTTGTTGAGGAGCTAACTGAGGACTGGTTTGTAGGAAAGCTGCCAACAGCTTGTCGAGGTCATGACATGACTTAGATGAATCATAATTGTGCATTGTCTTTATTTCTCTCCCTTTAGAACCGCAACTTCTTATTGTTATTCCTTTTTTTATTTGATTAAATAATCAAGTTATTTATGGTTAATCATAATGATCATTAGAGGTGCTGTGTTATTGTGTTATCCTTAAAACGAGGTCAGGCTAGCCGTTTCCCCCTGCCTCTGGTCTTTACGCTAAGCTAACCATCTGCATATTTAAAGGACAAATATGAAAGTGGTGTAAATCTTCTCATGTAACTGTTGCCAAGAAAGCCAAAAAAAAGTTTCCCAAAATGTCCAACTATTCCTAAAATGTAGTCTCATGATCTCCAACACACCAAAAGGCATTGTCCCAAACACATTCCCGCTGTCTGTTGTGGTAAATTCTTTGTCTGTAACGCATCTAAGAAACCTTGACGCCTGATAGCATCTCAATAAATCAGAACATTTGGACTGAAGAATGATTCTCATGCCATGCCAAGTGCATGGGAACTATCCTTAGGCCACCGACATCTGTGATAAGAGAACATCAAATAAATAAAATGAATCAAAGGATTGGTGCAAAGATAACTTCCTATAACCCACTATCAGGACAAGGACGTTACCCTTGAGTAGAAACAAGCTCTGACCGGACTCTCCTTCTTCCTGCAAATAATTACACGCTACTCTCCTTTTTCTGCCATTTTTATGCAAATAGGCCTTATCTCTGAAGTCAATTTCCTGCCAAACAGGAAATGCTCGTCTGTAGAGAGATTTGATTTTTATTACGCGGAGGAACCAGGCAGGACGGGAGGTAATTAGCCCAACATGCTGCAAGAGAAAGAGAAAGACACACCACAGTTTGATGACGTGACTAACAAGGCTGTGAAGGTATTTATATTCCATTGTTTTGTGCCGCTTCCTGAGTTTAACTCAACTCAGATTTTATCTCCTTGAGCATAACACCTTTATAATGCTCTTTAAAAAAATCTCATTACTCCAGCTAACAGAGGTATTGTGTGCTAACAGGACGCCGTTACTGAGAGCGCCCACTGAGAGAGCAGGGACCCACTTCAGCAGTCGGCCCCCAGGAGCCTGCAGGACCTCAGCTATAGGGGTCATCCCACAGCTGAAGTCCGGTCCTGTGATCCTCTGCAAACACACACGCTAAAAGCCTTGAACCATCAGTCATGAGTACAAACATGCATCCAGACATCCACACACCCCTCTCATCTCAGGCTGATTTCCTCACTTTCTTTCTCTCTCACACACACACACACACACACACACACACACACACACACACACGTACTAATTAATTACACCTGCCAACCGCTGCAGCCCCACACTGAGACCACATTAACAGAATCTCACCATAACAGAAAAGCATGTATGACACAAATTATAATATGAGCTAACGACCCTGTAGATTGAATTTCATGGTAAATAAATAGCTTGCCCAAATATGTGCACCTATCTGTAATATATAATGTGGATTATCTGCCTCAAGCGCCACGAAAGATGAATGGGCAGCATGTCAGCTGCTTCAAACAGGCATTCAGAAAACAAACCTGTTAATTGCCCCGGTCGGACAGCTTTCCTCTTTGATTATTATGCTTTGAGTGGAGTGTTTGAGCTCGCAGAGTGCTTCATTAGTGTGGGAGGGCTAGTTTAAAAAAGGTGTCACTTACACACACACACACACACACACACAAACACACACACATACACTCTTTCAGAATATCTCTTTAGTAGTTCCCATGCCTTGGCCTGCACCACAACACCAGCTCCCTCTCTTATTACCCCTCATCGCCATCTGTGTTGTGGTACCTCGAGGAGCTCGACCCAGTCTCTCTTCATCTTCCTCACCCAAGACCTCTGACTTGCCCTCTGACCCCAAAAAGGCTTCCCTGGGGTTGTTCCCCGTGGACCCTGACCACTCGGGCCCTGCTCCGTCACTTATCACCCACCAGGAAGCCCAGCTTGTCCGACACAGAGCAGCTCTGCCCCGCCCTGCCTCTCTCTCTCTCTCTCTCTCTCTGGGGAAAATGAAGATGGAGTGAAGGGTTGGAAAAGAAGAGGAAGATATCAAAAGATCCACTCAGTGTGAGATTCATCTGTCTGCCAGAGGAGTAACTTTTTTCCACACCATCAGTTCGACTTTGATTCGCACCAAAGCATCTGCCACGTTTAGGAAAAGAGCTGAGGTAAAGTGGTGAGACTCTGCAGGCTCAATACATCAGACGGGAGTGCTAGTTTAACCAACAGGACTTCAGCCTTCAACAGCTGTCAGCCAGAGCATAACTGTACCTTCGGTGTAAACCACTTACACATGAGCCTCTCCTCGCTAATGTGCTTATGTAAGAGAGATAGATTAAAAGCATCTACATTTCAACTTGGGTGTTGCCCATCACTACTCTCACGCTCCTTTAAAACGGTCTCTTGCAAGAACCACATCTGGACCGATGAGGGGAAATTTCTCATTTTGTCAAACAAGGTTGACTGATATCTGTAGATTACTTCAATATTGTGGCCAGAGAGGAGTGTGTTGCAACTTTCCTCTTTCCATTTCTCAATCTAATTATTCAAAAGCAAAGAGCCTTGGCGTTCGTTGTTTCCGGTAACGCTGCGGGTTGGCCGTGTTTTGTCGCATGGGGCAGTTTGTGTGGCCCAGCAGAAGAATGTGGTTTCCATTCCTGGTAGTGAACTTTCTCTCAGGGACCAGGCCCAAAAGGTCACCAGAGCTATACCAGCTCAACACCACAGACCAATTATAACTTATGGCCATGATGGCAGACATGCGGATGAAGATGGAGGTGGAGCGGTCTGATAGAGATGAAATTACTCTGGAGGAAGATGAGCTCTAGGCTTTAAGATTTAGTTGATCATAAAGAAACATAATCCACACTGAATTAATCAGCATTTGCAATGACAGCCCTCCGTTTATGTTTCACTCATCTAATAACCGAGGTCCTCTAAACTGCACCGCAGGGATCAAACCTCTACCCTCTGTGCACACACGCATGCATAAGACACACATGCATCGCACACATGCATACAGCTTGCTCTGCGGCCGTTCCCTCAGGCCAGATGTGAGGTCAAGTTATTGAGAAGATGATGAGAACTGGCAGGCATCTGTCTTCACAACATAATATTGCTGTTTCCTTCAAACAGAAAACACAAGTTGTGGATGTGTGTTTGACTGTTCGTCACAGAGTGGACCTCCAGCCTCGGATACATTCTTCTACCGCAGCATCAAGCTTCAGATCGTGGAGGCTGAAGAGGCGCAGCGAGGGATAGTGGGGGTTTGAGCTCCCAGAAGACCTGTCGATAGAGGGACATCAGCAGCACTGACAAAGATGGAGACAGAATGAGAGGGAGCCCGGGACAGCAGGTGAAGTTTTTTGGAGGGCGGGTGGAGGACAAAGAAGGGTCGGGAAAGCGGGTGAAAGGATGGCGACGATAAGAAAGGAGGCACTATGGGAGTGTAACGGGGTTGAGAGTGTAGATGTCCAGGGAGCAGAGGGCATGATGGGAGGTCTGGTGTGGGGAAGGAAGAAAAAGGGTGGAGGGGCGGCAGAGGAGGGGCAAGGGGCAAACCACTTCAGACAGCATGAAGGAAAGAGAGGGGCAGAGGGCAGCGCACTCCTTCCAACTCTTCAAACACATTCCACAACACACACGAGACATTACAATCTGAGTACATGGAGCCTCCTGCAAACATGGCACAAAAAACAACCCCCAGAAAGGCTAAAAACTCTGAGAAAATGCGAGCGGTGTACGACTGAATCAGAAGCAATTGAAGGGGATATTAGTGAAAATGAACACACATGGGGAAATAATAATCCATTTAATACTTTACACAAGAATCTGGTCCAAAAGCATGAGAAGATCCTCTGAGCCAAATGAGAAGTCATCCAGTCTGTGTCCATAAATCATCTATTAAAAGCACTCAAGGACACATTTTCTCTTTCAGCCCTCCAGAGATCCATTTGATGTCCCATCTGCAGGAGAATGAGTGTTTACACACAAACATCTGCTTGTGCAGCAAAACGTACACAAATCTAACCAGGCAGCCACGCCAACCGGTGCACTTATGTTCATTAGTACAGGGAGATGTAAACTTGTGATTCCCATAGCAAGTGACGCAAAGAAAATTTGGATCCTCTTTAAACTTTAAATCCTCTATTAGACCCTAAACCATAAATCATAAACATATGGCAAAGACAAACAGACACACACACAGCAAATGCACCGTGTAAAACACACACACACACACACACACACACACACACACACACACACACACACACACACACACACACACACACACAGCAACATAGGGACAAGACAACATACACAAACACAGACAGTCCAACAATCAGAGAGTGAGAGTGGAAAGGTTGGTGATTGCACAACTGTTTGTGTGTGGCACACAGACATTTTCATGCTTGAACAGACCTGTGTGTGTGTGTGTGTGTGTGTGTGTGTGTGTGTGTGTGCATATGTTCTTATTCTTCAAGTGTCCACAGAAAAACCTTTTTTTCTCAGGCTCTGCTGGACCTGGCAGAGCTGGAACTAATGACACTTCCAATCACAGTGATAGGCATCAGAGAGTGACTGCACGCCAAACACACTCTGCACATTTAACTGCAACATGCCAGGCCACACGGAGGTAATGATTTGGGAAGTTCTGCACTGGTCGATTAAGAAATGCAAAAAAAGATTAAAGGATAAGCCTGAAAAATTCCATATTTAGTTTATTGTCAACACATTCTTCAAAAAGACAAAAAAACAACAATGCGTTTTTCTGTCTCTCAATACTTTCTGACTTCCTAACCTTGACTGTGGCAAGAAGCCGAAGCCCATTTGTTCCTCCTGAATATGTAAGATGTAAGACAAGACACAAATATATAGCTTCATTCTTTATAAAAGGCTAAACATTTTCCTAAAACAGCTGGGCACTGTAGTTTTTAGCAGATGTTACCCAAACAGGAGTAAATGGTGCAATTACTGAGGACTATTTTTATCTGCAGATTAACACACATTTGGTGTGCAGCAGCACAGTGGACTCAAAATAAACTACGGCGCCCATGTTTACTGTGATGAAGGAACATATCACCCAGTGTGACAGTGCTGCTCATTGATGTGTTTTTAATAGTTTTTGAACATCAATGGAGCTCTATGACAGCGGCTTTGGCTACACAGACAACACTCGTTGTACGAATCGATTAATTGTTGGTTTTGGTTTTTTATGGGATTATTTGACATTTGGAAAAAATATTGAATATTGCCAGCCTTTAATCCTAATCTCAGCTATTGTGCTAAAATCTGTTCCCTTTCATATGCACATATAGAACATTAATAAATGTGTTGATGTCATGCAGTAAACACAACATTCTTTAGAGCAGCCTCATCTCCCTTGTTTCGTTCAACGTTCCGATGGACCACAACTGCTTGCTACAGAAAGTCCAAACAGCATTTATGGGCCTGATTTTCACAATGAGACAATTCTGTGAGAGGTAATGGCCGATACAGTGGGGAGGATTCCTGAGGCTTTGGAGTTGGATTTGGAAAAGGGGGAAGTATTGACGCAGGACTTTATAAAGTTTGGGAGAGCAAACCACACTAGCTGGTAATTCAAATTATTTTTTTCCATTGGCTATGTGTCTAAACAATGACAATGGAGACATAGTCCTGTCAGCGTGGCAAGTTTCAACCATCGATTATAATGTATTTATCCTCCATTTTCCTCAGTTTGCTCTCTGTTCATTAGCGTCTCTATCCTCTATGTTGCTGATTGAATCCGCTGTTACATTTTGATTCCATTTTGAAAAGTTGTTGAAACAGAATCTCACACAAAAGCACTGAAGCTCTGAATTCTCCAATACAAGCGGCCTCGAGGGTCAGTGTGTGTGTGTGTGTGTGTGTGTGTGTGTGTGTGTGTGTGAGGGCAAAGTGAAGCGTGGCAACACAAACCTTCCCGAGGGCAGCTAAGCATTTAGGGCCACTTTGCAGGCAGGCGATGCCTGGCCACACACAGACTGAGCCCACCACATTCCACCTAACCAGAACAATTATTCCCATAATGGGGAAGTTTAAGTTTCTCATAGGAGCTGTGTAGTCAGCAGCGCAGCACAGAGCCAACAACAATGACAGTGACATTAAACTGGCTGAGGGGTTATCCAGCTTCAGAATCTGCCCTTCAAATCCTCCGCGGCCCTTCCCGATGTAACATAACCAGCTCTGCACTTTTTCAGATGAGTAGCTAGACAAGAATAGCTTGTGTGTACGCGTGTGTGTGTCTGTGTGTGTGTGTGTGTGTGTGTGTGTGTGCTGATATACATATGCATGCAGGCTATGGTCACATTAAAATATGCTTTTGTGAAAGAGGAGTATAATAGTAAGCCTAAAATATGCCAAGCTCCTTCCGGTGGGCTTTGCCTTGAGGGTCTTGGCTGAGCCTCAGTCCGTTGTCTGCCTGACTGTTTATCCATTTGTCTGACACCAGGTCCCATTTGCACAAGGTGACTGTGCCCTTCCCATCTTACCCCCTCTGACATCTGATGTGTGTTTGTGAGGACAGAAGGATTAGCATGCCTCTCTCTTTATGACAGAAAAGAAGTTGGTGGGACAATAACGGCTGGAGGGTTGATGCCATGATCCAGCACTGGGCTGGTCGGTGTTATGTTTTTAGGGAGGGGACGATGGGAATGCAAGTAACTCCGGATCACAGTCAACCTGACACCACCATCGCCGAACCAGCGGGACGACAAACGGGCCAAAGCATTCCACACTCCTCCAAACATGGCCTTCACTCCTCTGCTGCAAGACACTCCTGAGCTTTAGTGTTCCCAAAAGTGATTTATGTTCCGCAGCAAACATTGACTCCTCTGAGAGCAACATCGTCTTTTTCTGGGTCATCCGTTTAACAAATTGGGGGCATCCACTTAGCAGGAGCAGGCGATCGATCAGGAAGCCTTGCCCCCAACAGTTCTGATAAGAGCATGACGGATGCTAAACACAAGGCTGGTTTCTCCATGCCAAGGGCATAAATAACAGATAGACTTATCATGGAGAAAAATGACCTCAACACGGCTCCCTTAAAATGCAGAGAAGATTGCAAACATCAGACCTGTCGACTTGCACTCACTGACTACTTATTATTCTAAGTTTATTGCTTTTAACTATTAGACTATAAAAGTTAGCAAAACATAACAAAAGAGACCAAAAACATGTCAAAGACTTAAATATTTGACTTAATTAGCCGCAAAAACATCTGTGCTTGATCGCGTACCACAAATTCAGTGTCCAAAGCTGATCTTGATTTCCGGAGATATTTTCTAATGAGCCAGCTCACAGACAAAACAGACAAATATAGAGTGAGAATTTTAATGAAAAACTAGAAATAGTTCCGTGTTAAGCCCCAAGCATGAAAGGTTACATGCCTTTTAAATGAAACAACCTCCGTTTAATGAGAGTCTATTTGCAACGGCAGGCATGGAAAACGTATTAGTCCATTTAGCTCGGCTGTTAGCGTGGCGCTTCGCTACAGGGTCACTGTGTTTATACGGGAGACCTTAGAAACTCCTCAAGGCCACTCGCTTACTCCCTTACGTCGCTCGCTTATCTCTCACTTGTTCGCTCGCACACATGCGCACAAACACGACAAACACAGGTCATTGTGGAAGGGCATCTAGCATTCCCAACATTCCCGATGGTGCCTGGCATCCTGGCCTCCGTCAGCGAAGATTTGCCAGATCCTACACACACACACACACACACACACACACACACACACACACACACACACACACACACACACACACACACACACACACACACACACACACACACACACACACACACGCACTTCCAATTACCCACAACCACACATGAGCAGCCACTAACCAAACTCCAACCACGAGCTGATGCCTCCCTCAAAGCCATAACACACCAATCAGATGTCACCCAATTTGACCTTGTTTCTCCTTCACTCCCTCTTTTTCATTAGAATTGGCCACACAGGATCTCCATCACAGTGTCTGTCTTTGAATTCATGCAGCACTTCATCTGTACTCATCTCAAACTCACGGGGGGGCTTCATGTGCATGTGTCTTTTTCTCAGAGTTGTCTTTATGACATTCATTGCCACTGTGTAAAAGATAGCAAAGGTGGAGTAAGACGTTTCTGTTTCAGCCCTAAAAACTACCGGTGTGAGGTGTCAAAGGTCATTTGTGCATAATCTCAGCCAATACTGCCTCAACTATTCTCCTTGAATAGACACATCCTGTCCCGTGACTTTAGTCTTTTAACCTCTGTCTTTATTAGGCCTGCAATTTACAATCGTTTTCATTATCGCTCAATCTGTTGATTCCAAAGTTATTCATTGTTTAAAATTATTTAAACAATTAATTGTCAAAGTTATTTGTCCGTATCATTTCAGCTCTAGTCTTTATCCGTGACCAAACTCTTCTGTTTTCTTAAAAAACATATCTGCCTAGCCAAATAGTTTTCATAATTCAGCAACCAACAAGTAACCAAACTATTCTCCGACTGCTAGATTTTGCTCAAAAGTTTTTCAATACATATCTGCCTGCGTCAGTACAACACAAGCACAATTCATTCAGCATAGAACGAGGCCACAAGCAGCACAGTCTCTGTCTCAGTGAAGGACATGAGAGTGATTCCCTTATGCTGAACCCTGAAGTATATTTAACTTCTTCTGGTTTGGCAGGAGAAATTCCTATTAGCATAAGTCAAATATACCATGTATAGACCTGACTGAGCAAACACTGGATAAATCAGGCTCACTGAGTGATGCATTGGACTGCTGCGAAAAAGATTTATTGACCAGAAATTAGGGAGAATAAGTTCAAAATTGAATTTTAAAGAGGCCTTTAAAAAGCACATGGCGCTACAAGTGGGCATTAATATCCTTGAAGTTTGAGTGCACACACACACACACACACACACACACACACACACACACACACACACACACACACACACACACACACACACCGCATGCCACACACACCAGGAAGCAGGATTTGGTGAAGTGTTGAGTTGTCATCTACCCCTGCAGCTCCTTCCCCCTCAGTGTGGGCAACTCCTTCCTATCTCTGCCGTCTCCATCTGTCCCTCATGAATGCTACAGCGATGGCATCCATCCTCCACACCTGTCAGGGGTCACGAACCCTTGATCCCTCCCAGGATTGGCCTCCTCACTCTCTGGACCAGGTGCTTTCATTTCACACCTCCATCTGTCTATCTATACATCCTACTGCTCTATCCATCGACGCATCTATTACCAGATATCTGTCTCTCAGTTGACGTGATGATCCTTCGACCCATCTCCACTCTCTGGACTGGATCGTCGGGGCACTGACTTTACGCCCAGGCTCACACACATCCCCAAAGCCCTTGCTGTCTCACCACACTTGTGCCTGCTGCCTGACAATAGCAGGAAACTGATACACGGAGAGGTTAATGAAAGCCTAAATTTAACACTGCTGCTCTGATCCCTACAGCAAGTGGCTTCATTAAAAACTATCAGAGGAATTTGGAGTGGACTACTTAGCGTGCCAATAGGCTAGCACACATGTTTATGGTGTCTCTGGTGACACATGGGGGCTGCATGGGGGGTGAGAGAGAGCACGTTCTGGGGATTTGTGGACACCAAATACTCCGGGTAGCAACTGAATGAGAGCCGTGGAGGAAATGAGTGGAAAAGAGATGCGTCCTAAGACGTTAAGGACAGCCCGGGTCAGCGGACTGTTAAGTGAGTGGAAAAGAGCGGGTCCTGCTCTGTAAATAGCAGATCTGAATTAAACTGTCTATAAATCATTCTTAGTGTTTGGTTTAAACTCTCTTCGGGCCTCTACTGTTTGTGGTTTTCCACAAAAGGAAGTTGTTGAAGTTGGCTTCAACAACTACAAGACACAAAACAAAAATTGTATATATTAATGTAGCATCACTTTTTGTAGGTGACTTTCACCGGACATTATTATTATCAAATCAAATATATATATGCCAAATTATTTCTGAACACCATCTGTAGAGAGACTGAGAGAGGAAGGAGATAGACATGGATTGGTCATGGAAAAATAACTGAAGGTGATGATGGCTGGAAGATATGAGTGAGAGGTTGAGAGAGTGGGAATAAGTGGGAAAGAGGGAGAAAAGATAAAGAGGGAGGAAGAAATCTGGAAAGGAAAGCAAAAGGAAAGATCAGCTCAGGTCAGCTGACGGAGCATTGACGATCATGTTCTACAGTGGTTTGAGATTTTTTACTGCCCCCCCCCCCCCACCCCCACCAACACAGGGGAAGCAAATGGCCTTGACATCTGTCCTCTCACTTGAAGAGAAGAGACTGAACAGAACAAAAGATTGATTAGAAATGAAAACAGCAAAGTGAACAGACACAAGAAGTCAACTTCAACTAAAGAGAGTCCCAGCCCTCTACGACTGGTTTGTGTGTGTGTGTGAAATCAAATAATTTGCTGGCAACCCTTATTAGGGCTTTATACTGTTACAATCCTCCAAAGTGGAAACATCTTGACTGAATCACAGCCCAAAAAAGACCAGAGTGCCAATCAAACGACAACTGAGATCCTGTCAATTGAAAGGGACAGTGGTGGATTTGGCTGAGTCCTGGTGTTCCCATAACCCAGACAAACCAAGGATGTGAGATGCCGACAAGAAGCGATGTCGAAAGAAGGATTGTGGCTCTGAAAATGAGATTTAGTTTGAGATCAATTTAACCATCAAAATGACAAAACAAAAATCTGTCAAAAGTAGGGGTTACTGATTGAGTGTGGTTAAAAGTGCCACATGGGAGAAACCACATGAATAAACTGTTTAGAGACGTGATGTCCAGTTATTAAAGCAGATGCCAAGAAATGAAAAAATGTGTGTTGCATTAACCTTCCTACATTGATCTTAGGGTTGATGTGCATGCGGATAAAACTTGTACGTTCTGTGCCTGCGTGAAAGGAAATACCAGCCGGTGGCGATAGTCTGTATTTGTCGTTGAGTCTGCAGATAAACAAGCCGTTATTATGATGAATACATAAATCAAAGCATTGTTTGCCTACCATTTTCACACCACTCGCTCACCAATTCATTCCAGATGGCCACGTCATTGTGAAATATAGTTGTGTGTTGAAATGATCAGAGGTGAAGATGAAAAATGAGAAGAGCCTTCTGTGTGTGTTTTACTCGTTTGATTGCTTTCCTCACTTCAGTTTCTCTTTACGTGCACTGTTTAGCTGAAGCTGAACAGCCAATCAGAGTGATTTCAAGGCCTTTAGAGCCACACGTTTTTTTTTTACTAAAACCACAACATTTTGGGCTTTTAATTTCCTTTAAACGGCTCTGACTACGTATCAGTGCATGAAAATAATCCGTCACTACCTCCATTGATTAACATGAATGAGAGGATCTTGTAAATGTCTCCCATGCTTGTGCAGTGGACGAGGCACTGTTGTGCACGATGACAGCCAGATGCAGGATCTTTTGGTCAAAGTTACGGATGCTTTGCTGGAGCTGTCTGCAGTGTTTGAGTGTGCTTCCATAGGCAAACGTAGAGTCTAACCCTGCACACATGGGCTGCACTTGCAGAAAACATCTAATCAGAGACAGGACCGCCGGCGTACCTCAAGTGCGCACACATGTCTGTGTGAGTCTGTCAAAGAGACGTGAACGGAAATCAGGATTTTATTCAAACGGGGGACTTTTTATTTACTTTAAAGACGAGTCCTGGTTAGCTTGTCTGCCCTCCGCCCCTAAGTGTTACCACAATACCACACCACAGTACACAAGACTAAAGAGCCCAATACCACACGTACAATCACAACCAGCAGGAGAGAGGGGCATGGTGTGGGTCTCATGAGGAAGGCCCTTTTTTTCCGACAGTCCATGTCGATCATATAGGGTATCCAAACTATGTGAAGAGCACAGTTGTGAAGGATGAAAAAAAAGAGGGATAAAGGATGGCTGGGATGAGGAGAAAGAGGACAGACAACAATAGTCTCATTCTATAGCACTCGTTGGAGAAGAGGAAAGATGGGATCAGGAAAGACGCTGTTCTTTTCTTCTTTTTCCTGCTTCTCTCTACGCCTCCTGCACTTGGTGGGTTAATGTTCTCTGTTCAGTGTGTGTGTGTGTGTGTGTGTGTGTGTGTGTGTGTGCTGGAGTGCAGTCAAAGTCCACATGGGTTTTCTGGTTTGAATCCAACTCTGTGTGTGTGTTTCTTTCTATCACATGCACTCATGGCTACATGGCTATCCATGTATGTGTATGTAGAGTTATGCACGTATGCGTTGGCATGTAAGCTCTGCGTTCGTGCACATATTCGTGTACTTGTCTATACCGGCCCCTGTTTTAAAACATATTTATTTGCTCTCTGTAATCAGGTTAGATATCCTCCTCGGGCTCTTTTTGTTTCGTGCTATATGGATCCAATAAGTGTTCGACTAACTCAATTCAGCTCCGACTTCAACGTCAACCACAGTCGAGTCCGGTATCAGCGCCTACGGGTCAGATATTGGTCTGAGGGGCCAGGGCACAGTGCGCATGTGACAGGCTAAGTGACTGATGATTGACAGTTGGCAGACCTGTAAACAGACCAACAGACTGAAAAGAAGACAGACGGACAACTCCAGGACTGTTGAAGCCAGGTCATTCGATCCGTTTTTTTGTGAAGTGCCATTTGACCCCCCGAGTGAACAGATCTGGCCTGTTGTGGAACCTTCAACACCCCACCTTCACCCCAAACCCCCTCCAGTTCTCCTGCTACTCCCCCCGTTACCCCCTACCCCTTAAAGAGACCTATATCCCTGGTACTCATTATTAGTCCGAAACAGGATAACCAATCGTGTGTAAAATATAATTATATTACTGAAGCAGGTTTGTTTTGGGGTTTTACCACTTCTAACTGAAGCAGATTAAGGGTTTATGGCACAAGTTCACCTACTTCCAAAGAAGACCAAAGCCTAAATGGATCGGTCTCACAATAAGGCTGTTCTTTATGCCAGGATGAGAGCGAGAGGGATGAGAGCGCGAGGGAACGGACACCAGTGTTGGAGAGGCGCTGACCACGATGAAAACACAAGTGTATATGACTGAATAAAAGAAGACTCTCTTTACCCCGAAGAAGACTGCCATGTTGAAACTATTTTTCCTTTACACTTGTTCTTTACACTTGTTGCAGGAGTTTTTAACTTTTTTTTTAAATAGAGCAGATTAGTTTAAACTCTGAATGTCCACTGGTGATAAAAAGTGATGAGAAAAACACAAAAGGCCGACTAGACACCAATTCTAGCTATGTTTATATTACATAGGGTTTTGCTTGCAAATAGTGTTTTAAGAATATCTATTAGCAATATTATGGTGTTGATATTATTTATGCACACTTATTTTTAATGTAGTTTAAATGTAGTTTCTGCTTCAATAACCCCATCCATCCCCTCCACTTCTGGTGTGAGAATAGAGCCAGGGTGCTGATGGAGCTCCAATCCCCAGAGGGAGGAGGAGAGGGGTCTGAGGCTGGGTAGGGCGTGGGGGAGGGGGGGGGCATCCTGTTTAGGATACACTAAAAAGTTTTGCATTTAAAGCTTACAGGAGGAGAGATTATGGGGCTCCACTCTTGCTAAATGGTCAAGAGGTTGTGGGCTGAGGGATTATTACTGGACACAAGAGGCTGAACAAACAACACCAGTGATGCTGGTGGCCTGCAGCAAACATCTAAAACTGAACAGGAGATTCAGTTGAGTTCATTTAGATCTCTAAACCCTGGTTTGTATTAATATCTAAAGACAATATATTAGTTCTGCAGCGTGTGATGTGTCTCAACAGCCTGTCAGCGGCACAGACTATTTACAGATATGGGTCTGACAGGAGGGACCAACGCAAGGCCAAAATAAATGTGAGCTGGCAACAACAGCTGTCTTTGTGTTGCCATACGCGGAGCTAAATATACATGACAATCATTCCAAGACGTCACAGACTGTAAGAGTTTGACATTGCTCCCCCTTTATCCTCCTCGTCTTCTGCACACATTTGAATGTGGAATACAGCGACTGCAGCTCACTCCTGATGAGCAACACTGCCTGGAATGGCTTCAATTAATGATATTGAATAAGGACACAAAAGATAACAAACACAGCTGCTTTGCACTATTTTTGCTTTGTCTTGCTCTTATTTAAACAGGCAGACACACGCATGTAAATCCACACAGAAAAGCCAGAGAGGCCTTACTTTGAAATGTTAGGTCTACTGTCATGTCAAGGACATGGCCCAGGGGAAAACATGAAAGGCAATCGGCCAGTTTAGAGGGGCTAGTATTAATGAACATGGTCAAAGAGCAGGGGAGAAACAGAGAAAAAGACACAGCATTACATGCTAAAGGCTGACCCCACTTTACCGAGGTCCTGCTGAGAAGGGGGGGGGGGGGGAGGAGAGGGAAGATGGAGAAGAGGCAGTGCAGTGAAGAACAGGAGGGGAGACACCACACAGAAGGAGAAAAACGATCTATGAAAACTCCAAACACGAAGATATTGTTTGAAAAACAAAATAATGGATGGAGCGATATGCTGAAGGGGGGTGGGGAATGACGAGATGAATCAAGGAAGAGATGCTCGGAGGTAAAATGTGGAGAGAACAGGGAGAACGAGGGCAGCGAGGGGGTTTGGAGGAATGCGAGAGAGGCGGAGCAAGGGGTCAACTCAGGAAGGCTTCCAGCTGCGCTCCCTCCACTCTGATCTTATCTGGCCTGTTTGCTTGGGGTACACACAGCGCTTCCACCCCTCCGATCTCCTGCAGTCACCCCCTCTGTCCACGTTATACCTCAGACAGGCAAAGAAGCCCTCTCGTGCCAGGTATTCCGCCCGCTTTGTCCACAAACACACGCATATAGTACATATGAACTTGCACACACACACAGATACACACATTCAGACGTGCAGGGAGCACAAATCCTGGACAGGAAAGATAAACATCTTGGTACTTACGCTCCATTTACCGTTGTCTGTCTTTACGATAAAGGAGGAAAGCCGATGGGCCAATGTGAAAACGGAGAGTTTAAAAGTTCAGGCGTAATTAGACTAAATAATATCAGCTGATCTGCGCTGCGAATTAATGGGCGTACCAGACAGACAAATTGTCACGTCTGTCCGATTTGATCAAAACATCTGCCACAAATAAATCAATGGGACGCCCCGTGCCGGGAAAGATGTCTCGCAGACATCTGCTTGTTAAAAAGACTCTGTAGCATCCCTGTTTCCTCCCATAATGAATGGGGGAAAACGTGTTGGGCTATGTCTTATGTAAGACACGGGAATGGGACCATTTGGATCGCCTCTCAATGGATCTCAACATGGTGACAGCGAGCCGGCGGCCCACAGCTAACATAATTTATGTGCAGGGGACTGGAGGGTGGGTGCTACGCTTCCTTGAGTCAGTGGAGAACACTCGCATGCACAATCATGCCCTAAAAGCCCGGCCGGCTCGGCTATTTCAACAAAGCAAGGAGAAGATCGGATAACAGCACCCAAGTGAGCGACTTCATTCTCTGCTCAGTCAGACATTACTCTGAATGTACTCTGAATGTTGAATCCAGCTATTTTAAAATGGATGTTTTCTACCAGCAGAGCTAAATGGATAAGGATAAGTTAACGGACACACAGCCTTCACTCAGCAGTGACAGATCACTGCTCACAACTACATCACAGATGTCTAATAATGTGCTAAGCTGCAGCAGGTAAAGCAACATATCCTTCAGTATCCCTGAGGTCAATCAGTGTGCCGTGGTAAAGCCTGGATCACTATGTGCCTTGCATAAAACATCAAAGCCTCTAACAAATCAACATGCTCCTCTGTAAAAGACTATGTGAAAATAGACCCGAAAAAAAGTTAATCCGCGTGCCACAAATCCAAACTCCCATCCCGACGCCTCTGACAAACTAAATCTTAATCATTCTCTGAGTTGATCAACAGTATCTCTCTCCTGTGCTGACTTTCCTTCGTCAATGAGCCAATGCTCCCAATTTAAACTGCATTAGAGAAGTGCTTTGCACTGGTGGTTTGGCTGTTACTCACAACAACATGTTTTATGACGAGTAGCTTGATTTGGGTCAGGTCTCCTCATTGGCCCGCTGTTTGTTATAAACCAGTTCCCTATTTAAGGGCCAATTTGGGCAGCTATAGCAGTATATACATACTCTTTTGGTTTAATCCTTGCGTTAAACAGCCACACTTTGTTTACAATGAAAAAGGAATCATATGGGGCTCGAGGCAAAGGAGGCAGCACTGCATGCCAAGACGGTGTTGCAATAGACGAGATACAGGGCAATTTAAAAATGACAGAAAAAATACTGAAACGATTTGTAACATTAGGTACCACATGTACGCTTCCCATGCAGCTTAAATGATTGCATTTCCATTTATCAGAATCACACTGTGTTCGTTAGTCTCTCTGATACTCCCCGCCGCCGCCGCTCTCTCTACTCATCCCCGACTTTGTCCTCGTTCCAAATCACACAATCAGAACCACATGGACGTGAGAAAACACTCCAAGTAAATAAACAGGACCAAAAAAGGGGCCTGCTCTGTTCTAAAAGTGCATCCCTTGTGCCTGGGTTTAAGAAGGATTAAGAGCAAATAAAACAGTGACAGCACCATCAAAATGTGTTTTGTTGCGGGTGTGTGCGTGCGTGCGTGTGTAAGCATTTATTTTCCCCGCTGTCTACTTCTTTATGTGTGTCAAGGCTGCGGCTCCTGAACCGTGACAATTATCTTGTAGCAGGCACAAACACATGCTGGAGTGTAGTCAGTCATCGGATCACATTCATTGCTTCAACACCCACAGGATCCAATCCACCTAAACCCCAAGTGTGTTCAACACAACTGCATTTGTGCGCCGACTGTACAGGATTTGTAAGGAAAGGTGAGAAAACAAAGAAAAGGATGGAGGAAACATTTTTCGAATGCAGTCAGAGAGAAAATGAGAGGAAAGAGAGATGGTGGACCTGATAGATCGTCCACATGTTCGACTCAGTTACTCCATTTGTAACCAGAGCTGACTGGACATCTGTGATATACTCTTCTGGCTCCCAAAATGCACTCAGGACTCATTTCATTTTGATTCTCGAGTGAAACTGCAAATATGCAGATAAGGAGTCCCTATAGAGGCTGGCAATGGAGATGGCTGTCGGATGGTATGCAGAAACATAGGAACACACGCGCGCTCACACATGAGAATAACAACACACATGTGAGGTGAGCCAACATACCGGCCCACACATATAGACATGTTCTGCAACAAGTATGCAGAAGCACACAAGCTCAATATGTTAAAAAAACAGAGAAAGAAACAGATGGAACGCTGACAAAAACCTTCAACATGTGCAGTATATTTCGGTATAGTACGTTCCTCAATTTCCTCCCCTCTCACTCCCCCCCCCCCCCCCCATCTGGCAGTGGAGACAGTGAGTGCAGCGGCGACAGCGCTCTTGACAGAAACAGAGTGTTTCGATTTAATGGTGGAAAGTCACGGTGTGTCCACCACTGTGTGCTCATTAACACATATTTTACACCCATTATCGCACTGTCACGAACCTGCTGATAAACACGCACGCAAATTGTTGGCACACATAAAGATATACAGTATGTATACGACCCTATACACTTAATCACACACACAGAGTTCTCAACAAGCTCCAGCTTGGCCGATGATCTGATCCAGTTAGACGGGGTAATTCCAGTGCAACATTTTTGTAATCATAATCTGTTATCCACACCGCTGAGAAACGACCGTGAGGTTTTTCTGACCCTGATTTGAGGATTTTGCACAGAGAGTGAAGCGACCCATCAACGGGCTTTGGCAGGCTGTTTCACACACAATGAAGCCGATAGTTTAACTGCAGCCGCTGCGGTTCGATGTTAAGCCGAAGCCTTACACATGGCTGTAAACATGAGAGAGCATGACAACGGCCCGTCTCGGTCGCTTAACTCTTGACGTTTGAGGTTTTAGCTTAATGTGTGTGAGTTGATTAAACACCCTACAAAATGTCCAAGATGCCTGATAATATAAAGTTATTTTTATGAAAAACACAAATATAGAATCATTGGGTTTTTCTTTCAGATTTCTCATTCCATAGCAGAGTTGTAATGTATAGGGCCTGCGGTCAAATGGCACATTTTCTGCCTCAGCAAAATAGAGCTGCCAGTAATCTGTATCACTGACGCCTATAAAAGCAGGAAATTAGCTTGTTTGATAGACACACCTGAGGGAGGGCCCACTTACCCTGAGACTCTCCCTCTGCATCTCTTCAATGTCTGTTTACAGTACGTGTGATAGCCATCTCCATCACCCCCGACCTCACTCCTGGCTGAACTCTGGGTTAATGTACACAGCGAACCGACTGACCACACTGTGCAGCCTGAGGCCATCCAGATCCCAGAGTTAAATATACACTCGCTCAAATCATACATAGAGACAAGGATGGGGAGCACGAAAACAGAGCGACAGACGTGCATCACGTGCAATAAAAAAGCAAAAAGTTGGGACACAGGAAGGAAAAACACAAGGGACAGAACAACAGAGACACATTTGGAAAGGTCACACCGAGAGAGAAAACAGGCCCGACACATGTAAATACATCCTCCCCAAGCCGTGGCGTTAAGTTGGTGAGAGCTATCCTGCGCTCAGCTCCAAAATGCCCTCACCTCCCTGTTATGACAGAATAACATGGACCAGTGATGCTGAGGGCTTGTTCAAAGGTTTCAGGCCCATTTTTACGAGCTCAGCTCTCATTAAAGAGGTGACGGGAGAGTGACGAGCCTGTCGAGGGGCTTTTACACTAAGCAGGAGCATGTTCGGCACAGTGAGACCATCTGGTTCACCGATGCCCTCCTTCACACCTCCCGATGGCTCCCGGGGAAAGATATCTTCACTGTTCATTCTACTCCGTGCCCGGGGAGGCACGGAGGGATAAATGATAACCTCTGCTCAAATTCGGACTCCTTTGTTTGTCTGGGTTCACGTCAGAGACGCTATCTGTCCAATAAATCCGGGTTTGTTCGTGTGAGTCCCGGTGCAGCCTCGTTACATTCCTGATGGATTACCGGCACTTTAAAAAATACTGGAATCTTATTTTTGTAGTACTTTATCCGGGCTGGACATCCTAACAGATGATGGGATTGAAATGAAAGCCTGTTTACATACTTTACAGGCTTGTTGGAGTTTTCAAGTGACGGCATTATGAAATAGTTCCTTTTAGGTCTCGTTTCCTCACCGTCCTGTAAACTCAGATGCTTTATTGAACAGGTTCAGGAACATACTGCAGCACAGAGAGAGATCGTTTGACCTCACAGTGCTGTCAGCCAGCCGGAGGCCACACGGTGGTGTTAAAGAGTTTTTATGCTCCCCTATTAAAAGGCTATTCACCTTGTCACCTGCCACTTGTGATAATTAAAGAAAACATTATAATAGTTTCCACATTTGGCAGCACTGCCCGGTAAGCTCTTGCCACTCCTACTTGCTCTCAACGAGACTATATTAGCTCTCGCTGAAAATATGGGATGCCTGTGAAAACATTTAGATAGTGGCCGATTATTTGAGACATTCAGGAAATCTATTATGGCCTTATCATACTTTATTCTACAGCTTTTTAGGGTTGTTTAAAAATAAGAAGTTTTCCACAGTTACTTTAAGAAGGAAGAAAACAAATCAAACAATACAAATTCAAAAATACCTTCAAACTACTACTATCTGGTAATAGTTTCAGACGTGTTTCCTTCAAATGGAAGCAACATGAAATTGTAACTCATGTGCTGATTTTGACTACTGAACAGATGTGTCTGACAACGCTCAAATGTTCGTTTTGCTCAAGTCACGAATTTGCTCCGAAATTATTTGCTGCTTGTGGCCACCTTCTGGACAAGAACATCTTTGAAAACAAGCATATGTAATATGGAGCTATCAAAATAATGACTGCATATTCATAAAAAAAAACAAAAAAAACGTTGTGAACCTTTTAAATGCCATCTGTTACGATAACAGAATCTCTTGCTCCAGAAACACCATGAATGATTATGCAGCGAAGCTCTTAAATAAAATCCAAGACTAAAGAAATGAATCACGGCCCTGCGGTTCAACACATCACTTGATGCTTTTGATGCACGCTGGTCTGATGAAAACAACTGTTGTTTTGAAATCTTGTGCGTCAGACAAAGCGTTATTGTGTGGAAAGCAGCAAATCAGATGTTCCTCTAAATCAAGTTTTACTTGGTGCCATGTGTTTTCCTCAAGCCTCCACAAAGTTCCTCTGTTGTATAATTGTAAATATCTAGTTTGTAACACTTAACTAAATCCGATAGTGTTGAAAAGATACTAAAATAACAACTTATTATGGTAAAACTGCAACCAAATGGCGGCTCCTCTTCACAGAGTCGCCCATGTTTCCACAGTAGCCCAGAACAGACAAAAACGAGTCACCGTAGTTTTCCAACACGCTTGGTACGTTGCTCGTAGTACAAGTGTTGTTGTTATAGTAAGGATCGTTTCTGAGTGAGGCGAACGGCATTCCCACGGTTTTGCACTTGGCAGCTGACGTTACTGCTGTCCTGGAAAGGGAGGAGTGAGTGGACGGCTATTCAGTTGGTTACAATCTGCAACCACGCCGCTGGATGCCACCGAAATCTTTCACACTAGTCCTTTAAAACATCACACAATGAACAATCGTACTCGAAAAAATGCAGAACTCCATGACATTTCTGTTCACCTGTGGTAATAAGAAACACTCATCTGGCCCATGTTTTTGTTGGCAGCGTGTCCGAGAATAGTTCTGCTCTTTGTTTCTTTTGCACCACTATATGGAGCTATGAAGTGCAGGAGAGAACTCACTACGGCACTTCTGTGACTAGTCTGGAACAAAGACAAGGATGTAAATATAAACAGACCCGAGCTGTTGCTCAATAGCGGGCTATCTTTTGGAATTTCCACTGTTAGCTGAGAGGTGGCGACCTTCAAGCGGATCCTTAAATATGAACATATGGACACTAAATCCTTTTAAATCAATTACAATCCGTATCTCCTCCTTAATCCGCTCCACATCACCTCCCTTCATGACCTCACATATAATGTTATGACAATAGATAATGGCATACAGCGATGTTTTCCTTTAATAGGTGTTGTAACTCCCATCACAGGATGAGCCAGTCGGTTCAGAGAGTCCCTTCTGTTTCTTGTGTGTGTTCTGCACATCCCTCGCATTGCTACCCGGCACCCAGCCCTTTGCTCCTCAGTGGGTTCCCGAGGTCCCTGTGGGCCTTTATGAGCTGCAGACGGGCCGGCTCGTGTCCAGCAGTTTATTTTTCAAAAGGAAGAAATTCGGCCCTGCTGTTAAACACTGTGGTTTCAGAAAGCTAACTTTAATTAGAAGGCTGATGAGAGACAGAGAGGGACGGGGTCTAAAGATGTGGGTGAGGTGTGAGTAGTGTGTGTGTGTGTGTGTGTGTGTGTGTGTGTGTGTGTGCTACAAAACACATACAAAAGTGCAAATGCATACCTGGAGCCAGTCACATCAGCTGTTCTTAAGTTCAAATTCAGCCCTGTAATACAAATAAATTACGACGGGTTGAAAATATGGAGCCACATGCCAACAGCTCAGTCAGAGATTCGGGTGTGTTATGCTAGTAGCCTCGAGCAAAGGTCAGGATCACTTGAGGCAACATACTAGATAACTAGATTAACTTGTCTGGTACATTGCCTTTAGTGATAGGATTATCTCCCTGACTTTGACATTTTGTTCCCCCAGTGGAGCCAATGATACAAACACAACCATCTTCCAAACTCAATATCTCAAAACTGTCCGAGAGGCCGCATTCCCCTCGTCTTTTACAAATAAACTGAGCACACTCGAACCTTCTAAGATCCTCTTCCAAATGAGAACAAGATATCAAGAGGAGTCACTCATTTTAACGTGACTCTCACAGCGACCAGAGGGAATAACAGACACATCACAAGCAGGCTAAAAGTAACCTGAGGACACAAGGCCCGCACAGCTGTGCATTAGAGCTGCAGTCCATTTGGCGAAGGTATCTATTAGTCTGTGATATAGTGCTCAATACAAAGCAGGCTGCAAGAAAAAAAAGGAGGGGGGGGGGGGGAGTATTTCCTTCCTGATAAAGTCCATCATGAAGCCACATATGCAGTATCCATCAACATTTCCTGGGCATCATTTTGCCTATAAAGACTAAATCCCATAATACAGTCATTTGAATCTACAGAACACATTTCTATGTTCCCCATTGAAGAGGTAAGACATTACCGCTTACATAGTTACATGGTTGGGGGGAAACTATCCTGGCAATAAAACAGTGGATGTGAGTGAAGAGTCTGTAAAATAAGATTTACAGAAAACACCCCACAGACCAACTCCAATGGGGGAAATGTGTGTGTTTGGGATACTCAATTCTGTGCAGCAGCAGGATAGAAAGTATTTTGTACTTTTATAAAACTGTATATATTCTTCGCTAATGTAAAAAGCCACCTGGGCTTTCTGCCACAGGATATCCTCTTCATAACTGACTTCATACACAGTGAATTTAAAGCAATGCAGTCAGTCACTGGGAGCCTCACATTACGCATGCCTGCAGACATCAAAACAAACACACGTGCACAAAATACATACAAGCGCACTCAAGCAGAGACTGGCACATGGGCGCACACACACACACACACACACACACACACACACACACAGCTAGTTATGTGCTGCTCTCCAGCATATTAATACTTGCTGCCTACAGCTCTCGGCTACAGCGGAACAAATTCTAAAACGAGATCACTTATGAAAACAAATTTCCTGCGTTTATTATTTTTAAAATGGTCAATAATGGATGGATCTTATATGGCCGGTGTAGTGGTCCTGTGGCAATAGATTATATTAGGTAGCTGCAAGTTTCCCGTCTGATTTGTTATGGCTTTAAAAACAAAATGCAGCCCCTTGGTGTTGGCCCCATCGTGGGTCTTTCTAAAGCCGGCTTTCCCCTTCCTCCTCCTCCAGGTGGGGGAGCAGGAAGTGTGCAGCCTCCCCTCTGCCTTCTGAGTGAGAGGCTGATCCCCCGTCAGGCCGGTTAACACCAGCAGACTGCTGATGGCCTTCACACAAGACGTTACACTGACAGACAGCTGGGGTAGAATAGTCCCCCATCACATATGTAGGAATTTAGTATCACAAAAAGTACGAATAGCTGTACCTATAGAGAAAGCAGACAAGAATTCATGTGCATTTTTGCATGTATGTGTACATGTTAAATGCGTCAAGGAACCCCACTGTGAGCATGCTCTCTCAGTTATATAAATACACACAAAGGCATATATGAGGGGCCTGTGTTTCCCTTAAGTGCGTTAATGATCTCTTATCTGATGGAAATTGATCGGAGCGCACAGCCAGGGCTCTGGCCTCTTGCCCTCACATAGACCAACACCAAAGACTCAGTCCTGACTTCGACTTCATTTAAACGGACACCTACTTACAGATCAATAAATCAAATGCAATATATCAAGAAGGGCTTGATAAACCAGTTTGGTCTACAAAATATAGAGCAAAATGTCACATCTTTGAATTGCTTGTTTTGTGCGACCAAACCATCCCAAACTCCAAGGACATTCACAATCACAAAGGACAAAGAAAAGCAGCAAGTCTCCTCAAACTGTCATAGGATGACCGTGTTGTTTTAGCCCCCTCTCCTGCTGCACAGTCTCCAGTGACTGATTCACATGAATAGGTGTATCTGGCTGGCATTTTAAATGTTGGGCCTGTGCCCAAGAGTGGGCCGCCTGTGCCCCCCCTAGCTGGTATCAGACCTGTTAAACAGCCTTTTAGTGCAAATTGCAGAGATGACAATACACTCCCCCTACACAGGACACATGCAGGCCCCACATGGTTCTAATTAGCTAAGGCACCATAAAGGTGTTGTGTCCATGTGTTAGTAATGAACGTGTGTGTAGGTTTGTGCGAGAGCATACGTAGTGTGTGTCTGTCGAGGCAACGGGCGGGTGCTAATTGCAAACACCTGAAGCTTGTAAGCCGAGTTGGGCTCAGCGACATCGTTTGCCTTCACCTTAACGACGGCTGGCTGTGTTGTATCTGTGAGCATAAAAGTGTCACAACAATGCCGTCTCCACTGAGCGGCTACGGGAGGTAAATGCCCTTTAGTGTCAAATGATATTTATAGGCAGTGTCTGAACCAGAGGGCTTTGCCTTCAAAATACTTTCTCCTTTTTTTTTATCAGGAGGAAGTCATTCAGTGAGAAGCGTCAATAACAAATTCAACATCATCATTTCCCAGCGCTGCTGCGAAAGTGCTGCCCCCTGTTGGACCCCTGTCTTCGTGCATGCTGAAAGGTGAGCACCCTGATGCTGAGGGCACAGCTTTAATGGCAGAAATGCCACTCATGCTGTGTGGCAGTGTGTCTCGCACACACACACACGGGCAGAAATACCTTGGCCTGTGATCCTGGTGGTGAGAGATTCAAGTTTCAGGTGGGAAGAGCTGGTGCTAAAGGGAGAGGAGGGTCTCTTCTTACAGTGTCGTGTTGAGAGAGGTGCCTCTGTCGGCCCCTCAAAGGCTCAGGGACAGAAACTCAGACTCACACACACAGAAAACCACACGCAGCCATATGAGACCATGACCAGACTGTACACTCACAAGGCCACAGATGGGATGCACACATTTAGGAACAGCTCGGCTCAGATGAATGTACATAACAGTGGTTTTCGCGAGTCACATACTTCAGCGCCTGACACAAACGCATGCACACTCCTGATAGTTCACAAGCTCATGTGGCTTCTTGAGCAAAAAGCACCAGGGAAATCTCTCCAAATCTAAAGTTTATCGGCTGAGAAACCCTCTTTAGAAATAAACACATTTTATGGAGAGACGTTAACAAGTCTATATTGAGCAATCTGGGGAATTGTTGGGATGTGAAAGAAGTACATTTTTACATTTGGTTGCATAAAAGCCGCAATAAACAAATAGCCTTTTGTTCCAGCCTCGCAAAAAAAAGACCATATTTAAAGCCAAGAAAGTGGAAAAAGAGATCTTTAAATAGACTTCTGAATAGTTGCGGAGGAATTGTGTTTCAGTGCAAAAACCGCTTGATTACACAGCAGTTCAGCAGAATTGACAGGAAAATGGGATGCAACATGTGATACAATAATATGGTCAAATAAAGAAAGTACTTTAAAATGCATGAATACCCATTAAGGGCAGTGCAGGCTTAGCCTAATTGGGCAATGTTTTACACGGTGCATATACATCCAATTACAATTCTACTGAGTCATGCTGAGTAGAAATGCATGTATAAAAGAGGAACTACAGTAAAGTACTACCACATGCAGTGTCTGTATCTTTGACTCTGCTGCATCCAATGCAAACAACAAACACTTGCACCAGCTTCGCTAACCAGCCAGACAGAGCCAGCGAGCTATCTTGGCACGGCAGACCTCAGACTGGAAAACAGAATGTGTTGAAAGCGAGCCAGAAATTCCAATTGTGAACGCTTTCACCTGTTCATGTTGTTGCAGGGCTGTTCACACCCGGAGACAAAGAGAAAAAGAAAGAAGGAAGAGCCAGGGAGAGAAGTTCAACCTCTGCCATATACTTATGGATACAAAACCCTTAAAAGAAGAAAATGCGTGCAAGCAGCTATTCAGTGATGATGGTAAGAGTTCACTTAAGTTGCAATTTTTTACATGTGAATGTTTAAATAAAACACACACATCCTGATGTCAGTGAATTCCTCTGGCAATAAACCCCAATTTCCTCTCCATAGTGAAGGTAAAATAGCCCATGTATTTAATACACAGCTGATCAGTTGGTCACATCCGCTGATGTTCAGGCTCCATCAATACATGGAGACACATCGCATCAAATATAGCTGCAGCTTTACCCAAAATAAAAAATAAAACCATCTCTCTTTTTTTTTTTAATTCACAGGCATAACGGGGGACTCTGTGTGTAACATGATGTGGATCACACACCGCTCTCCGCCCGTGGAACTATCACAATCTCTGTAACGAACACCGCGAGCCAAACGTGGCCAATCTTGGCACACCGCTGCTACATCTTTTAAAGTGAGCATCCCCCACTGACACGGGGCTGCAGGGCTCAGGCTGGACGTCCCAACCCCGCTGCCCCGCTGAGTGTGGAGCCCCGCTGTCACAGTGTGGGCCCTACACCGGCTCAGGGGGCCGTGACCATCAACACACACACACATACACTCTTTAAGTTCAGGAGGGCTGCCAAGAGCATCATAGGCAGACAAACAATCAGGTTTCACAAGCTGTCAGTCATGCCTAGACTGTAACTTTTACCTGATAGGGAACAGATTTTGAGCGTCTTGTTTGATTTATTTGTGTGTTTTTTGGGTAAGTGGTACCAATGCAAAGAGCAGAGACATACCTGGAGGACAGGAGCACTCTTGGCCAACATCCCTAGTTGTCCGCAATTTTGGCATCAGCACCACCACTTTCTGCAGACGGACACAGAACAAATTCCAAAGCTAAGTAAAAATACTAAACATGAATATATTTTTTGACATGGAGATCATTAAGAAACAAGTAGAGCATGGAATACTATTCAAATAATCTCAATGAGCACCAATTACAATTATGAGATCATAACCTTCCTCCTATTAAATACAGCTCAAAGAGTTTCCTCCATGTAATAAAAAGTATAGGTTGGTGTCTCATCAGTGGTTATGACACCCTATAAAGAGATGTAATGGCAAACTAATTGGCCATCTGCATGCAAGGTTGATCCCTACGGTCATTCATTAAAAAGAGACAGATTTAAAAGGGAATAATTAGGGTGCAATTGCCAAAAGAGCGCAAAGTGTGCGTTTGTCAACTTCCCTGCTATTACGCACATTTTACGCGCCGGCGAGCAGTGCCTCTGAGGTTCACAAACACAATACATGAATGTATCAACGACAGTATGAATCATGTACCTCTTCAACGAGCTGCCCTATCGAAGTGCTCAGCTCTGGAATTAGAGTCCCATCCTCGTTTAGACAAGCAGTGCGCAGCGGGTGGAAGATGGACGCTTTGTCCGTCTCCATCTGCAGGCGGTTCTCCAGCTGGTAGGTCTTGAGGCTCATCAGAAGACACACGGTGATGGAGCTCAGGGACATCAGCAAGCACAGAGCGATGGGGAAACCTGGAAGCCACCGCTGGACCGCGGACTTTGGAGCACACTGGCACACCGGCTTACTTTCCCCGATAGAGTCGCGAGCTGTATCCATGTTGAAAATCCTGCTGAAGTCCTCTTGATGAACAGAAAATAAGAATAAAAATAAAAATGCCTCGTTTAGCTGTTGAAGTTCTGCGACCAAAATCTACTCGGTGCTCCGGACTCACTAAGCAGCGCACCTAAGAGATTCACAACACTCTGCTGCAGCACACTAGGCTCGGGGTTCAAAGCGCTGTCTTAAATTAGTCTTGGAACAAGAGGCAGCAGCAGCAGCGCACACCGGGTTTACGCCGGACACAGATGGGAGCGATCTGGATGCCAACCAGAGAAGAGGCGCCTTCTAACTTGCAGGGGAGTTTCCTATGTGGATGTGCAAGTGCAACTACCAATGGGTCCAATTGTCTGCCTGCCTGCCTCAAAGTTGCATGTTCAACTAGTTGCTATGCGCCCGCCCCGCTGACCACGTGGGGGGCTGCAGATTGACAGCTGCCTGTGAGTGAGACTGTTGAGGGGTTTTGTCTTGGCCAACTTCTGGTCACTCAGCCACCTCAGCACAACATGTTATAGGCCATGCAGCTATTCTTTTTATAAACCCACTAGAATTAACTCGAACAGCGACTGATGATGATGTTGAACCTTGTTAATGCAATTAACTGTAACATCTGCTGACTAATTAATGAGACTTTAAAAATGATACGACCCCTCCACTGTGATTTGTGAAATGACAATTGTAACTTTAAAGTAGATTCTGTCCCCGCAGGCCCCGTATTGTCAATGGGGAAGGCATCTTGCGTAAACTTCGAGGACAATAGATCCTCTTCAGTGTCTCTGGTTGTAGTTCAGAGCACGTAACCCGTCTAGATAACTCAAGCCGATGCTGCACACTGGCGATCCCGACTCAAAACGTCAACAGCTTGAATAATAATACAGATTCATAGTTTGTAATGCACTTTGTTATTTTAGTTGTCGAGCCGGATTGAAACCGGTGCAGTCATCGATCCAGGTTACATTTTCGGTTACTTTTCGTTCAACTTCAACGAGGATCAGATCTTTCGACAGCAGTGACTTCAGGCAGCAGACTCAGTAACCTGAAAGCGTTTTACTGCCACCCTGTGGATTTATGCGGCTACTGCATCTAAACATCACTGCACAGTAAAAGTACCAACAAGACACGTCTGTCGTCGATTCACGTTTATTGAGAAAAATGTACATTATACTGCAAAAGTTACACAACCACTCAGTGAAAAAGGAAACATGTGAACACATTTTATGTACAAGGATTTTCTGCCCGCTATAGCTTTTTCTCTCTTCAATGCTGAATAAATTATTACTGGTGAGACTGATAAGGCAAAAACATTCCCCTTCACCACTGTGACAATGCAGAGAAAGAACATGAACACAATTGGACAATTCATGAAGAAAAAAAAAAACTGTAAATGCTTAAGTGATACAAATTAAATTACAATGGCAAATAAATAGAAATAATTTGGAGGATTCATTACATCATCAAACATAAATGCCACAGATGACAACATGACGTGTTGATGAGTGAAAGACTACACACCGGCTTAGGACAGGACACAGCAAAGCAGGGCAGTGGACTGATACAGTCAGTTAAGGTTCTCCTCTCCTGGAGAGTCAGAAAGCAGAGGCTTCACTGCACCATGATGACATCATAGTGACAGTCAGGCTGTGACCAGGGTCACGGGTTTACAAGTTCAGTCTTTTTTGCTGCTGCTTCTGCTGCTTCGGGTGCTCCTGGTGGTGCTCTTGCGGTAACAGGAGAAGAAGGGATGATGGAGGGCCTGCTCCAGACTGAGGCGCTTCGCTGGATCGTACTCCATCATCTTCTCTATCAGGTCAAACAGCTGGTGGTGGTCTTCGCCCTTAGACTGCATGTAATGCTGATGGGAAAGAAGGGACAATTGTAAAGTGTGCCACAATGAATCTTGTGCTCTGAATGTTAAGTGTAGTTCTATAATAAGAACTTGGTAAATAATGTACACGGTTGACGGAATAGAAAAGAGCCCTGCAGGTAATTCAGGCGTGTTCTGCACAAATGTGGGCAACCCACCCAACCTCCCATTTTCATGTATTTAATCAGCTGGGCTCAGTGGCTGCATGTACCACATTAGGAGTCCTGTGTTTATTGTGAAGTATGTACAGTGTTGTAACTGAACAAAACTCAGGTGCTTTGGATGAACTGATGGCTACCTTCCTAGCTAACATGTAAACATCAAAGATTTGGAGCGTGATACAGATGCATTTCCAGATGTAATTGCGACTGTATGTTGCCATCTCCAGTAACATTCCTCTCACCTTGAGGGGTTTGCAGTGTTTCTTGACATATCTCCCAGAAGAGCTGTGAACATCCCAGTCGAGCTTGGACCGGTGAACAAACCGCCTTTTTCTGTACAACACAATGATAATGAGATAATAAAAATCATATCCTCTGCAAAGTATGTTCAGGTGGCCTTCTATTGTGTGGGCCAGTCCGCGGTCTACGTACTTGGTTTTCTGCAGCAGGTTTGAGGGGATGGGGCCCAGGACTCTCTCCATCATAGCAAGGTGCTCTTTGCTGTCATGAGTCTGAAGGCAAAAATAAACATGACACATCTTAACAAATGCCATGGTAAATGTCACAGTATTAATCATTGTATTATACTCTCTACCGCCTCTCACCTGGAAGAGAGTAGATCCAAGGTAGTACTCGATGAGTATGCAGCCTACACTCCAGACGTCACAGGAATGACCCCAGCCCAGATCTGAAAGAGACCATGTTCCATAAACAACAAACCACCACTGAATGATGCGTGTGAAGCTTCCGAGCTGTGCTTTCTAACAGCCACGTACCTAAGATGACTTCAGGAGCGCGGTAGTGACGGGTCGACACCACAGAGGTGTGGTGCTCTTGTTCATATGTGGCGTTACCAAAATCAACAAGTTTCACATCCGGGTTCTTCAACGTCCGCTCGTCCCGTTTCTGAGGACAAGAACAGACTCATGCTACTCACACGGCGACGCCAACATGAAGATTTAGCATTCAGCCAATACTTCAGCAGGTATGATTTTGGATACATATGTGGGACACTCACCATTACAGGGTTGTACTCCATATGATACTCTGAATCAATGAAGAGAATATTCTCAGGCTTCAGGTCTGTGTGAGTCAGCTTGTTGCTATGCAGAACTGAAAGACAAGACCACACACATTTTAAACAGAGTAGTTTATATTTTAACCGTCTGTATTTTCTGTGCAGCCATGTGGAATTACTCACAGCGCACAGCCCGGATGATCTGGTACGCCATGTGCTTGATGTGTTCGATGGGGAATGGCTGGAAATTGTTTTCCTTGAGGAAGTCATAGGTGCTGAGGCCGAGCAGTTCAAAGGCAATACAGACGTGGCCGTGGTAGTCAAACCAGTCCAGTATGTGTACACAAGCACTAAAGAGGAGCGGTAAAGCAGAAGCACCGTCAGATTCTGAAAATATTCACACATCAAGACCGCACGGTGATCAGGTATTTGTGTTGTATGAAGTTACTTTGGATTTACTTACTATCGCTTATCAGAGTCGAGGGACTTCAACTGTTCGAGCACCTCTACCTCAGACATTGCCGCCTCACGGTAGCGGTCTATGTTTTTAATGATCTTCAGAGCCACTCGAGCTCCATCACTGGAAATACACAATGTAAATACTTTTAACATCGGATACAAGAGAAGGAGCGAGTAAGAAAGAAATAGAAAAATGAATATGTTCTTACTTAGAGTGATCAATGCATTCGACTACCTTCCCAAAGGCACCTTCTCCTAGAGTACACACAATCTCATCTACAGAAAATAGAGAGTTGTAGTTAGAAACAATGCAGTGACACAGTGAAACACTGCCCTTTGGCTGCCTGATGTTTTATAGCTCTGTTTAGCTACGCTACTATAAACAGGCTTTTGAACACTGGAATACAAGTCAAGGCTAAATATGTTACACTGACAAGCAGTAGTTAACCAAATACTTGTCTGGACTAAGACTAATGTTTGGAAATAAAAACCAGACAGGAGAGTGAGAGAGTCAAAGTGTGAACAACAGTAGAAAAAAAAGGTATATATTCTATACATCTCGCTCTCAGCATGTCTCCACTGTGATAGATGAGGTGACCCTCGCCATCATCCTCAACACTCCTGGATCTTTTCCTGCTCCTGCGCTGTTGGCTCCTCCTCTGCACCGCCGCAATCCGCCATCACATCAATAACCCATCAGTCAGCCAGCACCAGGCCACCACAATGCGACATCGTCATTCATTCAACCGGGCCAAGGGGGGGAGGTGTAGGGGTGGATAGATTCGGCCCGTTCAGTAACACCGCCGGACGAAAGGACGGAGCAGCAAATTCAAATTCAGCCCCGTCAGAGAAATTGGGCGCCAGCCACCACATAGTGTGCGTTACAGAAGAAAAACATGGCAACAAGATTTTCAGATGAGAAACTTTCTCAGAGTAGTACAGAAAAAAAACTCAACTTGATTGATTACAGTCTATCAGCATGTACTTCTTTGTAACTCTTCCGAAACAACTTAATTCTTAACTAGCATGTCCCATAACCGCCCATTAAGATTTCAGCACAATTACTGGGTCCACTTTTTTCTAGCAAATCTATAAAACACTCACAATCTCTGAGCCTCCACTAGTCATTATTGAAAATCATGCTTAATAGTGAAGAGTGGGACACACACAGAGATAGAGAAAACAAAGAGATAGGCGTTATGCATAGGCTAAACACCAGTGATGACCCATTCGATTTGGTGGCAAAGACAGGAGAGGGGAGTAGAGGGGAGTAGGAGGTTCTCGTACCGTGGAGGACCGGTGGCGAGAGTGGCTGCGTCTGCGCCTTCTGTCTCTCTGCCTGTGGCTGCTTCGCCTGCTGCGCCCGCTGCGCCCGGAGGACTTGCTGTAGTGGTGCCAGTCACGGTCTCTGTCCTTGCCGGTGCCTTCGCGGCTGACTTCCTCACAGGCCATGCCCAGGCTGTGGTCCTGGGTGGTTCCGTCCCGAGAGTCCAGCCCCTGGTTCAAACTGCGGGTCTCCAAATAGTGCCTGCAGTCAAACACAAAATGACACACAAATTTTAAAAACGAGTAGAAAGCGTAGGTCAGGTCCGGAGCAGCTCAGCCCCTCGTCTGCGATACGGCTCTCAAAATGAAGACCGTGCAAACGGTCCGCCCGCTGCCTGACACCGTATCCTCCGAACCTTTTATGTAACACTTTTTAATTAGCAACATACTGATTTACAGCCACCAAACACCAAGCATCCTGCTCATTTAGAGGCTAGTTAAGAAAGCATTTAATCAACAGTTTCTCAGCTGTCTCCATGGCAACCCAAAGTATGCCGTCCTTAAAACGTATGCACTTCGGCCACATCGGCAGAATTAAAGTGCGAGGCATCGAAAGATCGAGCTGAAAGATTTTGGGCACAACCTGATAGTGTGTAATACCATCTGTGATTCTGCACCTGCAGATATCAGTGCACCAGAAGGTGACAACTATGCGGTGCCATTTCTGCCAATACGAAGGGCAAAACAACTATTACCTTTCAACAGTTCCTAATATATGCCTTGCTGAAAAACATCCGGATTGCTCATTAAGGTTGCGTTGGCTTTAGAATGTTGCCTCCAGCACACCCACCCGGCAGACCATGTTAGCAACTAACATCTAAAAAAGACCAAGAAGCCCCCCTGACCCTCGCACTCTGCTGGTGTCAGTTGTCTTCCAGGAGGTAGTCTGCCTCTCTACAGAATTAAAATTAGAGTAGAAATGGGAACATATAATGTAACCCGACAGCCTTCATACATGCTCACAAAAAGATAGAATTGCAAAACACATTATCATTGCACATAACTTCACCAGATGACACTGACATTGCAAATTGACTACGTTTGTCAATTTGAAAAACAGTCAAATATATCAACGAGTCAAATCCATCACGAAAACACACTGCAACACAGATTTATAGCTACAATGCACGGGGAGCATGAGCTGTTTACAAATCTGAAGCCTTAATGGCCTAACTGGAGGTTTATCTCAAAACATGGCAGCACAGGCCACAGAAATGTTACCACATGTTATGATGTAATGGGTGAACATTCATACGAAAAGGTCAATCAAAAGACCCATTTATTTGCATACAACACAGGTGGCATTTTGAGTATATCTAAAATGTAACACTAATTCTCCTACACATAAACTGGTTCTGATAGCTTTTACACCTCAGTTAAAATAAATAAAAAAAACACCACAAACGGTCTTATCATTTGAGTAGGCACTTTATACAGCAAATACTGATATTATGTATTAATATGATATTTACCCATCACACAACTTGTGGTGGAGGTGAGTTCTTCTGGACTTATTCTCTCTTTCGCTGCTGTGGGAGTCTTGTTTCTTTCTCTTACGACACTCCATTCTCTCTTCCCAGCTGTACTCATCGAGCCAGATACATGGGGAGCGCGCCCGCTTCGATTGGCGCATCTGAAAGACATGAAAAACGGGTCAAAATAGAATTCCACTTAATCCTAAACTACATATATTTATATTATTTATCAATCATTGCACTGTTTTGGAGCCATGGACTCAGTTGCAGCATTACAATTGGGATTGTTTCTTGAGCTACCTCTACCCGAAAGCAAAAGACGAAATGTTATGCATTATAGCACAGCAGCAAACTAAAAAGGTCTAATCGTATAACAGTTAAGATAAATAATAAAAAGGGAGTAGAGCTCAAATCATAAGATTGGTGTCGATTACATGAATCTTAAAACACCACCACACGAAGTGACCTGAAGCCATTGTAGGCCGATAGCTACACGTTTTAAAATTACTTGACCACAGAAGATTCGTCACTTGACATGAGTCTCATTCCACTAAACCATAAAATATGCAAGTTGTGCAACAAACTTGTCAAGTAATTAGTATATTTGTCCCATCTTCAAGTCTTTGTTTACTTCCTGAATCCCCGCCAATCAACATAGCTGTACCATGAGAACAAATGCACACTCCGCCATGCGGTGAATGCAATAGAAATGGAGGGTGCAAAATATAGTGGCTTAGTGTTATCAATAGCACCTTAAATCTGCAACAATTTTTAAATCAAATCTTTTGTCGTTTACCATGGGAAAACGCCCAAAAAATCCCTTGGTAAAACGTTCATCGTTGTATAACGTTACTCGAGCGGGTCTTTATTAATAAATTAACCAAACAGGGTGAGCCAGTCTTGACTCATCCGTGGGAGTTAACGTTGACTTTAAAGATGTATGATTACGTAATAGGAGAGCACTTAACGCAAACCGGTTATAACTTTGGGCCAACGTTAACGCCGTTGTGTTAACTCTGAATATCGGCCTGACATAACATTAGTCCATATCTCAAACTGTATCCAATGTTTCATGGTAACCTGCATCTCAAACGGTGGTAACTATGATCAACTAGCGACCGTTAGTGGTGACGGGAGCAAAACGCCGTTGAGTAGCCTTGTCTCGGTCTAAGGGCCCATCGAGCGTCGACCACGCTAACTTATGACGTAACCTAACGCTACAGAAAACATAAACGTTACGTCAGTCAGCCTAAGTTATCAGAGTTAATAAATATATTCTACTGCGACTACCAACTTAAAAAGATTGACTGCTACAGTTATAAAAAGTTGAACACAAATCTACTTGCCAATTCCGAGGAAATAAATGATCGTAGCTAGCCATAGCGATAGCTAAGCTAATTAGCCAGATGAGCGTCTGCCATGTTGGCGAGACGTCGAATTTCGGAAAAGCTAACTGGCTAACATTAGCCAACAATTAGGGGAATACACACACGTTAAACAATAGGAAACGGAATAAAGTAGTTACAACCCATGACCTGTGTATTACCTGGCTTTTACAAGAGATTCGAAAGAGTAGGTTTATCAGTTGTGTTAAAAGTATGAACAAAGAAAAACAAAATGCCTCCGACTAGTCTTCAAAGATGGCGAGCTTACCTAGAATGCCTAGAACCCGCTGGAACGTTGTTCCATGACGCAACGAACAATAACTACGCCCACTGATTAAATGGTAGGTTTTCTTACCCCGAGTTTATCCTTTCAGGTACAGCCAAACAGCACTGTATGTATCAATACTAATATAATACCAATTGCTAGCCCGGGCAACTGTTTAAAATGTACAATACTACTACTACTAATAGTAACAATAATAATAGCGATATAGTTAATAGGTTTGAAACTGTCAGTATTTAAAAATGAATTTGTTGAAGGTTGTGTCAGCAAGGTTTCTGACGTTACATTGGAGAAGAAAAAAACACCTGAATTTGTGACAAATGATACAGCTTATTGTTGCATTTGAGATGCACCGGTGTAGCGTTGTCTTTTATTTTCCTTTAATACTATTTGTACTGTCCATGACCCGCTTGCTATAGCCTAAGAGGCTTCGCACAGGGTAGCAAAACCCATTTTTGTGCTTTGACTTGTGGGTAAAACATGGCTGCGCCCTGTTTCCAACCTGAGGACCACCTTACTCAAATGTGTTAGCGGAGTAATTCAAATCGTCAACGCGTATCTAACTATCTGGACATTGTCGGTTTGATTGGATCATTAATTCTCAAGATGTCGGAAAACACCCAGAAGGAACGCGCCTCTGGAAACAGGCTCTCCAGCGCTGTGATTGCTGAAATGCTGGCGAAGAATTTCGAGAAACTACCTGACCTCGATCAGAAACTCTTCAGTTATGGACCCATGTATCTGGGGGGCAATGGAGGCCTTGCAGGACTGATATCTAACAGCTTGTATCGCAGAGCTCTGAACGTCACACAGGCGCCCATCGCCTCCAGCCTGCCGATGGCCGTGCTGCCCTTCCTCACGACAGTCGCCCTGTACAACGCTGCGGTGTCCGCCCCCCTCATGTCGGGTGACCTTAACTGTCCGTCCTGTGCCCTGATCCGAGGCGCACTCGTCGGTGTGGTCGGTGGCGGGGTGTACCCCATCCTCCTGGCCTTACCCGTGAATGTTGGGCTTGCAACCAGGTACAGCACGGCACCGATGCCAGAGAAGGGCAATCTGCTCCGGTACTGGGTGGACCTCTCCAGGCCCATACTGAGGAAGATGAGGGCGGTACTGGTGCTTCAGATTTTCTTCGGCACCTACCTGAGCTCCAAGCACTTTGAATCGTACACCAAACTGGCGCAGATAACATTTGGCGCAGGTGGAGAGGACCTCAAGGACTAACATGTACTCAACCTTAAAATAAACACGTTGTTTTCATTGATTCGTGAGACTTTTAAATTCAATATCTTTGAATTTTGGACAGTTGGTCGAATAAAACCAGCAATATGGTCACTCTGTGAAATTATGTGCAGGTTTCAATATTTTGTGACGTGTTGTAGACAAATCAACCAACTGATTTAGAATATAATTGAAAGATCAATCAGTATGGTGAAAAATAGTTAGTTGCAGCCCATTTTAAATATAGTGTTTAAAATGGGGCTGCAATTGACTTCGTTGCATTCTAAATACATTTGACTCCTCTTTGAGTTGTGCCTGGATTGCAGATTTTCACAGCATTTGGGTCATTTTTTATTCCTAATCATACATTTTGAAAATGTCTCCATGCAAATGACATGAAGTGGTTGTGCATCAATCAAATGTCAGGGCTCATTCATGCTTTTGATAACCCTTGATTGTGTGAATTCAGTGCAATGCTTAATGCTTAATATTTTGTTGAAGGCACAAAGCTTGAACGGACCAAAAAGTGGAAGTCAATCAAACCAAGCATTCACACACACACACAAAACGAACCGAAGGCAATAGACTAAGCATGGTTTACTTTTATTAATGGCTTAAAGGCTAGTCACACATTTTGCAGTGATGTTGGAGAAATTGTGTCTGCTTGGCCTCAAAAACCATGAAAAACACTGAATGCACTCCAGTCCTCGAACTGCACACAGCAATATACTGCATGTGTGAAAGCAAATTCAGAGATGGCCTTGGCGGTGCGATGACACCATTCAAAAGAGCGATGCAAGATATTGCGATTGTCATTGAAAACACATGTTTAACACAGGCAATGTTTTATTAAAACACGTCTTCACCTTGAACGGCAGGTTGGACTTCACATCTCTGGCTCTCTCTTCACTTATGTCGGGAATGTGTTTCAGGGAAAGCAAGTTTATTGATGACAAATGAGGAGGGAGAGTTAAAGTCAGTCTGTTATTGACAGGGAAAGGTGCTTCTAAAGAGAAATCACTGACATCAATCAATTATAGCAAACTGAATAAGACTTTAAAAAGCTTATAATCACATAGTTCCCCATAACCCTCCAAAATGGCTCCCGAATCACAACGAAACTGCCAAAAACAAAGCTCAGTGACGATCCCACAAAACGATAAATAACACATTTCAAGTCAGAGGAACCTGAATTGTCATGACAACCAGTTATTCATATGGCACAAGTTTCCCTCTTTACTTTACATCCTCTCCAATCGTCCCACAGAATGCAGCGATGCATCATCAAGTTTGTGTCGCGGTAGTAATCTTTTCAAGGTGGATGCGCTTAATGCCCCTTTAAAAAACACCTGTCGTAGCATGCTATTGGACTTCATATTCAGTAAAGGAAAGTTACAATAAAAACTATACATCTGTCAGCACAGAAATCTCCATAAATATATCAGACAACTGAACGTCAGTCAGAGAAAACTTCCTGAAGAGCAGAAAGATGAGGGGTAAATGTCACCTGTACACAATCTACACCCGGCCTCGCCCCCGCTGTGACTGTTTAGTTATACTGTAGTTGTCTCGCATTACTGGCACAATACACTTAAAAGTAGTAAACACTTTTTTTAAACAGTTCATATTCCCCGCCCCCAAAAATAAGATACAATAAATTATAATACAAGGAGAGGTGACCGATAAACAGCCTTTTCCAGTCATTCTCATGCAAAACAAGACAATCTGAACGGACTAGAACGCATGAACATCTGGAATCACAAACAAACCCGCACACACAAAGGTACACGTGAGATGAACTGGTGAAATGCTCGAGGCATGTCCTCTGTCCTCCCGTGGACACACAGTTGCCATTCCTTCAGTAGACCTATAAAATTAGACAGCTGATATGGGCTAGCCAGCGCCCTTCACATCATTGTAAGTTTCATTACAGTACATTACACGTAAAGGAGGAACAAAAAAAAGTCAAATTAAATACCTAGACAAGGCTTTGGACCAAAGGCGAAGATAAAGAGAGAGAGAGAAAAGGGAAGAGGAGCAAATACAAAAAACGACAATCAGTAGGAATTTCATTATATAAAGTGGTTTTCCCTGTAACTGTACTCCCTATAGTAGTAAACATATCTTCACAGAGTAAACACACATGGAGGGAAGGGGGAAGGAGAGGCTGTACCCCTCTCCAACATACTGTACCTCATCACTTCCATAGCTTGACCTTTTCAATTCACTTTTTGTGATTTGTTCTTTGTCTTTTTTTTTTTTTTTTTACGCTTCTCTTGATGAATCCCGTTCATCGTGTTTTCTTTTTTTTCATAATTTCTTCATAGAAAAACACCTAAGTACCAGCTAGGTTACTTCACAGTTCATTTTAGTGCAATGAGAACACATGCTCTCTCGCTGGTCGTCTGCCGTCAGTGCCTCATGTCTTTCCCAGAACGTTCGACCTGATGGCAGAAAAGAGAGGAAAGGACGATGAAGGACGATGAAGGACGAAGGACGTGTCGATATAGCGCCTCTCTTTTTACACGTTGTTATTATTCTTACCTGAGTGCTTTCCATCTGTCCTTCTCTACCTGGTTCTCTGGACTCTCACTCTCATAGGATGCAAGGTAGAGTCCTGAGGAAGAAGGAAGAATGAGAAAATAAATGGTTGGGAAATAAGTAAAGAGGATCGGTAAGGAAGAGCAAACTACCACAAACTGGAAATACTCCAACATGTGTAGAGACGTTTCTAATGCAGGGGAAGGAAAACCTCAGGCACGCGGTAGCTGAACCAGTGGCACACTAGCAACAAGTGTGCGAGTAAATGTTTTGGAAATGTTGGCAGTTGCGCGGCCTGTTATTTATAATTTATAATTTAAAATGTTGCTATGCCAGCTGCCTGTATGGATGGAATATTGCAGATTTAAATCTAGATTTTTATGGTGTCTTAAATAAACATCATTTTAACCATAATGTTTTTACGGCACACTGATTAGCAAGAATATTTAAAAATGGCCCCTTTATTAAACAAAAGTTGCCGACTCCTGCTCTAGAGGCCACTTCATACTTTCTGCAAATGGAAGCGTGTGTTTGTCCGCTTGACTGGTAACAGTCCGCAGCTGAAAGTGTGTCCGAGGCTTCAGGTGTCAACGGGTTCTCACCATCCTCGCTGAAGATGGGAGCAGTGTGGAGGTAGTGAAGGATGGCCCGATCCTCCTCGAATGGACACTCCACCTGTTTCCATGTCATGAACTCCCGGACCTGCCGTGCCAACTCGACAAATTTCTGAGAAACAAAGTTTCACTGAGTAAATGATTTTCGGGGGAGGTTACAATGAGGCAGCGTCAGGAGGACAGGTGACCGGCTCACCTCAAAGTTGACGTGGCCGTTGGGCAGCCGATTGGTACATCCTTCATTCAGGAAGTAAATGTCTTTGATCAGCAGACTGAAGAAGGGAATCACAATCTGAGGAAAGAAGATGGGGAAATATGAACGATTGAATCGATGCCAGCTTGCTTTCAGAGTGATGGCAGCGATGTGTGTCTGAGCCCTACCCTCTCTCTGTTGCTGTTGGCAGTCCGAGAGCGATGGGCGGCCCCCCTCAGGGCGGTCCTGTAGTTGTAAAAGTTTCCTGTAGGATCCATCTGATGCTGTCAAAGCAAACGGCAACAAGCAGTACACCGTCAAGTTCAGGTTGTTACCTGTCTTGTACCTCTCAGTCAGTGAACATTGTGTTTACCTCAAGAATGAAGAACTTGGCAGTCTTGGCTTTGCCCCAGGTCTTCTTCAGCCGTGACACAGGACTCATGTTCATACCGGCTACGGGAGGAAATGCATTTGAACTATCAATACCAGGTCGTGCAGGAGAATTCTCTGTCATAATACTTTGAGTTATTGCAAAATTACACTCACAGATGATGGCCATAAGGGAGTTGAAGTTTCCAATGTTGAAACACTCCCGAGCAACATCAATGAAGAACTCTATCACCTGGGCCCTCTGCTTCTTCTTCGCCGGCTGCAATGAAAAAAAAAAAAAAAGAGGAACAAGAATTTTTGTTATTGTTTCATATTTGCTTAATTTTTCATAGTGAATGTTCTCCCCCGGCACAGGCAGTTGAACTATCTGTGCCAGTATCGATGTAGTACCACATAGTAACCGGTAGGGGGCAGTGCCACTCTATCACAACTGTCCCTCTATTTGTTAAAAGAATGAAATACTGTACTGCAATATTGCAACTGCAACATAGATTTACCGGGAATTATCATTGGAAATATAAAAAAATACTGGACTGTAACTATGATGGATAAACATAAAAAATAACAACATACATATATTCTAAAATGCTGATTTAATTATAGGGTATAGTGACATCTCCACTTAGAGAGGGAACACCTCTCTATGTCTCTTCCCATTCATTTCCATGTCTATTTCATGATTAAAGTGCTTTTTATCAGTGGCTATTCTATTCTACAAACAGGTTGTTACCTTTCATACTTATCATTTTTGCCATAATGAGTATATTTTGTGTGCCGTTTCTCGGCTTCTAAAGTCTAATGTCAGAGTAGATGAGCACCGGCTGCACCAACATTTGCCGCTCACCATGCAGATTTCAGTAGCCACCAGGTAACACAGTCTGTTGAACCACCTGACATAAGCCTCCAGGTTGGAGGTTTTCTTCTTCTGGTCACTGAAGCACGGCTGCCAAAGACACACAAACAAGTCAGTATAGGAAGCGTTACCATTCCTCTCATCCTAATTAGCTTCCTAGCTACAGGCTGACCCCCCCTATGTGAGTGTAAATGACGAAGACAGCGAGCCGGGAGCAGAAATAACACGATCAATGGAGAGCACGAGAAAAAAACAAACATAGGGGACAGACCAGCGAGAAGATGAGTGAAAGAGACGGAGACTGAATGCAGAGAAATAAACACAGCGAACAAAGAAGAGAGAGTGAAAGCATTCAACAGTTACACAGAGAGGGAAGATGAATCTGTTGTGTGTGCTTGCTCCAGCTTGTGCTTTCACAATGCTTTGCTGTATGTGACCTTATTGGCCTGCTGACATTTATATAGCCCTTTAAGAAGCTAATCCAGATCAGACATTAGATCCAGACAACACAATACACACAGTTTTTTATGTTTTACTACAGGTTTACATCTAATCTCAAATTCTGCCTCCTTCAGGATTTCCCAACGAAACAAAAATATATGAAGAAATGCTGTGGTTTGACCTGAGGACAGACTGTGGGTTTCCCCTGATGTGACAAAACAGAATTCATACTTGAAAATAACACCGACACAGGAAAAATAATGTTTTAAAAACAATCAAAATAAGAGTTTACCTTGGTTCCATCAAGCGGGTCTTTCTGAACAAAGGCTTGGACAAACTCCTCCGGCCCAATATGACTCAAATGTTCCTGGAAAACGCACACAGACACCGGTGGGGGTCGTCTCATTAATAATGCTTTCATTTCAGTAATGGAAGGCAATCAATAAGAGGAAGTAATGACTCACTGACGTGACTCATTGGAATCATATTTCCTCAAAGTGACACTAGAGACAGATTCACTTCTATTAAAAGACAACTGTGCAGTCACATGCATGTGCAGATCTAAATGATTCAATAGACTCGACTCATGATATAATACAAAAACAAAACAGTGCTGCACCCACGCATACCACGTACACAGCGACAGAAAGCACAATGGCATCTAATGCTGTCGAATCAGAATTCACATGTTGCTAAAACCAACAATATAAATAGTTCTGTATGTGTGCACAGCACACGCCTGTCTCTCTACTTTTGTGTGTATGTGTGTGTGTGTGTGTGTGTGTGTGTGCCAGAGTGTGAAGCTGTCAGGTCACATTTATCCAAATCGGTTTTATCCCCTTTGTTTGAAGCCCCGGGCACATCACTGACTTCTGGGGTGATGTCACCGCTCAGACAAGGGTACAAGCTTACTCAGGCACACGCACACACACACACACACACACACACACACACACACACACACACACACACACACACACACACACACACACAACCACAACCACCCCCCCCCTAGATACACGTGCCCACATCAAGACACACATGAATAGACTGAAGGCACCATGCATGCAATGTGAGGGACACTGCAGAGATCCTTTGTTCATGTATGTTGCATTGCATCATTCCCTTTGTTCTTTTTTTATCATACTGGGTGAAAACCAGTTAGTGCTGACAAGCAATAATCAAGGTTATGCTACAGCGAGCTTCAAAACGCCACTAGATCACAATGTGAAGTGATTCTGCTGATTTTAGCTTGCTATCATCATCCTCATCATCATTTTATATCCCCCTCATGTCTCTTTCTATCCACCCCATCTCCTCGTTTGATGTCGTATAATCCTTGGTTCTTGACTTCTATGTCCTTGACTTGGACTGTATCTCCACCCATGCTTCACTATGCTTATCTCCTGCTCTCCACCCGTCTAACATCCGTTCCACTCCTCCACATCCATCCTCGTTATCATCTCCATCCCTGACCTTTGTCTAACCCACACTTCCCTCCTCCCCCTCTCCTCACCAGCTCCACGTGGGTGAGCTGCTGTGCCAGTGTGTACGGGTCGTTGCAGATGGAGAGCATGTCCTTCTGGATGTGCGGAGGCTTGGTTTTGAAGGCCACCAGCTTGTCAGAGATGGAGGAGGCGTTGAGGGAGACCTTGAGGATGCTCTCTTCCCCCTGGCTCATCAGGGCCAGTCGCTGGCTGAGCTTCTGCAACACCTGGTTCAGGGTTTTCCAGTACGCCTGGAGAGGAGAGGAGGAGAAGAGGAGCTGTCAATAACGACTTTAATGAATAATATATTAATGCTTCATAGAGCAGTAATAGGAATAAATCATTGTTTCAATTGTGAGCCCATGTGTAAGCACTCTGTTGTTTCCCAAAGCACGCTCGCTCTTTTCACTCCAGCTCTTTATTTTAGAACTTATGAACAATTAAATTCACGATAAGTCATTAAGCGTACAGTTATCAATGGTCGTTTCTAGTTATTGGCAGGAATGCTCAAGTCATCTTATAGCTCTATGTCTATGTCTGCTTCATCCTGTAAATATAACTCTTAACATCTACTTATTGATTTGTAAAGAATTAAGATATATGCATAAATTGGTACCTCAATAACTGTTCACTGTGTGACTGGTTGCTGTTTCGTGAAAACATTTAATCTTCAAAGCATTAAGATTTAAAAACAAAACCTTTATTCTTAGAACACTGATGCATTTTGACATTAGCTCAATTGAACTTTTCAGTTGAATCGAGATGTGTTTTTAAGGCTGTGTGTTGTGTGTGGTGTGTTGTGTGTTGTGTCCAGGAATGTGTGTTTCTGTGCCCATCCCTCCAGATGACTGGTCACCGAGGCCGTTAGGTCAGTCTGCCTCACAAATGACCCACCCAGCTCCCACGTGTATGCACACACATGCACACACACCCATACTGTAGACAGGAAGCTGCAAATAGCAGCACATTCATCACCACCTGCCCTTTCCTTCTTCCTGTCTTCTCGTCACCTCCCTCCCTTAATCCCGGTCTTCCGCTCTGACTCCATCGCCCTCCTCCTTTCTCTACCTTCTCCTCTGCTCTCTGTCCCCCTGTATCCCATCCCCCCATTTTCTCCATCCATCTCCCTCTCTCCATTTCCCCCGCGAGGCTGAAGATAGAGCCACTCCTCTAGCATCCTTCCCCTCTCCTCTCCTGTAATGGAAGATTGTGTAACACAGAGCTGTGGCTACTCATCCTACACTGACACTCTGACTCCTTCCATCACCTCGCTTCAGTGGTAATGATGATGATTGAATTTCGTTCCCCATCAGCGCATTTCTCGCTGCAGCTACGGATTATGAGGGCTATAATGGCAACAACTACACTGTGGATGAAAATCAGGGGGTAATACATCCCCATCACAAATGATTGTCCTGTAGAAACTGATAACTTCATGAGTAGCATGTTATTTTAACCTTTATAAAGAAGATCTGGCATCCTTTCAAAAATGAAAAAGAATTCCTGTCTTTGGTGAAGATGAGCGGACTGCTATCATGTGGCTGAATGTCATACCTCATCACAAGGAGCGATCCTGTGGATGATGTCCTTCAGGTGCCCGACCATCTTCTCGTCCCTGAAGTCAGTCGGGAATGTCTCCGTCCACTCCGTCAGCAGCTGCAGGATCTTGGGACCAAACTTGCGCACTTTAGCCTGTTGTTGAAGAAGTGAAAGAGGTTTAGTGTGGTCTACATTTGTGAATCCCTCAGCAAAAGCAAACACCGTGACAGAGTCAGCAAAAAAAAAAAGAATCAGAGGTTGATTTCATGCAGAGCATGTCTGAATGTTTTTGCTGTGCCTGGAATCCGTTCCTGTTCATTAGCTTGAGCATGCTCATACAGGAGTTATGTACTGTATGTGTGCGTGGTGCAGTGCTGACCGTATCGAGTGGGCTCTGATCCAGCTGCTGCTGCTTGATGCACAGCTCACACACCCTGGCCAGCAGCTCCGGAGGCGGGATGAACAGGCGAGCGCTCAGCAAGAAGGTAAACACATAGGCTTTCTGTCAAAGGACAGAGGGAGACATTCGCTAAGACACTGCCACTACATCAATAAAAAACACAGCGGCTTTCTGTAATTAAAGGAAGAGTAGCACTTTCAACAGAGACATGGGGCTAATAATCTAATTGGCAGTACTGTCAGTAGCACTATTAACTGAAATGGAGTTTATAATGAACAGAGGAGTGACTGTAGTACATTTCCGCTTACCTCGGGGTAGTAATCAGCAGTGGGCACCAGGTTATGGATCAGGGTGTCCAGGGAGGCGGAGGTGATCGGGGGACCATCAGCCAGGCAAGCACCAGGCCCCGGGCCCTCCTGTTGGGCCTCCTCCTCCTCCTCCTCCCCAGGCTCAGCACAGGCCAGATGGGGGCTGAAGCCACTGGGAGTGGTGAACATGGTGCCTGAGCACACAGTCTGGGGCATTCCTGTCTAAAACACAAATAGACAGAGAGAAAAACGTAAAAAATAAACTGTCAGCAGAATGTAGACAGAATGAGGAAGAGGAACACGACTGGGTTTTATGAAACGGAAACTTGAGTACATTATTGGCAGTAGTTTGATTGTGTGAGAGGAAATGAATTTAAATGCATCTTTCCGTCTTTCAGCCTGAATTCTCGAACACACTTTTGCCTTCTGTGCATCCTCCAAGCGTTTCGCCTCCTGTTCACTCTCATTCTGAAGCAACACACTCATTCCATCCAACTGACGGAATACCCCCCAAACAGCTGCCCCCGTCTCCCACATTGACATACACAGAGGAGAGAACAAAAATGTGGGTCACTCAGCCGCCGTGGAGACTGTTGCTGCCTGAAAGCGATAGCGTAGCCTCCATAGCGGCCCTGTAACGTCTTTCCCTTTAAGCATGCTTTGGGTTACATGTTTTAAAAATTCAACATGTTCTTCCCCTCAATGGACCAACACTGCAGCTGTCGTGGAAAGAAGCACTTACTGCACGATACGCTAGAGTAGAGATACTATGGAAACAGAGAGCATGATGATCCAGGGTCACTCATCATCATCATCATCATCATCATCACCTCAATGTCATCTACATGCAGCTGATACATTACACAGACCACTCCTTTATTTAGGACGTTTTAAAATGGCAGGGTTGAGGTAATAGAAAATATTGTTGAAACTAAATTATTATTAAAAACTTTCACCACTGTTTTTTATGTCAAAATGCATTTGAATAAAAATACTCTGCCGTGCTCCTGCTCCCACTGACTGAACCTGGCGACTACGTCTACCTGAGTCACTCGTCATCACCGAGGGCTCTGGGTGCCTTCAGGCAAGTTCAGGGGCACAAAGCCTCTCTGACTGCAGGAGTCACGAGAAGGGCAGCAAACCCACAGTGAGAACTTGAGCAACACGCAGGAAGTTATTTCAGATGTCAACAAACACGCCATATTCTTCCTGCTGTTTGCAGCTCAGACAACACCCTGGGCGGGGGCAGAATCAGTACACATTGTACACACAAATATACGCACCAATAACATAAATACAGAAGGAGAGCAGAAGAAGAGAGGTGGAAAAAGAACCCTTTTCCTCCTGATATTGTCAGATAAGGCAGAGCTTTACTAAAAATACTCTAACAAACTATAGCACACCACAAATAATACAATAAAGAACATCTCCATGACTTGGCTGCATCAGTCATCATTCTAAAACCACCAGAGGAAACCTAGGAATGGTCCAGGTTTGCTGCAATCGTTTCATCCTCTGGTGACCTTCAGGTCCCCCCCCCCGCCGCCTATCAGCCACCTCGATAAACCGGTGTCACGGGTCCCTGGGGTGAAAGGTCAAGCGCACACCAGTGTGTAGAAGCTCAGCTCATGTCTCAGGTTTCCTGTGTGAGGAGTTCAGCTTTCCTTTGTTCTCCCCGACGCACTTATTCATGCACGTGTACACACCTGGACACCAATGCACACAGACAAGACACTAAAGGCTGGGGGGGATGGGGAGCCTCCCTGTGGGGAGGTTTTACAGCCTTCCTTCCGACTTACACCGCTGACACCCACAGCCATATCTCTTATAATATATGTTGTGGTTAAAGAGGGCCGACATCTTCTTGTCTGCTACTCTGAGCTATTATGATGTGAGAGGGGGATAAAGAGATGTGTTTAGCCGAGCAGATGATGCTCAGGACATCTGACGGAGCTGTATCCTTCTAAATATTGAAACTATACAAACACACAGACAAATAACTGTGTCGTGTGTGTCTTCTAAATAGTCTATTTTGCAGGGTGAGACATTACCACAGAACCCCAGCTGAAAAATATTACTATCATAACCTAAAATGCTGGTCTACAATGTCTTTAATACAAGTTGTGAGCGGATTTCCGCCTTTAAACACGAGTGTCACTGTCTAGATGAGGGTCCAGAAGGGGAAAGCCTGGGGTGTCCTTGCAGCGACCTCGTATAGATTGGATTACAACATTGCAGCCGCAGAGTAGACACGGCCTGATAAACAGAGAAATGGACAAATCCAACAAGCCTCTGTAACAACACAGATGCAGTAGGAAAGCATGATGGAGAGAGGAAGGAACTTCCTCTGTGATAGAACTGACAGGAAGACAAATTCTCAGCTCTTAAAGAGTGTGTGTGACTAAATCCAAGAGTTTATCTGTGAGTCATCTCATGCATACAAACACACGTCTCTGCCAGTGTGTTTGTATTCATATATGTACGGGAGTGACTGAGAGTTTTTATTCTACGTGCCCACACTGTCAATGATTCCCTCTATCGCTTGTGATAATCTTCACTCTCCTTATTTCTCCCGAACGCTTCCTCCTCAGCACCCTCTCCAGCTCTGATTCGTTAATTCATCACAGCTCTGCGTCTCCATCAGACGATTCCTCACAGTCTGAAGCGCGTGAGCAGAGTTCGATCAGGTAACTCCTCTGCAGACGTGTGCATACTATGATAGATCAGTCATCCGTTTCTGTGTATGACACACTCACTGCTCGCACTGTGCCTCTAAAGCTGATGTGGAAATGGTCTGAGTTAGGTTCAAGATTTATTTTTGGAGAAGTAGAGCCTTTTTATAACTGTTGAAGATTCAGTTTCTTTCAAGGAGAACTTTGCCAATGTTACATATCAAACTCAGCAGGTCAACTAGCGTAACGCATCATAATCTCTGATGGAACTGTCAGCGGTCCCGTAGCATTGTGGGTAATGTAGGCACCAGGTATTGACAAGGGAGTCAGTTGATGGCAGAGATGTTTTATTGTTGTAAACTAACAACAACAAAACATCTCTGTGGTGTACTCTTTTAAAGAGATCATAATGAGGTAACCTGAAACATTTATCTGTGATATGCTAAAACAAAGTCTAACAGTAGAGATGAATCATAAAGTTAACATCCTGACTCAGTAATCTCAGTTACGCAGCAATATCCAGGTACCCAGTACTCATTACCCGGGTTTTTTTAACATAAGCTAACATTAGTAAACATACGCTACTGGTCATACCGGACCAAGTAGCAGTGTGTTGAATTTAGCATGGGTGAATGTTACTGCTTGTAAGCAGAAGATTCATTTTCCATATGTCGCAAAGTCTCGCTTTTAAGTGTCACATCTGCAAGGTCCTGTTGTCTTGTGCCTGACCAAGAAAGTGTGATGTATCACCACTTTTTCTAACTTCCAATATTATTTCACAAGCATATTGCTTACGCCACGTTTTTCCTACAATGTGACCAAGAAGTCATCCACAGCTGTACTCTATGTATAACTTGTTTCCGTACCTCATGATACACCCAGCTCCCTCTGTGCCTGTCACATTGCATCAACGCTGCCTGAAAAAACACATTGGGAAACAAGTAGCAAAGAACAGGTGAGTGTAGTGTTGTGTGCTCCGATTCCCCCTGAGATCTCCAGCAGCCCTGCACTCTGTCGAGACAGCTGGAGGAGTGTCATTGTTCGGAGTCCTTGCAGCGTGCATGTGTGTGTGTGTGTGTGAGTGTATTTTGTCTTGTGATTCTGTCAGATTGTTATCGTTGACATCAGGGGATCCGCCTGCTTTGTTCTATCATGATTAACAGAATGGCACTGTCTGGAGACACACTATCTTCATCAGCACCCTTGACTGTCTAGCTCTGTGTGTGTGTGTGTGTGTGTGTGTGTGTGTGTGTGTGTGTGCCTGTGTGTGTTGATGAAACAATGGCGTTCCTGACATGACTAAGCAGCTTGAAGCTGTCAAACTGCTTTGTTTTCTAGTATCCAATTCTGTCCTCTCTGTTAAACCTGTTTCACCACATATAACTAGTATTACTCACACCTACCTGTGTGTGTGTGTGGGTGTGTGTGTGTGTGTGTGTTTGTGTGTGTGTGTGTGTGTGTGTGTGTGTGTTAGTTGAAGAGAATGCTGACATAGCCGATGAAAAATCTGGTCTGCCACCAAGGAGTTAATGGATGAGGACAATCAGTATTAGTGACAGTCTACATTAAGACTGAAGAGGCTTATTCAGGATAAATCTAACCACTGTCTGACCTCTATCATTAAGGAGTCAGGGGTCAAAGGTGAAGAGTTAAGGCTCCTTGGTGGGGGTAGATGGATCAAGAGTCACTTTGAGGTTGTTGTTGTTGTCATTATGCTCTGCTGCTTGGCTCAGTTTTAAAGTCACATATAGGCTTTGTCTGCAGTTAGGGACATTTTTTCTTTAAAAAGATCCAATAAGGCTTTCACAGTTGACTTTGATTCATTGGTACGGATGGCATATCAACTCATCATCACCCCAAATGAAAATTAAGGACAAGATACTTGCCAACAGGTATACATCACAGGCCCTCATGCCATTTATAATAGCAGAAAATAAGCACAAATACTACTTGGACAAGAATGAGCTGTTTTTCAGATAAATACCTTTGAAATACTAATGGTAAAAAATAAAAAATAAAAATCTCCAAAGACAGTTTTATATTTTCAAGCTCCCAACTTGACTGAATTATTGTACCAACCCATAAACAACATTTTTATCTAAGCCCAGTAGCATCCTTGCTCAAGCGTAAATAAGTCCCCAAAAAGCATGTTTTTAAGGTTGTATAGTATATACTAGATTTATTTTGCTACATATTATAGTATTTGTAGTTTTTATGTGTTCTTGAGTTAGGACTGCTTATATCTAATGTGTTAACAGAAAGGATATGACATATTGATACTGACAATCACCACAAAGCAAGAGTGAAACCACGATGCGAGGCAGCACATCATCAGAGGCGAGCACAGCAAATATCCGGCATGGGTATTGCAGCAATGTTTTGTTTTGTTTCTGTAGTTGCTTCCTGGCTGCAGAAATCAAAGTCAGGAAACTGCATCCCCTGCCTTGCTCGGGGATGAGTACAGAAATAAGATGGCACAGATAGGAGAGAAAGGTGGGTGATATTTCCCCCTCAGGGTAGTGTGCAGACAGTCTAGGCTCTATGAATGTTAAAGTCACCTCTTGCGAGACTCACTAAATTCCTCTTTTCCTTTACCGACTCCATCATATGACTCCCCAGCCCCCCTCCTCGCCAACTCATTTACATACTTTAACACTTCCTTTCTAATTTAGCAATCCACATCTTCGCTCCTTTACGCAGTACAGTTTCAACACTTTATCTATTTCGGGAGTGCTTTTGAAACAAAAAAAGTAAAAAGCACATCCTCGCGTATTTTTGGTCCTGACACCGTTTTTGTGTGCCTTGGAGTATTGCAGCTCTGGCCTAAATTTTTTTTTTATAGTGTTCTTTGAAAGCTGAAATGATGCGAATGGAGAAATAATGGGAGTATTCTCCTGATGGCAGAGGCTTGAAAGAGAGTAAACACCTCTTTGTCAGCCAGCTTCTCATTCCCCTTTCCTTTACACATGTCCCCTCCATTCCTCCCCTCCTCCTTTATCTCCCTCTACACGCCCTACTTTTTCCACGAGCCCGTTCAGGACGCCTGTACAGATGGCCCTACAGCAGCCTGCTCTCCCAGTGGGAGCTGCTGGCACTAGAGCTCTTTTGGCCCTGCGCCCCTACCATCATCCCCAGTCTCAACGGGAGCCCAAAAGGGTGTTGGCGTCCAGACTGAATGCCGAGGTGCAAGGGGCCCGAGCCAAACCGGCTGCCGAGCTGCACGGTGACTGCCTGGCACCGCTGACAACAGAGAGAGAGCGCAAAATACCGCACATATGTCACCACGCACACACGCGTTGCAACAAAATCAAACCAGCGCACTACTGTTGGGTAATGGTGTGTGTGTGTGTGTGTGTGTGTGTGTGTGTGTGTGTGTGTTTGGGGAGGGGTGGAGCTGAAAACAGATGAGTTCATTGTGTCATGAAATAACACATGCATGCACACTTGCACCCACACGGCAGCCAAACACAGGATTGAGTTACCGTCGAGGCATTCCAGCTCCCCACCCATTCCACGGCCTCTCTCTCTCTCTCTCTCTCTCTCTCTCTCTCTCTCTCTCTCTCTGCGGTACGAGCCTGACAGAGGTTGGGAATCACACTCTGGGCTTGACATCCCAAATCCTTTTTATTGGAATTCCCCTGTAGTGTCTGGCTCACGCTGACATCCCGGCACCTGTTCCACACCCACCAGCTCCATCAATCCCAATGTAAAGCTCATGAGGAATTCTCCTCCGTGAACACACACACACACACACACACACACACACACACACACACCCACCTGCACATGTGTAGCTCTCCTCATTCCTGAGCGGACACAGTTGCATGTATGCGTTTGGGTGTCTGTTTGTTTGTGTGTGTTTGCTTGCACTCATGTGCACGAGCTCGCAAAAGGACAGAGAGAGCGTATCTAAGTCCACGTGAAGTCATTCCTTCACTGCGAATACAACCATCTGTCCGACTGTTCTCCGAAAGGTGCTGCTTCTAGTCTTTTTTTCTGAGTGAGATAAAGCAAGATGCAAAGACTTTAAGAGAAACTGCACACTAAATCCCGAAAGTAAAACTATTACCTGGCTAACATTTGCATATAGATGGAATCAAAATCAGCATCACGCCAAAAACCATGAGCCTAAGAGACGGCTTGAGCACCATAATCCACTGACTTCTCTTTCAAACCACTAAATCCACTTCTGAATCTATTTCCCCTGTTTCGGAGTGGATGTAAATGTCATACTAAAATGAATTGAAGGTCTGTGACATGTGATGGGTCTGGGCAATCTATCATGTTACTTCGAGATAATTAAAGCTGAGCGTAGATTGGCTCTTAGTGGGTACGTAGCACATGTCTGAGCCTCAAGTGCCCTAAATCTGTCATTCACTATGGTCATAATGCCTTTAATAACAGGCATGTATTATTCATAATATTCAAATGTACAACCACCCTGTATGCAATGCTCCTTTGAAGGGAATCGGACAAGAGTGGATTTTGTCTCTGTCCTAAACAGGCATCAAGTGCCACTTACGAGGAATTACCAGCTCACCCAGTGAATGGAGGAATATGGGAAGTGCAAACAGAGTGCAGTGATTGACAGCATCCAGAAAGAATGGATGAATGAAACAATACCTCAATAGTCCTTTAAGACATAAAATTAGACATCATCCAAACACCCACTACGCATTGTATTACTCTCCGTCAAACCTGCACAATAACTGCAGCAGACTAATGAGCGAGACGGGAACAGATGCAAATCTAATAACCAGACGTTACTAATTTCATCACGGCTGTCTCTTTTCCTGTTAAGGTACATCTATCTGCTCATTACAACGCGCGCGGGCAGAGGCCATGCGGTGTGTCACTGCTGATGTATGATGTCGACGCGTACCAATTAGTGCTGGGTGACTGCGTGGTCCGGTCTGCTCATAACTCATGCCTCGTGTGATTTGATACAATTAGAGACAGAGGTCAGAATGCGTGCTTCATTAATCCACAACTGCTTGTTTCATGTTGATGCCAGGTTCTGCCCGAGGTCTCTACCCGTCGAAGGGGAGTTTTATTCTTTCCACTCAGCGCTCGCTCGCAGGGGAATGCTGGGCCTCTGGTAAATTAAAGAGTATGGTGTAGACCGGCTCTTTATGAAACGTTTCTTTGGATAACTTCTCATTTTTGTGTGCATAACGCTTTCTGATATATATTGACATAAAGATTCTTGAGGTAAGCATGGTTCCTTCACATGCTCTGAAATATCTTCACGTTGTATTCACACTTTCCTGCATGTCCCTCTATTTGTGATCAGTCACAGCGACAGTGTGCCACCACAGCAGCCTGATGTTAAGATTACCAGGGGACGGCCCAGTGGGCATGAAGGTGTTATTGATATCGAGAAAGGGACTTTACCAACAAATGTTGTACATTGAATGCTAAAATTATCCCCCTATGGTTGAAGTGGAACCAACATTTTTTCAATACTAGTGCTGATACACAAGTTTCAGTACCAATGTACTGGAGGGTTTTTTTTATTTACTCTCACAAAAACACATTGCATGTATCCTTGAGGACTAACAAATGTGTTGAAGGCATTCCTTCCTCATAAAACATCTGCAAAAAGTATTTTAAAAGCTAGATTGTATTAACATGTTTATTAGCTATAGGGTTCCTCTCTTTCCCTGCTTTTGTTGGCACACTGTGATGTTTCTCTGGTTGTTCCTGCTACAGGACTACTAACGCTCAAACTCCACAGGGTACCTTTGACTTAAAAAATATAAATAAAAATTGATTTATTTCAATCAGAAATGAACTGATCCTCAAGAGAGCAGAAGCTCACAAACTACAATTCTTACTGTTGACGTTTGAGGGAAAATGTCATTACTTAAAGCCTATATCTGATGGAGTAATTTATATGTTTACTCCAGTGGATGATTAACCACACCAGGGATTTAATCATATTCAATTGCTTTTTTGACCCAGCCGATCCATAAAGACAGACTGACAATAGCTTCCCATATGACAGCATGCAGGCCATGTGGAGGCAGCTAAGGCCAGCTGTGGAGGGAACAGGGAGTTTCCATGGAGTCAATGCTCCTATTGGGAGGTAATTAGATGCCTGTTGAGTCCCTACTTTGACACCCCCTCGTCTTCCTTTTATTCCATCAAAAATCCCTTGTTGCTCCCCTCTCTCTCTCTCTCTCTCTCTCTCTCTCTCTCTCTCTCTCTCTCTCTCTCTTCTGTGACAAAGCAGCCGGCCGTGACAGAGTGATTCCACAAGTGAACCCCGTCTGCCTCGGCCTGTCAGTGGGATCACTCTCATCATCCCCGTGTCAGTGGCAACGCTGCAGAGCAGCCAAAGGACATCCGAAGACCTGTCAGGTACACGGGCCCTCAAAATGTTCTGTCCCGTTTCCAACCGAGCTCCTGCCGGGTTGAGGAGCTGTTTATGTAAAGTGGGGAAAGATATATCAAAATGTACTTGACAATCCAGTTGCCCTGGAGAACGAGCGGTAACTTTCGGAAATGAAAATGTACAAAAAGAAGTTTCCATCCTACAGTTCTCTCTCTTTTTTTCTGTTTTTTTTTTTTTACTATTTATAATTTGCTTCCTTTAGTTGTGATGTACTTTCCCTCTCTCTAAATAATGAAAAAAAAAACAAGACCAAAAGACTGATCATTCACATATACATCAGACACATTGGGGTAGGGGGGATGGGTTTCAAGCCTATCCCGGCATGGATAAGTGATTGAAAAATAAAAATCAATCACATAATAAACTGGAATCCATCACGCACATGTAACAGAATTGCCAGTGAGATTGTGTCCTGGATTCCTGTGTTCAAGGCAGTAGTGGAATCCTGTCATGTCTGTAGAGCAGAATAGCGTATGAGCTATAATTTCTCCAAACACACACACACACACACACACACACACAAGCCCCTTCCCCCCATACACACTCACGCAGCCATAAACCTTGTGGTGGTGATAAAGCTGTCATTGCTACCAGACGAACAGCTACTGTGTTTACCTCCCTGTCGACCTGCCACAGACAGACCCTCTCTCTCTCTCTCTCTCTCTCTCTCTCTCTCTCTCTCTCTCTCTCTCTCTCTCTCTCTCTCTGTGTCTCTCTCCACAAACACAATGGCCGGCCTCACTCTCTGGGAACTTGCCTCTCTCAATCTCACGAAACCGAACGATGTCCTCATTAACAGCACACCTGTTATTCTCTGCACCCCTTGGCCTGAATTGAAAGGGAACATGTGCTGCAGTCCTGCTGAACTTGTTATCGGCGACTTCTGACAGACTCCCTACTTGGGTGACTCACGCCTGTACGACCCGTATATCTACTGTACTGCTACAGCATGCTGTCATTTCAATTCAAAACTGTTCTATCGTGAGCAGCGAGGCTTTATGGGGGACAGCACAGACAAGCTCCACTGAAGAAGAGGTGGAAGAACGAGGACTGCACTGGAGGACGAAAGCCACAGTGATTATGTTATGCAAGACTGGAGAGAATCTAATGATTGATTTACAGCATTTAATCATTTCACAAAGGAAACTGTTCTTCAGCAAGCACGACTAAATAAATGTTTGTTTTTCACCCATCTGGGCAAACAGAAGCAGATACCGCCAGTGAAGGTGAGAGTGAGCAAATATTCCCAGGGTTGCATCCTAAACAGGGGGAGTGGGGAAAATACCTTACTAAGCAGGACATGTGTTAAGACGTGAGAGATGCTGCTGCTGCTGCATCTTGGAGCTCAGCACGGTCTTGGAACGTGATGCCCAGCTCCCCCCGATGCTTCACTCCTGTGAGGCTGAGGGGTGGAGGAGGAGAGCGCTGAGGGTGTGGAGAGCAGAAGTGCTTTAACTGGGAACATCAACAGCTAGAATTTCTCTCCACGCCTGACTGGTTTCTGACAGAGCCGGTGTTACTTTCACCTTTGCAGTAAGCTGCAAGAGGCAGATAACAAATCCGACTGGTTTGTATTTGTAATCTGCGCTTTGCCTTCGGGTGAAAAGGCTGCTTATGCTTTGGAGGATATGATGCAGATTTTTTTTTTCTCACATATGGAAAAAAATATATCAACAGTGCCACACCTGTTCAGTAAACACGCTCCACTCAAATTTACATATCCAAATCAGAAGTGAGTTTACGCACACGCTCCCACGTTAATAATTACACAAAACGAGATAAGCTTTGCACCGTGAAGCCATTCGACCGGATCAAAACAGCACGTGTGACATCAGTCCGACTTATCAGTGGCTCCTGTGTTTGTTTTCAATGCTGTCTATCGTCCGATGTCCTCTCCTGTAAACGTGTCCGCGGGAGGAGACGCAGTGACTCCGGCGCCTACAATGAGCGGATCCCCTCACACACGCCCTTCCAGACAGACGTGCACGCCGCTGACTCACGCCGCGGCCACACACAGACTGCGATGCCCCCGTCGGTAGTAAAGTAACGCAAGCATCAGCTACAGTGTTTCGAACGAGACAGGGAATCGTGATGTCATCACACTGTTGCGAGTAAAAGTTCGAGCCGTGACGACACGGCGTTCCAGTCACAATAAATAGAACGTGTGCGTGGGCTGTTTGTAAAGCATCCCAACACCTTGCACGCTCACAAATGTACACGCATATATACAGGCTGCGGGCGTGAGCGAAATTTCAATATGGTAATATGTAAGTAATGCGGTATTGTACTTTTATACGACACTTACCAGCACTACACTTTGATCCCCATCTCTGATCCCGATTTGTATCCGATGTCAAATCAATCAATCTTCCGCTCCAGGTATTCCCAAATTAATCAGCGCTTACAAAACAGCCTGTTCCACTGGCATCAGTGGGAGAAGTGGAGCCGGACTCGGTCTGATTGCTGAAAGTGTCTGAAAATGTAGTGTAGCTTGTTAGATGTCCCGGCCGCGGACGGAGAGCTGACGCCGTGAAAGAGCGCGTCCCTGAAGGCGTGGCGACCGTCCTGTCCTGCGCCAGTGGGAGATACGGGCGGACCGCACAGCTCATCCAGAAGGTCCTCTGAGCAAGTGAGAAGACGGAGGACGGGAGAGGAGAGGGAACTACTCACGCGCCTGTCAAGTAGGCAAAATACTATGACTTCCGCTTTTCGATTTTCAAAATACGACACTCAATAACGAACGGGGTTGCAAGTTATTTATTGTATGTACATCTGTGCATATCGTCAGTTAAGAAATAAAACACTTGTCAGATTGTCACTTAAAGGAATAGGAATCATGTTAGCACTGGTTTTTGACAACATTATTGTAGGGCCCATTGAAAAGTTGTTATTTTAGTTACATTTGAAACTATAATTTTGTAGCAAATCAAATGGGAAGTCATTCCATTTACCACACAAACCATACACAGTGAACCTGGTGCTTTTGAGGTCAGGAGCAATACAGAAAAATGCTCGTTTTTTCTCGTTCTCGTTCTCATTTTCGTCATCCTTGTAATTTCAGTCTGCTGAAATTTTAATTATTCTGGCTTCTGAAAAATATTTCGAAACTTTTATTTTGTAGGGAAATGTATTTCCGGAAGGTTAGTGTTTTTCTGGTTAGATGCTGCTGTGGGCAAGCAAGCAGTGGTGGATTCTCTCTCTCGTCTCTCAGCTCTCTGATGCTTCACACACTCATTTCACAGGACAATAGATTGTAATTGTATCCTTCTTTCACCTGATTGACTATTTAACTATTTACTACTTAAAGACAATTACAAGAGAGTATAATGTTGCACTGTGGAGGATGCTTTACATCCAAGTGAAGGTATTGGGTGTATGAAAAGCCAATATAAGAGGCAGAATATGAATGTTAATTAATCATTCAAAATTGTTCTTTGGTTGGCTAATGAGTCATCCCATTATACATGAGCTCCAGACCAGAGAGGTTATCCAAACAGTTGTGGGCAGATTATTAGAAACAATAGGCACTCTTTAATTTGTAATCCCATGCAGGCAAACCCTCTTCCATCCTGAGTGACCTTGACCCCGTGACCCCTGAATGAAAGGGCCAACTGTGAATATGGAAATGAGACTCTGACGTTAAGAGCCATGCTGCATTTACATTAAAACCTTCGTTCAGTTTGCCATTCACCTAATTCAAACAACAATGAGGGAATGTCCAAAAACCACCCTACTGAGTGCACACGAGACACTGGAATAATGGGTTATGGGAGTGGGGTATTGTCTGCTCTTATGTTTTTTTTGCATGGTTTAAATGCAAGTTTCTTTAGAGGAGGGTTATTAATTTCAAGGGAAGTGTTGTAGAGAAAGAGAGGGGGAGACGGACCGAGGGAGAAATAATTAAGCGGATGTGATGCAGAGTGGTAAAGGTTCTTGTCGGGCCATGAGGGGCTGTGTGTGAGCTGCTCTCCCTGGAGCTTTGATGCCTGCTGCAGGGCCCTGTGGTGAGGGAGAGGATGGGTCTGACATTGCAGCAGAGGACAGAGATAAAAACTCTCTCTCTCTTATATACACACACACACACACACACACACACACACACACACACACACACACACACACAAACATACTGAAGCAGGTGCAAAGGATCCTGCTACAGTGAGGTGAGAATTAACCAACATGTATGCATACTATTTCACACGTGTGCTTAATAAATATTCATTCTTTTCTAGTTTTTTTCTAAGGAGAGAAAAGAGATTTCCAAGCAAAAGTTTTGTGAAAAGTGAGCACATTGACATTGTTGGCAGTGTTTTTGCAGAACTGTCTCACATTGACGTTTTTGTGTGGCATTAGGTTTGCAAGAAATAGATACGATAGACTGAAGTTGTAAACAAACTGACAGCATGGTTAAATTATCGACTTATTTATCCGTGGGTTCTTGCACTCTTGGACTTGGACGCAACTAACTTGATGCAAACAATGTCATCGTAACTGATAGAAATGATTCCCAAACTGCCAAAAAAAGATGCAAAATACAATAACCCTATAACTGCCAAATGTCTGACCTTTAACCTTTAACCTGTCAACCAAAAACCAAGTCTTAATGCCAAAGCTTGTGGTGACCACATGTTTTTCCCTAGATGGAAGGGTGATTCCCAGCAGTGTGTGTGTGTGTGTGTGTGTGTGAGAGTGTGTGTGCGTGTGTGTGAATAGCCTTGAATAATACACAGTATAGTACACAGTGGATGTTTGTCAGTATTTCAAACATTTGCTTACTTACTCTGCCTCTTTAATCTTCACCGGACTCTTAGGTTAGTTCCCCTTGTGTGTGTGTGTGTGTGTGTGTGTAGGTGTGTGTGTGTGTGTGTATCTGTGTGTAGTCACTTGAACAGAAGCCTCTGCTAATGATTACACAGCAGAGCGTTGCGGTGCCCCTGCACATGTGAGAAGGGCTCTCGTTATAGTTTCCAAACAGCTTTTCTAGAATAGCAGAGGAAGCAGACAGAGGCACTTCAAACGTTTCTTATCGCCTCTGCTCCCCACTCTCCCCTCGCAGGCTCACGTTATACAGTGGAGGTGTTGCAACAGTATCGGTGACGGATGCTAATTGCAGCTTTCACACTTACAATGACTCAAGGTTTGTTTGCCGCCCCCCCCCCCCCCCCATTTTTTTTATCAAAATCATTTGCATGCAGTATACAACACCCACATTGCGCCCTCATCAGAAGCTGTTGCTTCGTTCCACGAGAGGGAACGACGTCCCGGAGAAGTGCTGTTAATCAATTTGACAGTTACAGATCAAACGGAGCCCCGTCAGCCAGTATAGGTGAGAACACTGTGTTCACAAATACAGTCTTCACAGAAACGGCAGCAATGATACGACCATTTTGAAATGTGGCCGTGACGATTGCTTTCACTTAGGCTTACGTCCGACACCGTGTGCATCAATTGAAAGGTAGCAGTGGAGGTGACCTTGCAGAATCTTAAGGTGTTACATGCATAATGGGTATTGGCTGACCCAAAGCCTTAAAATCTTTGTCCAGAAAGCACAGAGCTTTTATCTCTTTTTCCTCCGCAGGCTCTCTGACTTCCAGTTGCTCTTTAGTGTTTGTCTGTTGGCTCTTCCCACCTCTCTCCCTCTGTCTCTCTCCAAAAACCCTGTTTCCTTGGCTCTCCTGCAGGGCACAACATGCCTTGCCAAGGGGAATACTCAGTATTTATGCCTCTTAAAATGAACCAAAACAAGATGAAATTTCATTTGCATCTGTTACAAGTATAAATCACTTGTAAATACGGCCGCACAAATCCAGTTTTCAATCTAATGAACACATTGTGCTAGTTAGACCCTGTCAATCATGCTGTATGAGGAAGAAAACAGTGGAGACTGTCTCCTGTTCACAGGACAGACAGACAACCGGTTGCCAGAGGATGAGTGGGAGGAAAGAGAGAAAAGAGAAGAGGCATTCAGGGGAGAGATAGCTAAATTGAAAAAAAGCATGAATAGGGAGCTCAACGACTTCACAGCACAGATTCCTGGAGGCTTTGCTTCTATAAGAGTTGAGAGACCTTTGCTGTCAGTCATTTGTTGGTCCACTGCTACTTGTGAAGAAGTGCAAGCTAGCCAAAGTGTTGTTAGAGCCAGATCCCAGTTTAGTGGGCCACCCTGGCCAATCAGTCCTCATTTCCCCAGGCGCCTCTCTGTCTCCTCGGGCGAATGGCTCGGTCTGTACGCCACCCGTCCCGCGTCCCCCCCCCCCCCCCCCCCCCCCTTTCCGAAGAGTGGAATCAGCAGACCGAGGTGACAAAACAAGAGCACTCCTTTGTGGTGGTTGGGGAGGAAGTGGAGGGTTGTCTGACGCTCCCAGCCGTGGACTTTGGCAAGAACATTTGGAAAGTTGTGAGGACTGAGCAGACACAATAAGGAGACTTGAGAGGCCGACAACAGGACCCCGAATTCTGTGTACTAGGCTAAGACAAAGAAGGTCAGGACAGTATGAGCTGGAGTTGACACAGGTGTAAATATAGTTTTTGACTTGTGTTTTTGGTTTTAGGACTAACAAAAAAAAGACACATCCCTCCAAACTTTTGGTATGTTGATTATTACTTTAACTAAAACTCTTTGCACACCAAAGCCTGACGGACCTGCCATGCCTACGGTCACTCCGCTATGATTGGACAGTCACTCTTTGGGGGTTGGGTTTAGCAAATAGGTAATTCAGTAATCAATGCACCATCAGCTGTTTTCTTAAAATACTGCTGGCTCGATGATGGCGACACACGAGGAGAACTTTAGAAACTTTAGACAGAGAAATAATTCTCAGACATTTAGAAACATTTAGAAACTGAACTTTTTATAGAGCTCAAGCAGCCACGCGATCAAGTGTCTCGACAGATAGCAAGAACATGGTGGTGAGCAAAATCTAAATGTCAAAACTTGTCATACCAAACCTTCTCCCCATCAAGTGCTATTTTATAAATGACATTTGGTTTCTGGGGCATCGCGTCTTGACTCTCTGCCAGGAAGAAGTTCTGGGATACAAGCTACCGGTATAGCTTGTGTGAAAGCTCAAAGAGAGCTGTCCCATGTTTTGATGTAGAGAAAGAACATCAGAAAATTGTCTGGTTTTTGTTTCCTGGCATGTGGTATTTTTGGCCTCCCATCAGCCTGTGCAAAAAATGTATCAATTGGACAGTAATTCAGAAGCCAGTGAAGTTAAAATGTCCGGAGATGTCTGCGTCGGAACACTGAAGAATTCCCGGCTGTTTGACAGCATGAAGCTAAAACACGCCGGTGGGAGAGAAAAATTGAGAGAGATGAACACTAAGAGGAAGAGGAAGAAAAGTGGTTCTGATTGTTTTTTTAAATGACTGTGTTAGACGAGGTCTTGGTGATTCAGCGTGACATCTTTAACCTTCCACAGAGCGGGTTGTGTCTGAGGGGGTGGAGGAGAAAGCTTTATCATCGTGAGTTTTCTTTCCTCACCTGTGCATGCTGCCACCTGTCGTTTACAACCAGAGGAGGCTGTGAGGACAAGCGTCTATTCATCCTCCCACACGACTCCTACCCTTGCTAATCGGGGAGGAAGATGTCATTAATGTTGTTGTCGTCATGTGTCGCGTATGCCTGGACGTCGATCTCACGCCGAGATTTCAAGCAGCGATCGTAATCCTTCTGTTTGCCGTGGGACTCCCAGGGTGAAGGGGTCTGTCTGTGTTTAGCCTGCCCGGGACAGAGCTCCTCCGATGGGCTACAGGCTCCTGCCACTCTCCCTGTGGTTCTGGGATCAGCAGGGCACAGGGGATTACATGGCCACATAGAGGGAAATGTGCTCTACGCTCAAGCACATAGGCACATTTCAGATTTGTTCTCCAAATCCAGACACAAAAGGTTCTATTGAAATAGTCAGAGTCATTCTCGTATATATTAAACTAATTCACGTTGAGGAATCTCAGGGTTGCAATGCTCCTCACCTGCTTTCAGACAAGAAGATTATTTGATGTTTCAGTTGATGTCTTTGCTTCTCATCAAAGACAAAAACAGTACTGATCCAAATCCATGTCAGCTGCAATATTTAGCAGGACTAGCAGGGAGAAGATGTGTACTCCTGTTTGTCAAACAGCCTCATGAATCTTATTTGTTTGCTTGTGCACACAATAATTTCAGGGCGTGTTTCATTCGAGATGCTCTGACATGGTTGTGCCTGACAGTTTCTGACATGTGTCGTGTCTCATGTTGAAACTGAGACAGAGAGAAAGGATATGGGACTGATTGTATCACACTGTGTCACTGTGAAGCTCCAGGAATCCATGTTTAAGGCTTAGGTCCTGACATCATGTGTCTCCCAAGGCTTCAGAGGACACGCACACATGTGCACACTGCATGTCTCAGTGGCAGTCAATCTTCACTAAATATTACTGGTTCAAATAAGAAGACCGTTCACAGTTGCCTAATAGAATCAATTTCCTGTTATACGATGATTTCTTTTGGTAATTTCTTTTTTACAATTGTGATTATGTTTAATTAGCTTGAATAATGTGCAATATAAGTCATTAAGAGCATTAATAGGTGATAAAGAATCACCCCGCCACTAGAAGATTTCTTTATATTACACATGTTGTAATACTGAGTTAAACTGAATTGTGTTAAACTCAGGTATAATTTATGGTTATAATTCGGTTTATTTTGTGCATGTTGAAAAATGATCTGAAATGACCATTTTAAAGTTTAATTCCATACTTTAGTTTAATCGTTTTCCTTCTAGAGGCTCAAGAATTTGAACAACTATAAAGCAAGAATGATTTTTTTTATAAGAGGGAGGTTTCATTTGTTTGTCTCTATGATCTCAAAACAGACTTGTTGTTCACAATGTAGCATTAGCAGGGAAACGATGTGGCGCCTCCCCTGGACACGTCGTTAGTGTGTTTACTGCTTATTTTCGGATTTAAAGTGTCTTTCATTATAGATCACTGCGTGGTCGATGAAAGTCTGACAAACATGTATGTGTTATGGTGTCACTGTTGCATTTCTTATGCCTTAAAAAAGGCCTGTGAAAGAGAAACTGCAGTCTACAAGCCATTACATGTCATGAATACCTGAATCTCAGTATGAATTGTACCCGCATGTGAATGATGTCCTTCCTTTTTCTTCTGCTGGTCCCCCGTCACTCACTCCGCAGTTAAATCTTTTCAGAGTGAAGATTAAACGGATGGCCTGAAGGCTACATGATGCATTTAGAGTGCTGGACTTTTTATATTCATATTGAATGGCTGTAACTGATTGATCCTGGCTTTCTTCAGCTCACTGTATCAACTCCCAAAACTTCTTTGATTGTTTATTCATCTTACTTTCTGTCCTTACGTCTCTCAGGTTCTAGCCTTTGACGCATGCCTTTATCCTAATATTTTCTGCCTGAACCAAAAAAGAATCGAATCACTATTTTTTTATACTATTTCTTTCACGATGGATGTGCGAGCAACTGTAACTGACTAATTAACTTTAAGTTAAATCTGAATATTATTTATCGAACATATCGCCTGCTTCTCAAGGCATTGTATAAAAGGAAGAGTGAAGCTATTTCCATCTCAAATAAGCAACGGAGAGTTATGCAACGTTGCATGTGCATTCATCAACAGCCCAGGTGCATCTGGATTAACAGTGGCAATAAATGAGTAAAGCATTACCCCAACTATCACTCACTGTTTTATCTCTCTTTGGTTCACATTTGGTGTCCATACACTTCTTCTTCTTCCCGCCTGTCCTTGCTTTCTTATTGATACTCTCTTCATCCTCCCACTTCTCAAACAGAGGCTCCGGGAGGCGGAGTGATTGACAGGCCTTTGCTTTGTCGCCGCTGTATAATACCCCTCCCACCTCTGCCGTTGCCAGGGTGACAGATGGGTTTTCTCTGCCGAAACACTCCGTCTCCATTTCTGTCACCTCGGATTGGGGAGCGAGAGGGAGAGAGAGAGAGAGAGAGAGAGGAGGGGCAGGTGAGACTCAGTCAATCCTACACTTCCCATGACAAATGACAGCGACCAACAGTGTACAGCGCGCGTTCGCTCATGTTTCTGACTGGGACGGCGTCTCTTAGTCCATCGCGCTCTGCTCAACACCAATCTTGCACACTATTCTCTGGCTGGAGCGTTAGAAAGCGACATAGAAAGCAGGCCAGGGCCTGTGAGGGCCTGTAATACACCTCCACACCATACAGGCTTCTTTAGCACAGTGTCGTGGGTGACTGCACTACCAGAGGCAGCAGTCTTTGATTCAATACCTAGAACAGGTCAAAAAATAGCCTGGAGCTACTTCTCCAGCTAAAGTGACTCTCATTTTGTTTAGCGCTCTTCTTTCTTGCCTCTGTCGGGCTTTCTCTTTGTCTCTAAGCATCAGCTCTGACATTGTTGCTGTGAGCACAGTTCATCATTCACACAAGCTGTGCCCATGGCACAATTGGGCCAATGCCAAGTGAGATGGATGACATCATCCACCGTGCTCGTCGCCAATCCAATCAGGCTCCCAGACACCGGTGTGCAGCCTTGGACATGATTAGCGTCGAGTCCATGACATCATCCTGTCCCTAAGGAGGTACTGACGTCATCACCACTATCCAGCGTGAGTCGATTATTGGAATCGCTGGTGTCTAATAATCTGCCTTTACTAGTAGGGATCACACTCCTGAAAGGATTTGGGCATGCATCATGCTGAACCAGGTGTGAAGAATGACTCATATCTTGACTGTCTGTGTGCTGTTCCAAACAAGCCGGATCATTTAAACTCTCACACTTGCATGTGCGAGCCTGCAAAAAAGGTAAACATGCACACCTGCTTTCTTTGTTTCCAGCAGCTCTTATATACAATGCTTTCCAATCCAATCCAATTTGATCCAGTCCGATCCTATTTCATCCGGCTATCTGATCCGATCCTATGCAGTCCTATCCGATGTGATCCAATCAGACGTGCTCCAATCCTGTCAGTTCAGATGTGATATGATCCGATCCCATCTCATATCCTATCCTGTAGCATCTGATCCGATCCATTTACATTCTGTCCTATCCTGTTCCGTCCCATTCGCTTCCAATGGATTTCAATCCCCTCCCCTCTTTGTAATATTTCTGGTTGTATGAACATAAAAACAATGTGGAGAGCAACTGGACGATCCGACGCACGGCACGGGGGAAGGAGAGTAAGAACAAAAGGTGTTATCATTTTTAGATTCAATGTTCACTCGTGATAATTAGTGAACTGTCTGTTCGTCATGACTTGTTTTTAAATTTGTGAATAAATATAATTATTGAAACGTCTAAAAGTTTAGATTTACAGACTATGATTTTACACAGAAAAATATTTACATAAGAATTGTTCAGACAAAAGGCTGTTATATCTGTAAATGAAATAATTATTACATTTTAGTAAGTTTATCGTTCAGCTTTTGGGGTGTTATCTCTAGTATTAACAATAATGGGCCAAAATGATGTAAAATTGCATTGTTTTAAGTCAAAAACTTTGAAATTGTCTTTTCTCCTAATCTCTCTCAAATCTCCTGGTATCTTTTATTTTCCGTTGAAAATTTGAGAATGTAAAAATGATTACTGACACATGCAGATACACGTGCCGAAGAGAAAATAAGCACTGCTTATGTTTTCCACTTCAAGCACTGTGAACATACAGTAGGTTCAAGAAGTAGCAGAAGCAGACAAATGTTAAACTTTGTCTTACACGATATAACTTTGGACACGATGATTCATAATGAGCTGTACCTTTACGGGGCTGGTAGACAGTGGAGCTTCTCTAATGTGACAGGGACCTTTAGGGAAAGATGTGGCCTAAACTTGCTCCCTCCCTCCCTCCCTCCCTCCCTCCTCTCTTTCCTCCATTTCAGTTATCCAAACTGTGCTGACTCTCCGCTCCATGCTCTGTTAGCACCGACCTCTAGTCCATCCCAGCAGGCTCTCCTTGGAGACCACTAACACACACATACACACACACACACACACACACACACACACACACACACACACACACACACACACACACACACACACACACACACACACACACACACACACACACACACAGGTACACACACATGCACACCTATGAGAGCTATCTGAGAATAATGGAGTGTGACATTACCTCATCGGACTGTACCCACACACACACACACACACACACACACACACACACACACACACACACACACACACTCTCTCTCAAAGTAATCAGAGTCAGTGGAGCCTATCAGCTTCCCGAGGGTTACCTCACCGTGTACATGTCTTACACAAGGCCACAGAGCGGTTCAGCTGTCCCTACACACAGATACACACACACGCACACACACACACACACACACACACACACACACACACACACACACACACACACACACACCATAACAAACACACACACCTTGGCTTGCAGTTTTTGTGTTTTGGCTCATTCCAGCATTCATTATACACACGCATTTAGTCACAGTATAATTTATTTATGTCTGGGTACACCGGCTGGTGAGTCTAGTCGACGGATTAATGCTTCTTCCTATTAAGCCCCGTCTTCAGTTAGTCAGTTAGATCTCTGCAGCAGCAACAGTGGAGCCCTAAAACTCACTACGCACTGTAGATTCTTCTGTATTCGTTTCTGTCTTTGAAGCAGGCTGACGTTCTGAAAATTAAAGGAAGAACTCAAAAAAACATCAGGGGAAACGCTCATGAGTTTCCCCGACAGAACGAGGTGAGTTCCCACGGGGAGATGAAACGGTAATATTGAAGAACGGATGACAAACACTACTGGTAGGCATGAGCGTGTGTTCACACACACTGACAAATACAAATTTAGTAAGCGCTTATCATATGTACTTATTCCTTCCGAGGTAGCAGCTGTAAGTGGTAATGTCTTCATCTCTGATTAGGTCAGGAACAACATAGATAACACTCAGTCTGTCACCTCCTCACAAGACCACAACATATTGTTTTATTTTCTCTCCTCATCTCTTCTTCCTAACCGCCTGTTGTTTCTTAGAAGTTCTTGTTGTACACCTGGATCATTACACAGATTTCCGTGGTGCCATGTCTGTGGATTATTTCTTAGCTAGGTGTTGGCATTTTTGAGGTGAGTTTATTACCTCCCTGTCGGGAGTCAGACGTGTGTGAGAGGAAGCAGACGAGGGAACAAGGTGAGCCGCTGAGCCGATAATGAAGGAAGAACCAGGTGGACGAGTTTGACTGAAGCATTAGTCACGATCGGGCTGGATGCATGTACACACGCTGTCTCTTTTTGGCATACATGAACACACAAAAAGACACACACACACACACACACACACACACACACACACACACACACACACACACACACACACACACACACACGCACAGCTGCATCCTGTCACATTTGCAGTCCACCCAGTTTGCTCAGCAGGTATGTGACATGTTTGATTATGGGTGAATAATGAGCATCATTTCTGATCTTCAGACATGGGGAATGTTACAGCATCCCTATGGCCTGCACATGATTGGGCACACACACACACACACACACACACACACACACGCACACACAAATACAACATAAACACATTGCCTCAGAGCTATAGCTGACTATCAGGAGCCACTTGAACTGGAAGTGGTTCCAAATACATGTGAGGCATTTGTTAAAAGTCTGTTAGCTCACTGCTAACTCAATCACCAAATCAGACAAACACACAATATCTTAACAAACATGACTCAAAAAACAACCAAATATGATCACTGCACAAAATGTAATATATTTTACGGTGTCGCCTTAAAATAACGATATCTCACCTCACTGTAATTATTAAGAGCTCAGCGTGATCTGAGAAAATATATTCTGACTGCAACTTACAAGATGAGAGAAAGTAAAAAGCAGCAACACTCATGTTCTAGCAATATTTCACTGGCATAGCTGCTGCCCTTGGGGGTTTTGTCAGCATTCAACAGTGACAGTAAGATAAAACACATTGTCAAAGGTGAGGGATTGTGGGTAATATCGTGAACATGAAATTCACCACACAAAGCACATTTCTGGCTGCTCGCATCCTGGTGACTGTCCTGGTAGCTGCTAGTCAGCAGCATATGTATCATTAATTCTGACACCATGTGCTCTCTGCAGAGAAAAGTCTTCAGCATTACAGTGTCAGAGACATCCGTACAGATCCTACCTCTGCACGGACAGCCACGCAGGAAGGGGGAAAAGGCAAGTGACCTGACAGCGGAAATCCAAATGTGGTATCGATTTAGACTCGGGACATGTTCATGTCCACACACGCAAAAAAAAACACAAGCGGCTGTCTATTAAAGCCATTACTTCAGCAAGAGAATGTCGAGACCCGCTTATGTCGGTTACAGCTCGTCATCCTCGACATACGAGGCTTTACATTATACCAGAGGATACATAATCCGTGGATTATTTTACGAGACTGGCTGCTGCAGCATGAAGATCACTGTAGCGGCGCTCCAAGTCACGGACAGCTGCAGAGAACTCTTCAGGGGCACCGAGTGGGTGTACGATTGTGATCCTTGGAGTACTGTACATTATGCAGAGAGAGAGGAGCTGAGAGAGCGCTGCTACAGTTTGACTCACGGTCGGTGCAGACTGAGTTAGGAATTATTTTGTGTGTCTGTAATGTATGTGTGTCACCTTCACCATGCCCCAACACGTGGCGAGTACCCTGCGGTGCAGAGGAGAGCTATCCGTCAACGGCGACTCACGCAGGATTCATCTAGACCCGACCGGTCAACATAGCACTTTCTCTATCTTCTTTCTCCGAGACTAGTCTTCCACCGCTTCATCGCACCCTCTATGATCTCACACCTCCTGCTCTCCATCTTCCTCTCTCTGCCTGGTCTTTCTCTGCAACCCAGATCTCAGTACAGCCAGTGGCCGTGCAGGCCTGCAGGACTTTTTTTCACTCCACAAAGATGGCAGAATCAGCCATTAGGAAAGCAAATGTGTAATAATTAATGCGGGTCTCAGAGAGAGGGCAAATCAGGAGGGACACAAATGGTCCGATAAAGAGAGAGAGAGAGAGGTGGAGGTAGAGGAAGGAACACCGGGGAAGGAGAAAGGTGAAGAGATTTAAAGTGTGTGGGAGGAAGAAACATCTCATCTCGTTATGTGTGATAATTAATAATTAATAATAATCAACCCATGCCTTGCCCTCTTCTCCATCATTACCAGCATGCTGCTCCATCCTCACTGGGATGGACACACACTGGGCACCATGTACAATAGCACAAAGGAAGCGCAACATGCGTCACGGCCTATTCATAGCTTCTTCCCACTTTCCTCGCTTCGTTAACCCGGCTTACTGAAATGGACACGTTTCAGACTGCATCAAGTCAAACTACATATAACTACATAGATGGTGGATTTAACACCATCATTTCCCACCTGTGGTAAAAGCTATTTACGCTATCAGCTCTATTTCGGCCCGGCAACTATTCCGCCACATTACAATGTTTGTGCCAGCGTCTCATTCAGTGATGATTTACATGATGCAGGGAATTTATTATCAGGCAGTTTCATTTTTTTTGTTATATAGTCCTTCCACCGGTCCTCTGTTAGGTTTCCTAGCAACAGGTCTGTGTGAGGGCTGGCACAAGGGTGGGGGGCAGCAGCGTCCCCATGCTGATTACTCTCTAATTACTTTAATGGAAGTGAGGCTCTCTGGGTATATGTGCCTCCCACCAGCTCATAGTTTTTTTTCTAGGCACCCATAGATTGGCAGCTATCAAAGAGCCCATTAGCCATCTACTCTGCATCCATTTAATGCTGCAGGGGCCACTTCTCTTTCTTTTTTTATTTGTCAAATACAGCTGTACAGTACAATTGCACACTGGAGGATCTATTCTAGTGGCAGACAGTACGGTACGTTTACTGAAGTAACATTGTGAGATACATGGACTTTTTTCTATTTTATGCTACTTTATACTTCTATTTAACGACATGTTAATGTTATAAGCAAACTTTGTGCTTTTGACTTCACTACATTTTTCTGAAAGCTTTAATTAATGGTCACTTTACCAACATATAGTGATTATCTAAAACAATGTACTGTTGCAACCTAAACAACAGTATATAAAGTATACACCACTACAACTACAACATGTGATGCATTTATGTTAAGGTACAAATAATACAATATAATATAACAAGTGGGCATTCTTCATAAATATTACTTACTTTTGACACCTTAGGTTAATATTTTCCTGGTAGTACATCTACTTTAATTTTGAATGCAGTCCTTTTACTTGTAATGGAATACTTTTACTTTGTAATACTTTTACGTTTTGTAAGAGATCTGAATACATTTGCCACCATTGATTCTCCCTGAAAGGAACTCATTTGAACCTTTAAAAAACTATTTCAAACAGAATAATGTTGAACGAAAGACAAATTTATTTCTAAAATAATTTGTATAGTCGGTTATTTATTTAGCATGTGAGATTACGCCGCTTTTGATAGTAAGACTGCTTTTTTGAGTCATTTTGGAAAATTCAGTGCACCCACAGTGCAGTAGTACACTCATTCACAGGCACACACAGCACACACGCCGTCATCCATGGGTAGCATTGATGTTATTCATCTGACTTCTGTCATGATGAAGAGACCTGAGATTCTTTTGTGGCAAATAGTAAAATGCATCGATGCAAGCTGAGGAAAATAAAAATAAGCAGAGTAGGAGGAAGAAGTGGAGGAAAATGATAAGGAGCCGAGGGGGATGAAAAAATAAGATATTTTGCCTGCTCGGAAGACGTCCCATGGAGACATAGAAACTGCATTTCTAAATTTCGGATGTGGGCTTGGATGTGTTTCTTTGTGTACGTGTACATAAGTATGTGTGTTCATACATGTACCCGGTATTGTGTGGGTGGAGATGTTGAACACGCTGGAACAAGTTGGACAGTAATAAAAGATGTTCCTTCAGGCTAAATATTCACCTCACTCTCGCCCCACTCTCACTGTTTATCGCTGCGATAAAAACTCATCTCTTATTGAAGGATTTTAACATAATGAAGCGGCAGAATCCAAATACATCACCTTCAAAGTGCCACAGCTAATCCCTCACAATGATTCATTTTAGTTCAGTGCAGCTCCATTTTGATTGGGTTATTAACATATTTTGACATTTAATTACAAGGAGCCGGTGGTTGTGCATATGGGTAGACCTTCCTCATGTATCGAATCGTGACGGATGTTTGACAATCATGCTGCAATATATTCCGTATTCCTGCTATGATTTCTAATGTAACATACACGCTTATTGGAAAGTTCATATCCTGAAGACATAGTTTGAAATGCAAATAATCAGAGGCCAGGAAAAGGAAATACCACTAAACGTCCATGGTCGTTCACAGCTCAGCGCACTTGTTTGTGTCGTTTCCACTCAGCCTCCAGCTATGACCCACCTTTCTGCAGAGACGAGAGTGAATACTATGGAGTTGAGAGTACCAGTGTTATAACACATTTTCTTATATTTCCTTTCTTGTTGCGCCAGGATTTACTGGGAACATCCCCGTGGACTTCCTTAAATAACATTTTTCAAAACTCACAACATAGAGGACAACATTTTGCACTGATGATCTTTGCTGTTGGAGAACTAGCGCAGGGCTGTTGGTGAGTCAGAGTGTGTAGGCCGAGTGCGGGAGGAACGGAAGGAGGCGTCTATGTATAGAGTGTGTCTTTGCGGCCGGCTAAAGACTCTGACAGCTTCAATACACAGCGGATTGCATAACTGTCATCTCTATAGAAAAAACATACAGTATATGTACGTGGATGAGCCACAAAGGGTTATACTCCTCGTCCCGGGGATTTGTTTTCATACCCACCTCATCACTAAACAATGTGTCTTTGAAGATGTTGTGCCCACCGCTACCCACACACCCACACCAATCAGTCAGGGCAGCTTATCCAAAACACTATTCAAATACACTCACGGCATGTGTGAGCTGTGTTATTGGGGGCTGGGGGTGATAAGAGGGATGGTGCATGTGCAGAATCCCCTGCACTCACACGTGTGTGTGTGTGTGTGTGTGTGTGTGTGTGTGCTTATCTCTGCATGTGTTTTGAATACACTGCATGTGCATGCACGAGTGTGTGAGCAAATGTGTGTATATTTATGTCTGCGCTTCTGTCATTTCCAGCATCCCGCTCTCGTTTTGGCTCCTAGTACGTCTTTGGATGCGTATTCCCGGAGCAGAGAGAGAGAAGCGAGGTGTCAGATTCTCTACACAGTTTCCAGCCGCAGTTATCTGATGACTTCTCACCACTTCCAAAGCTAACTGGGAGCCAGACAGTTTGCTTTTTGGTTTGTTTTTTGTGGTGTTCGCTGTGGCGTGAGCTACTACTTCATTTGAGGCTGGGGAAGACGGAGCTGTGGGATTACCAGCAGAGAATGCGTGTGCGTTTTCTCGTGCATGACAGAATCCCAGAGAGTGTGTACTAAGCAGTATTCTCTTGCTTGCATTAATGAGTAAGCAGATTCAGGCCTCTGAAATGTCCCTCAGGTGCGAAGAGCAGAGCGAGCGTTTGAAAAGGGCATCTCCCTATTCGACATTCCATTTATTGCATAACTATCTAACCTCTTGTTCTGTGTCATTCATGTTTGTCCGGGGGGGAATCAAACGCAGTGAGGAGGGGGGGGGGGGGGGGGGGGGGGGGGGTTGATCTCTTACTGACAACGCAAGGAAGATAAATGGGAACAAACACAGTAGCAAAAAAATGTCCCCCTCCTTATTTCATGGATTATGAAACAAAAGATCATTTTCATTTTTTTTATTTATCTTTTGTTCTCAGCCAGCTATAAAGAGAGCATTTATTTGACTACACTATATTGATTCCTAACTACCAATATTTAGTTTCATGTTAATGATTGAGACATTGGTAATGTGGCATCAGCTGCATCTCCTCACACGTACCCAGATGGCCTGTGTGAATCTTGGCCAAGACCTCGGTTTGCATTTATAAAAAGGAGCTTAGAGCGCTGCCACAGTCAGACTCATTATAATTCCTTAAGTGCAATACATTGCATTTACATGGATTTTTGTGTTGGATAGTGCTGAGAAAGACCGATATCAAGTTGTTAGTTGTGCACAAGCAAGGTAAAATCTAAATAATCATGAAATCACGTATCGGCAACATGAAGAAAACGGGGACGATTTGCCAGCTTGCATACTTTCATCGTGTGATGTTGGCAAAACCTGTTCATAAGTCACGCTGAAAAACAAGAGTCTACGCAGCCACGATAGCGGACAACCTCACTCAACTTTGACCTGACGATGGCTCTGGGGTGAAATCACTGTCATTATCCACACGCACAAATGAGATCCATGCACGTGCGTGTGTAGAGGTCCCGCCCCTGCAACTCAAAAAGTTGTGCACGCAAATTGCTTTTGCAAATTCAAAAGTACTAAATTCAAAAGTACTAGTACTAATACCATACTGATGAAATAATCCACTACGCGTACAAGACCTGCATTCAAAACCTTTATCAAGTATTATCAGCAAAATGTACTTAATGCACCAAAAGTACACGTGAAGTAAAATTTGTTTTACTATTATATCTGATGTTTCAGGATATATATTATTGCTGCATTAATGTGTATGTTGCATGTTTTTAACTTCTTTGTATAATGTGGGTTCGAGCAATGCATCATATTCTATAAGATCAGTGTATGTTTGTAGTGTCAGTACAATATTTACTTCTGAGATGTATGGAGCAGTGTTTATACCGCCACCTGGCTTCTGTGTCGGGAGTGATATCCGGCCAATCTAAAGACGAGGGTTGTAACCAATTAAATCTACAGATAGAACCGCCTACTTACTGCCAAAAAGAAGAAGTGATTTGACCCCATAAAGGGCACTAGAGAAGAAGTTATTACAATTCAGCCTGTGGGTGACACCAAATGCTCTGAAACAAAAATGATAACCTTCCGGTTGCGCTAGAGGGGAAAGTCAGGGGAACACCAAAAATGAGGATACAGCATCTGGGAATAATGAGATTTGGTGCCAATCCATGAAAAAGATCATACAGATATTTCACTCAATATCAGCCGATTTTGACCTACTGCTGGCGCAAGAGGAAAAATCAAAGGATCACCAAAGTCAATATGCTTAATCCTCTGGGGACCATGCATGTCTGTACAAAGTTTCATGAATCCATTCAACAGTTTCTGTGATACACAGTCCAGACTGACCTAGCTGGCCTTGCCATCCCTAGAGCCACGCCGCTAGACACTAAAAGTAGGATTGCCAATACAAAACCTATCTGTTTTAATCTGTACTTTATAGTTGAGGTGCTCTATGGAGAATACCTTACTTTGACTGCCTTTTTATTGTAATGTGACATTACCAGCGGCCCTTCTACATTTTCTACCACAGAGCCATTGTTTTTGCTCCATCTATTACCTTAAATATTTAGAGCTTTATGAATAGTCATCTCTAATCTCGCTGTGTCTGGGAAACGGCCTGTAAAAACAGCATGGCTCGCTCCTCTTTAACACTGCTCCACAGCTTGAACACGCACACACACACACACACACACACACTCACTCTATCTCCCACTCTATTTTCTCTCTCTCACTCTCTTACGCTAACAAATGAATTCCTGCTCCCACTGATCATAGCCATTCCCGATCATCTGTCTTCATTGCAGGGGCTTGGGAGACAGCTGGTAGCGCTGTATTAGGTTGAAAGATTAGTCTCCACTATATTCAGCTCCCTACACAAGGTCCCACATAAGCAAGTGGATAACTAGCCCCTGTCCACTTGTTCTCCCTCTCTCTCCCAGCTCAATCATGAAACCATTCACATAAGTCAGCTCTAATTCATGCCAACAACAACGCTCAGGCCTCCTCTTATGCAGAGTAACGAGTAACGAGCGATTTTAGAAATGGACAAGTAAGGCCGATAGTAACATCTGGACACTACAAACAGACGGATGAACTGCTTGTATGCTTAACATCGGAGCAGATGTTATACACACATTTCCTCCTCAAACCTGGATGTATAGATGGAGCTCTGCAGCCCAGAGGATGCAAAGACACTTGTGGAGAAAGCCTCCATGCTGCACCAGCTCATGCTGCTGTGTGTGTGTGTTTGAGACGGAGAAAGAGAGATTTATGGTTTGTGTTTTAGGCTGATTGTGCCACCGTGTGATTCATTACATGATCTGGTGTAGAAGGAGAGAGAGAGAGACAGGTGGAGAGAGAACAGGGTCAGTGAGAGACCACAGTCTGGCCAACGAAACAGGACGGCACAAAACAAAAAAAGTCATGGCTGGCCAAAGAGAGAGGAAGTGAAAACTGAGACTCACTTTGTTCTCATTTCTTCTGAACACATTATAAACAAATTAGAGACTTATCTGCCAACAAATATTGCTGAGGTCCCCACTTTTCCTTCACTATCACAGACTGAAAAGTTGAATATTTTATGGGAAGGAAAAGTTAACAGACTGCAGACTAAGCAGGACATTTTGTTACAAAATACAAACTGTGATTTTTCTATGACTATGAGTGCAAAGAAACTATGAGTTTCTACAGCGTAGAAATTGTAGCACTGTGTGTATATATATTTAATTGTATATATGTATTTGTATCGCATCACTTTTTTAAAATATATTTGTGATTCCTTTTTTAATAATAGTAAAATATATGAATACTGTGTATGTTCCTCTACATCTGAGAAGGACCAGTAACGACTTCCTTATTACCTGCACCAACCCTTCAGATGTGACATCACCTCTAATGCTTTACTAATCTCATTGTGCAGTGGGGTTTGTTCCTGCTCTCCAATCTGTCATCATCAGACTGTAGATCATTAAGTTGACATTTCCGGTGTGTGGTCCCCCCCCCCCCCCCACACACACACACGCACGCACACACACACACACACACACACACACACACACACACACACACACACACACACACACACACACACACACACACACACACACACAACTATATTTGTAAGGACCCTTACTGGCATAATGCATTCCATATTCCCAAACGTTATGGCCCACATGAAGCACTACTGCAAATGAGATCATCATGAGTATAATGACCATTGCAGTGAAATAGAATTAAATAAATCAAATTAAATTACATGTTTTTTATTTAACTATGGCATCATGAAGGGTCTTTAACTGTTTAATTTTGTCTCTTCTTCTATTTATCATCATATTTATTTCTGACTATTTTATTGTATCTCTCAGTAAAGTTTTAACAATGACCTTACACAAGTGCGATGAGTTTACATTTCTCAAAGCATGGTGAGGGGAATTGTTTGCAGGGACTTTTATCAACAGCAGAATACATGCATTGCTTCTCTAAGCTCGTATGAACATGGCGTGAACATGGCAGCCTTCATGGGAGGAGGACCTAGACCAATTTTCCACAAAAACTGATCAATCTCAGTTTACGTTTTCACAACATGTGTATCTCATCTAGAACATTAGCCTATGTATATTAATTAGTGCTGGGCAATGATTACAATTTTTAATCGCGATTAATCGCATGATTTTTTTGCGACTAATTGCGATTAATAGCATTGTTATGCGCAAAGTTCAATAATGAATTCAAAAGTAGTGTATTGCGCACTTTTATTTTAAAGTACTGCTATATGAACAAAAGGGCAATAACATTTGGTTTGCAAACACTTTAAACAAATAAGGTGCTTTCTAACAGTATTCAGTATTCCCTTTACACAGTAGCAGTTAAAATACAGTTATAATGATTCTACGTCATGTTTTTATGTTTGTTAAATTCTCAGTAGCGATAACTAAATGATATGCTTATTATACATATTCCAAACAAAAACACTTTAAAAACTCTAAAAAAATAATTTAAATGAAACATTTATTTTTTGCTTTTTTTGCTATTTTAGTCAGACACATATGCAATGCTGATTACTGTGTAATATGTTTGGTATTTGTTATAAATGTAAGTTGGTACATAGAGGGTGATAAGAAGCTGTACATGGAGGGACTTAGGACCCAGGGGAATGTAGGTGAAGGAAACAGGAAGAGATGGAAGAGACGCCACACAAACAGCTGTTCACCGCTGGTCATGATCGTGACACGATCGCGCGCGTGTGTGTCCGCTTAATAATAAAAAAGAAATAAAAAAAAGAAGGAAAAACTGCGTAATAACTGGGAAAAGTTAACGCGATAATAACACGTTAACTTTCCCAGCACTAATATTATTATATTATACTGAATTGCTTGTGAGGGTGACATTAATAAGATGTCCTGACATGTTTGTCAAAGTGTTATTTACTGCTTTTTTTTGGCATTAAATCATTCTGGGATGTTTGCTGAAATTGATTGGATGTGGCACAGCCCTACCTAGAAAATGTTCCACCAGCCGCCACTGAAGGTCCATGTAAAAGTCTCCTCTGTCTGAATGACTATGTCATCACTTTAACAAAGACATGAAGACAGCAATGGTCCATATTTCCGTGGTTTAAATGGAGCAGACCCACTGATGGATTTGATCTCTAACAGGTCTACAACATGAAACCTTCCTGCTGGCTTCATTTACAGCTCTGGAAATTCATGTGCTCTTTTAAAGCCAATAACAGTGTTGGAGTGTTGATGTTGTCAGTGAGGAGGAGCTTTATGTTCTCAGGTTTGTTCCAGTATGGAAGATGCTGTGGGTTAAACTTTAACAAGTATCCTATAGAGTCCTATACACATGATACAGCTGATCTTTGAACTGAGTGCTGCAGGTTCACACTGGTTTATTAAAGTGTTGGAGTGTGACAGCAGCCTGAAGACACTGAGGACTGATGAAGAAGAAGAAGAGGATTTAATCCTGATTGAGCTCATCGTCCGACTCACATCAACACAAAACTCTTTTTCCACACAGGCCTGGTCCAGACAGCAGAGTGTTGAAGTTCATGAGAAGAAACTGAGTAAGTGGAACTTGAATTGATGACAAACGAGCTGCTCTTTGTTGGTTTATGTGTTGACCTCCTGTCTTTGATAATGAGTCCACAGCACAGAGTTGATCTGACAACAGATACTTGAAACTACAGCTGGCTGTCTTTAAAGTCTACATGCAGAAACAGATCCCATTTCCTGATGAGACACAAATCAAATGAGACTGAAGACTAATGACGAACCCGTCTGTCTGTCTTCATCAGGTGGCTGCAGCTTATCAGCATGGCGCAAAGGTATCACACTCAACACTTCTCATTATATTTGATACTGTTTTACCCTTCAACATATTCATTCTTACTAACTGAATGTTTACTGTTTCTCTGCTCTTTCACTTGAACATTGACTCATAATAAAGTTATAAATCAATAAAACAGATATAGTTGTTAGATTGAGTTCTGATACTGGACTAAAGTCTGGACTTTGAAAGGTCAGGTAGTTTATTGAGGCCTCTGTTGGTCAAAGTGCTCTCATAGATCAAAGGACCATTTCTACTCTGTTAATAAATAACTTCATCTATGTAGTAAGAATGTAGTATATGGACTCATGAGTCCGAAATAAAAGTTGAATAAATCAATGTATGCATATAAGCAGAATGGTTCTCTGAGCTTTCAAGTGAATGCCAAGTCGTTTCCTCTTTGCTCTATGAAATCTATCCCATAGTAGCAGCAGTCCATCAAGTCCATCCTTCTTACACTGAAAACCTTTCAGTCATTTTCTGAATCAACAAAGGACGCCGCTACGCCCCACCCATCATGCTGTTCATGCGCTGCCTAATCTAGCACTCTATTACACACCAATATGTTCTCCACACAGTCCTTATGTCCGGGTCACTCCATCACTTTCTCGTTTAACGTTCCAGAAGTTCAGAAGCTGTTGCAGACACACATCCGCCATCGGTTCCTCCATGTTCAACGCTGTCCTTCAACTTGTGATTCTAGCCCTAATTCTGTTGATCATCGATTCATCATGGATACTGTAGCATGAACGGATCCTGCCCCTGCGCACCTACCATGGCGGTCACTCCGTCGGTTGACCACCCAGGGTACTCACCTTTAAGTTCCTCTGGTAGAGTCAGTCGTCACTTCTGTATCACACGGTTAACGGACAGGGGAAGAGGGTTAACTTAATCAAAAAAACTCTAGTCTCTAGTTTGGATCCAGCCACTTACAAATGGTAAGGCTGTGGTTTTATATAAGTTTTTCCAAAGCAATCACATAGAACAATTTAAATTCAATGAAACAGTCTCAGTGCTACAAAAGCTAATGCTGACCCTCCTGCTGTTAACAGGCTCTCTCAGTCAGCTCTTGCTGTGAGTTTTTCCTTTTTTTCCATGCTGTCTTCTGATAGCAGAAGGGTCTTCTGTCACCCCTAAGGACATAAGACCTTTCAGCCTATTCCTCTTTTTTAAATAAGTATGATCCAGTCTCTACCCTGGACAAATCCCCTTTTCTCTGTCTCTCTCTGCTCTGCTGGCTCTTTTTATGCTGATGTAAGGCTGGTACCTCCTTCAGGTTCATACGTCACTCACACATGGTTCATCCTGCTTTTAGTTCTCCAACAGAATCTGACTGGTTACCTGAACTTGAATATGAATCTGGACCTGAACCCAGCAGTGTGTCCATGAGTGACGAGTCTATGGGTTACCCTCTCTACAAAGATGTATACCGCTCTGTTGATCGAAGGTGAGGATTTCAAACTGGTGATGATGATGATGATGATGATGATGATGATGATGATGATGATGATGATAATATTTATTTAAATAGCACCTTTCCAAAACAAAGCGGTAAAATAAGATTTTAAATAAATAAACATGTAAAAATAATCCAAACAGTAAAAGTGAGTCTTCAGAAGAGATTTAAAGAGGAGACTGAATTTTCCGGCCTTAGATTACCAGGAAGAGTGTTCCACAGCTGAGGGACCCGGACAGCAAAGGCCCGTTAGTACGGTGTGGTGTAGAAACTATATAATAGTACAGAGTGAGTGCTATAATACTGAAATAAGGAAATGTGAGAAAAGAAATGTTGTCTTTGGAGTATTTATTCTCTGTGCAGAGAAGGTTCAATCATCCCACTGAGCGGCTGTGTGCAGTCTGAGGGATGAAGAGCCTCGTGTGCAGGGTTTCTAGATCTTATAAAGGACATTACATTACATTACTCAGTGCTACAAAAGCTAATGCTGACCCTCCTGCTGTTAACAGGCTCTCTCAGTCAGCTCTCGCTGTGAGTTTTTCCTTTTTTCCATGCTGTCTTCTGATAGCAGAAGGGTCTTCTGTCACCCCTAAGGACGTAAGACCTTTCAGCCTATTCCTCTTTTTCAAATAAGTATGATCCAGTCTCTACCCTGGACAAATCCCCTTTTCTCTGTCTCTCTCTGCTCTGCTGGCTCTTTTTATGCTGATCTAAGGCTGGTACCTCCTTCAGGTTCATGCGTCACTCACACATGGTTCATCCTGCTTTTAGTTTTCCAACAGAATATAAGTGGTTATCTGAATCTGAACCTGAACCCAGCAGTGTGTCCATGAGTGACGGGTCTGTGGATCACTCTCTCGACAAAGCTAGACACCGCTCTGTTGATCAAAGGTGAGGATTTCAAACTGTGTGCAGGGTTTCTAGATCTTATAAAGGACATTACATTACATTACAGTCATTTAGCAGACGCTTTTATCCAAAGCGACTTACAATAAGTGTATTCAACATAGTTATTCAAGAGAACTACTAGTCACCAGAAGTCATAAGTGCATCTCCTTTTTTACAAAAGCATCTAAGAGCATAAACCAGAGCAAAAACCAGAAGAAAAGTACAGTTCAGAAACAAACTAATACAAATACAATAAGTGCAACAAACTAATACGGATACAATAAATGCTAATACAATACAATAAGTGCTAAGTGGAAGGCTCTGGGCAGTACTTAAGTTGTGGCAGCTGCCACAAACAGTGGAAACTGTCACAACAGCACATATACTGTGTATATATAATATATATCCAAGTAAATAGGTTATATGGGTTGTCATCATTTCTTTAACAGAAACATTTTGGATTAAATTGATACTGATTAATATATTGTATCCTCAAGCATTAGTCGTTATAGATTACTGAAACCAGAGTGACCTTTTTATTATTGTCTCGCCAATCGTGATTGCTTCCCCCAAGTACAATACAGCACATCAGATCTGATCAGGTCTAGATCTACAAATCATGATACTGTCAGTCTAGCTGATACTAACAATTAATTATTTCAGTCCAACCTGGAGATATTCAGGTTGCCGTCATTGAAAACCAGCAGATAGTCACATCTGATGAGCTGGAACCAGTGAATTTTAGTTTTTTTTCCTGTCGATCACGTAACAATGTTTCTATCAGTCGGTTAACCGACTAAAGAATTGTTAAATCGGAGGCAATAAAACCCGAACTGAATAATCATAATAACTATCTGTAGATGAGTTTTTTTCTTCTGCACAATAACCAGTAATACACGTATTATGCAACACAAGAAGACCTTTCACCTGTATTGGTGTGTGAAAGCTAAACATGAATACGTACAGGGTACAGTTTCTAAAAGGCACAAGCAGTTAATGTTTACTGTGGTTAATACGATACGCTTTGCCGGAGGGCTTTTATTTTGTTGACTGGCGCTACAGATGTCAACCTTTGGCTTATGATGCTTTCTGATGCAATCAGAGCTATCACACTGGTATCTGTAGATGATTGCATTAGAAAATCACTGTGTGCCACACTATTCAATATATAATGTGTGTCAGTGTCTGATGTGATATTATAGTATATTGTACATTGTTGATTTGTGAATAGCTGAGTTAATATTGTATTTGAACAAACTGACAGTATTTTCCTGCTTTCTTATTCTATGCTTATTGATTGCTGAGTGTCTTTAAGTTATCATTTTTGTCATGTCTCCTTAAATTTATAAATCTGATCCACAGTGCGTGCCATCGACGTGAAGCTGTCATGAAGCTGTCTTATGAGTTAGCTGCCAAACAGCAAATCCAGATCACAGTGAAAGGCTCACGGAAGGGAGCAGCAGCAGCGGGCAGTCTGGCCTTCGTTGGAGGATTAGTCGGGGGACCTGTTGGTATCGCAGTCGGTAAGTGGGAAAAAATGCATGCAACAGTTTCTCCCACTCGTGTGTGTGTGTGTGTGTGTGTGTGTGTGTTTGTGTGTGCGATCATAATTCCACAAGTTTGAAACCCTCTTCCCCTGTAGGCAGTACTGTCGGAGGCCTTCTGGGCTACTGGCTGACCCGTGGACAGTTCAAACCGCTGCCTCAGATCATAATGGAGCTCGGTCCTCAGAAGCAGCAGAAGCTTTGTGATATTCTTCTGGCCGTGCTGGGAGAGCTTCAGTGGACAGATTTCATTGAGCTAACTGCTCTGATGGACAACTCCACCTTGAAGCAGAAGCTGAAGGCGACCCTTCTCGGGTACATCTCCAAGGAGCTCAAGGCGTAGGTGTACGTGGATTAGTGTCTGTGGTAGAACTGGTAAAAGCTTTGGATGGGAGGTTAACAGGAAAGTGAAACAGTTCAAATTAGATACCATACAACATAGTCCAGAAGTTCTCTGTCTCTTAAAATATATTTCCTCGTTTCCTCTGTCCTCGCATGGTTTCCTTGCGTCTCTCCATGCATCCCTGGTGGGAGGGACTAAAGGTGTGTTCACACCAAACGTGATGAACGCGATCAACGCGGCGAGATTACATACAAAGTCTATGCACAGACGTGATCAACGCGAATTTGCGATGGCGCAGCGCGTTTGGCGATAACTAAATGATACGATTAATATACATATTCCAAACAAATAAACTTAAAAAACTCAAAAAGAATTATTTAAATTAATCATTTATTTTTAGCTTTTTTTGCTATTTTGGTCTGACACATATGCAATGCTGATTACCGTAATATGTGTGGTATTTGTTATAAATGTACGTTGGTACATAGAGGGTGATAAGAAGCTGTACATGGAGGGACTTAGGACCCAGGGGAATGTAGGCGAAGGAAACAGGAAGAGACGGAAGAGACGCCACACAAACAGCTGTTCATTGCTCATCACGATCCTGTAACAAGACGATCGGGGGCGCGCGCGTGTCCGCTTAATAAAAAAAAGGAAAAATGGTGTGAAAAATGCGTTAACGTGCGATAATATAATTGTCGGCGTTAATGAATGACTGTGTTAACGCTATAATAACACGTTAACTTGCCCAGCACTAATATTAATACATTAATACTGCAATATTTATATTACCTTTTAACTAACACTGCATTTTAAAGGGGAACTCCAACAGTTTTACACATAAAGATCAGTTTACTTGTCATAGACGGTACTATACAGCCATTTAAAACAATAATCTCCTCTGTGGGACTAAAGGGAACTTTGTCAAGGGTCACAAACATGTAAATTGATGATGGTTATCACAGCTTGAAGAATGGAAAACCTGTGTTACAAACCAGGCATGAAGAAAAATATGATAGCTGAATGCCTGCCTCACGTACTGCAGGACAGGTACAGTACAATTTCCTGTTGCTGAAGTAATGTGTATTCCACACTTGATGTGTTCTGAACTACGTAGACAGACCTTTAGTCAATTTGCCTGCTTCAGAGTGGGAGGCTCAAAGTGCTTTGCCTGCAGGGGAGCAGCATCTTTAGTCTTGTCATATAAATGAGAGGCAGCTTGGATTCGCCTCATTTATCCTCCGTCAATGGTGTTTGGGCTTTTAAATTGAGCTGTAAAACAGTATCTCTGTCTGGTGTGGCATCACTAGAGGGACGCTTGAGCTGACCAAAATTAAAACGCCAATCCAATCTCGATCCAGAACATTAGCATTATAATAGCTAACCGCAGGGGGGGCCAGTCTTTGTTAGTACCCGTGTGACAGTTGATGAATTAGCCCACATGCTACAGCTGACATGTACGTGTAAGCAGCACCAAGTCATTAAGCGCTCTGTCACGGGGCATTTTACAGACAGACTAAATGCTTATTAGGCTTTCTAAAAGGGAAACAATCAGCTGCAGCAGGATTGACAAACAAACGCCGTTTGGCTGAAAAGCTGTTATGAATGCGAAAAGAAGAGCGGGAAAGCCTGATGATAGGGGATTTATGTGGAAACTGAGACACAACTAGTTATACAACACAGTCAAGGGAGAACTGTGAGCACAACCTGAGACTGAGGACTCGGTGATGTCCTTGAGACTTGGACAGGGTGCACCAACGTTTACTCTCATCTTGTCAGAACCATTCACCACCACAGCAGCACGTGACACCAACAAAGCAGACAAAACGTGTGAATATGTTGTATTGTCCTCCAGTCAGGTGGATCCAATTAAAAATTCAATTTTCTGAAAAGCAAAAGACATTTATCAGTGAGGCTGCTGTGGCTGTGTGTTGTTGTAGAAAATGGCCTCCAACGAGCCCAGAAGAGAGAATATACAAAGTTAAGTTTGACTTGGCAGTCCTGGGATTATCTTTTCATCTGATTATTGTTTTTCCCAATAAAACACTTTCATTAAATGCACTATTTGGACTCTCACTGTTCAATCTGATCAGGTACCATGCTGCCTATATTATGTAGTGACAAAATCTGCAAAAGTCTCTCAACATCTGTTATTCATTTCACCACAATATTTAATGCAGGTAAAGCTTGAATGCTTTTACGTTTTTTGTTTAGCCGACGAAACACTCACTTGTAAAACGAGTCGGCGTCTGTTGTTGAAGTCAAATGCTGTGTGTACAACACCACCACCACCACCACGCCCACCTGTCACACCTGTTCTGTGTGAGAGCTGTGACTCATACGAGGCGAGAGATGGGAAGTCTACAGACTACAGATCTGGAAAGTTCTACTTATTAAAGCTGCTCTGGCAGTGAGGACGTTGCGGGGGTGACGGCCGCTGGGGAGGAAGGAGAAGGAAAAATGATCAGATGTGGGCGTACGGAAGGACATCTGTGCAGAAAAGACCAGAGAGTTCCTGTTACAGAGCGGGTCAATATCCTGCAGCCTTCATGTATGGATTTCATTTTAATTGTGTGATACATGTTGCACACAGACACACAGATACAGACATGGACGGAAGCATGCTACACATGCACACACAAGGGAACAAAATACAATCACAGCTGGTCCCACTGAGAGGAACCACGGGCAAATTCATTTTGAAGGTACATCATGTGTTTACTGTATGCGCCCTCGCTCTGAGCATGGTCTGTTATGTGTGATTTGTTAAGCCCACCTGCATCTCTGGTTTTACTCACGTCCGCCTCTGCTGTCACACACGATACGTTGTCATCATACCTGGAAAAACAAGACAACAAAATGTCCATTTGTGGTGTTTTACACTCGTGCACACACACACACACAACACTCTGGACTAATCTGCCTTTCTGCTTTTTCTATTGTTCCCACATCCTAATATTTATGTTTGTCTTTCTTTGTTTCTGGATGATGACCTTTTCCTTAGCGACTGTATGTCGTCATAGCAACCTTGTCTGCCAGAGACTGAGCTTGAACCCATCGCTTCGGGTTAATATACACCGTTGCCACCCGTTACACATTCATACCCACTTAAAGGGCAATTTGAATGTGCTTAACTTTTCCATAATCAATGTGTCATTATGTATTTGTAAAAAAGTAGAGCTTTCGAGACCAGAGGCTGTCAATAAGCGGTACCAGGGGAAATGCTTTTAAAGGTTATTGAGGGAAAAGAGACAAGAACTAAAAACGCCAAGGAGACCTAAAAGCATTTAGCTCATCCATTACCTCAGTCTGGGAGGTTAGAGGAGGCAGAAAGCACTGGGGGCCAGACAGACAGACTGACAGACAGACTGACAGACAGACTGCGTCTAGGGTCTGAACCCAGATCTACATCTAGATCCGGGCCATGCCCCACCGTCTGGCTCTGACTGTCCATCAGCAGAAAAAAGGCCTCACTATAAACAGACGCTGCAGGCTGTGGTCTCTTCACTAGCAGACACAGGTCTCTTTTTCTACGGCATCAAACTGGGACTTTGTGCTGTGGTGGTGGTGGGGGGGGGGGGGGTCTGTGTGCTGTGTGTGTGTGTGAGTCTTCCATTAGACGGTATTAGATGTTGAACCTCTGCTCTGTCCCGGGAGCGACAGCAGATTGAGGAGAAGAGAGCTGTGTGCATATGGTCCAGTTTATGATGCATGAGTGATCTAAAAATTCACTCTGTGCTTCTGTGTATTTTTGTTTCCCTGGAACACGAGTGTCCCCCCCCCCCGACAAGCGCACACAACTCAACAATTCAAGTCAACAACGCACTCGCACAAAAGGACGGGGCAAGTGGGAGAAACTAACAAAGACATGGCAACCCCACAATCCTGTGGCGAGCTTCTCACAAAGCGATGCAGCAGAAAGAGTTGAGGAAAAGAATTGTGCCAAACGTGATGCAAGGGAACATCGATATACTTCAGCTGACGTCTTGAATTTAAGCATATTGATTATAGGTACAAAGGTTCCCTATACTTTGATCAGGTGCCAACATAATTTAATTATTTCTAATAGCACATTTTTGGCTCTGTTATTTTGAATCTCATAATTCCAAATATTCACATTCACAGGAATATTACCAACGGATACGGACACCTGAATATTAAGTACACTGAGTCCCAAATTGTGACTTAGCTTTTGTTTCTCCATGTATTTTCAAATAGAGGAGTGCTCTCAATGCCATTTCTGACAAACTGAAAACACATTACAGAAGTGTTCTGTGCCTATACTGAATTAAATATGAGTATTCTCCACTGGACAGTACAATATGAGCAGCTTATTATTTAACCAAGATAAGGCAACAATTATTTTGTTGGCGTTCAACAACTGCAGCTGAGCCTGAGTCGTAGAAGAGCCGCCGAAGCCTCATCCGAAGCGCAGTAGTTGAATGCTAACAAGAGAATTGTTGCTTTATCTCAGTTAGAATGATAAGGTACTCAGAATTTAATTTCCAGCACAGTAGCTAATACCCATTTAGCTTAAAAATGTGGACAAAACCCTTCACTATCATGTTTCAGCTTTTCAGAAAAACGAATAAAAGAATCTCTCTATGAAAAAAAAAGAGTCCCCGTCTGGCTGAGGCTCCTGGCAGAGAGGTCAGCTTGAAAAGAGGGGAGGACTTCATCTCCCTCTAATATTGCCATTGTAGTTTTCTGTGGAAGAATTGCGTATCTCGTACTCGGCGCTCTGACTGATGGCCCTATCTCATGCATAGTGAATAAGAGGCTATACAGAGAGTTAATGAGTGACCAGCGACAGGGAAATGACTGACATGTTCGAAAGTAGGTCACGGGATATTTCCTGCAAAGCGTTTTCAACCCAGCTGAATGCAATCCATCTACCTCCTCCTCTTTCCCTCCAATCTAGCCTTTTTAGAGCCATTTCTCCCCCACTCCCCCCCCTCATCTCTCACTCCCTCACCCTCTCCTCCCCCGTCCATTCATTGTTACCCAACTCTCCCTCTCTTCGTGTCCCTCCATCTCTCAGAAAATCCCTTTAACAGAGTGAGGACCTTTTCCTCTCCTCCTCCAGGCATCTATTTGGTGCAGCTAATGGATAGTTGAGAAATGACTAGCGGCAGCAAGGGAGGAAGAGGAGGAAGAGGAGGGAGAGGAGGGAGAGGAGGGAGAGGAAGGAGGAGGAGGAGGGCTGGCGTGGGCTCCTCTTTTGTCTGTAAAATACTATGGATAGGAGACAGGCCCAATCACATCACAGCCCTTTAGAAAAGCTCCGGACACATTTTCATACTTTGCTCATACCGAGATGTGCTCTATTGAATTTGGTTTCTCGGATATAAGCGATGAATCTTGGTTTAAGAAGTCAAACTGTATAAAATGATAGCTCATTCAAACAAGGTTTACCTTTAGAGAGGAGGCTCCGTAGACAGTGGAGCCTTCCTAATGTGACAGGAACCTTTAGAGAGCGCTGGCCCACATACTATGCTTTTTACTCTCTCTGTCCATCCTCGGCTCCCTTCTTCTTCTTCCCTCCAGCTCTCTTCAATAGGCCTATTTAGATTTTTCCTCCTTCCGACGGCGCTTTGTACTCTTCCTTCCTTCTCTTTCTCTCTTCCATTATTACGCTGTCTGTGGTATTGTGGCTGGCTTGTTTTATCCTTAACTCCTTGCCTGTCTCGATGTGGATCTAACGGGTAAATAATGACTACGCATTTCTTCTTCTTTTTTTATACTGCTGGCTGATCAGGGTAAGAAGTCTCTGTAATCTTTCTCTAATTGATTTCCTGAAGAGGAGGCCTAATAAGATCCAGGGGAATAGTCATTAAGTGTGTGTGTGTGAGACTGAGTGTTGCCTCCCCTTTAATGATGTCTCCTATGAAACAGAAAGCAATTACGTAAACCAAGGTAGGAGGATACCTCTTTTTTGCAAATGTGATAAAACAGGCTGAGCTTGTGTTGTGCAGAAAGAAAGAACGTGCGAAACAATGAGGAGCTCAGGTACAAAAAACGCCTCCAGCCCCTTCAGCAATCATGGTTTGTTTAATGATTGAACACCTCGGTGCCTTCGGCAAGTTGCTGGCAGCCTCAAGTATAAAACGTGCTGAGTCAATACAAATGTCATGATGGATATTATGAATAACATTGTTGTAGCACAATCATTCTGTATTTAATATTAAAAATAGCTTCAGATATTGTTCATTTTAATTTAGCAATAGGATGGATAGCTGTAGATGTGTTACGTCTACTCGGAGGGTAAATTGTGGGGAAAAGTGAACATTTTGAGAACAACAAACAGTCGAGATGAGACGAAGAAGTAATGCAAATCAAGAACACTGTGTTTACAACGAGATTACTATTTACAATATTTACACTGATTGTACCGATGAGACAAAAGTGGTGGTGCCAAATAAAAGCTGCCAAAAACTCAGACAAGCCTGACTCAATTCAAATCCAAACCAGCCATGCACACCCTGTACAGAAACCCTCTGTGTGTGCAGTGAAGAGGATATCCATACAGTATGAACTGAGCGCCTGGCTCGCCTCTCAGATCTAAAGGAACATTCCACGAACTTCATCGCTGAGTCCAACAGGGTAAGAAACATGACCAGTCAGATGATCAGAAGAGAAAGCACCCTCTGTACTTACTGCAGATGTTACAAGCCATACTATCGACACAGTGAGAGATTGGTCCACTGCATTTCAATCTCACCAATGACAGCTGGTCTGGTGTTAACAGGTGGGAAAACTCCGCTGATGATGCCCGAGCTGTGACCAAGTCCCGCACATATCACGCATGAGCAGGATTTTCATGGAGTGCATTCACAGTGGAAAAAAGTGCACCAAAAAAAAAGCACATTTAAGAGCATTTGATGGACACCATTGTTCCACTGTGAAATGCAAAAAGGAAATAAGCTGACTCACAGCTGCATGAGAGTGAAACAAACTGAGACGAACAGTATGCTATAAAAACTATACTATACTATTTATTTATAGAGCGGAGTCGGCCTTTCTCACAGAGACATTTTAACATCGTAGAGAAAAGAAGCACAGGTGTAAACTGATGATGGCTGAATTCCATTTCCACTTCAGTTTCAAGGTCCTGGTACTGTGCATGCTGGGTCGCTGTCACGGCTCAGTGGTACACTTCAATGTAATTGAGTCATTGTTAATGTCATTAGTTACACCTGTGCTTTTCCTGCAATGAGAATTTGAATTATCTGCTGTGAGAAAGGCCTATTGGGACCGAGTTATGGAGAGCAAAAGAGCGTCTTGACTGTCATGTACCAAGGCTGTAATAGCTGTAATAGCCATCATTTATGGAGGGCAGTGTGACTGATGCGGCCTGGTATCCATACAGCGTGTAACAACACATCATGAATCAATATGGAGAGGTGGAACGGCACCGAGCAGATCAGATGTGAGCTTAACATTAAATGTGAGTGCCCTCACGCCGTCGTGCAATTTTACCGAACAATGTTTCCATTCTAAAAACAGATTAAAAGACGTCTCGCTTTCTTTGTCACTTCCCTTCACTCTGAGCACTCAAAGTGCAAATGGACGACACATCTGAGAAATTCTAAAGGGAGAAGCAAATTACCGCCGTCCTTTTTTTTTTTCTTCTTCTTCTTCTTTTTTTCTCTGACGCAAATAGAAAGAATAATTCAATTGTTCTGACCGACACATTTCCTGCTGGGCAGCAAATCTCGACAAAATCTTCAGAAAGCCTGTTCGTGAGGACGAGCCAGAGAAGCATTCGGGAGGAGAGAGCAGACAGCGAGAGCTCATGTGTGCAAACGAGAGCGGCGGAGAGAAGGAAAGCTTTATATTCAATAATTTGATCTTATATGGATACTCTGTAAGCTTCAATGAGCCCATTGCCTGTCATTGTGTGAGAGAATTTAAACATCATCTGATGAATGTGGGCATAAGCAGCAGCAGGTACATTAAAAGAACAGCCTCTGCCTATTATAGCTCCGCTTTATGGTCTCCCTCCTCACTCATAACCACATCTTGCAGAAGATAAGACCCTTTCTATTTATACCTGGGTATTTGCTCATGGAAGGACTCATAATGGTTCCGGAATTATGTGTGACAGATGGAGTATTGGTCTTTTTTATTGTTTGCCATAAAACACTTCCGTACCATTCACAGGAATCTGAATGACCATCCTGAGAAGGAAGCAAACGATTGCTCCGTGAATCTTTTTATTATTGTCATGTGTAGTCTCCACTGAGCCTGAATTGTCTGTAGATAGCAAACGTCTGTGCCTGCAGGGCTGGAAGTGGTATGTGTGCAGAAGTAGACAGAAGTAGACGGTTGAGTAAGTGATCATCAGCCCCCCCCCCCCCCCACTGAGGAGGAAAACAGTGTGAAATAGAGACACAGAGCATGTGCCTGTGGCTCTTTGGTGCAACTTTCACCCAGTTTCATCTTTTTGCTTTCCAGTTTCTCCTTTAGTTTATCACTCTCTATGTCAACGAAACAGCAGCAGCGGAGCAGAAACGGACATAAAGCCTACCAAGACAACAGACACCTGGTGATGCCAGCAGTCCGCTTTGGAGGTAAAACATTACCTGCTTTTGTGTCAGCCTTATTGTCGTGACAACTTCTTGTTTTTTCAAAATCAGGAAGCAAATATTTATTCATTTCAGTTTCTGGCAATGAGCAAGGCAATTATATTTAGTGTAGTGCCAGGAATCCGGATGCACTTCCTCCAAGGCTTCCTGATGCATCATTAATATTAAGGTTGTCCACACGACCAAACGTAGAGCAGATTCATCACTCGGCTGTGAACACACTTGACAAAGTGAGCAGAGCTCCAGTGAGCTGTGACAATCTCTGTGTCAGAGAGATGGGACAATGTGTGTGTGACGTGCCTGCTGGCAGGGTTGGGAAGAGTACGAGAGCATTACACTCAAGCAAAAGTAATGTTCATTTAAAGAAGTCACTCAATAACATTTCAACGTTACACATCGTACCACAGAGCCCCTTTTGCCCAAACCAATGATAAATTCATGTTCTATAGACCACACTTTGCAGCCTGTGCAAACAACTGATCAGGCTATCAAGAATACAACCAACTTATTGTGGAACATTTTGGTGAATGTGACTTTTGTAACTTTTCTGGTTAATTCTAGCGAGGTTACACTGTTCCACAATACATAAAAACAGCTATGGATACTAAGTTTGCTACACTTAGGCCTAACAATAAGGACTAGAAATAAAATAGCCCGACATATGAACACCAGAATAAAAGTATCGCCAAAGCAGAAACACTCAGATGTACAAACAGTATAAACTCCTCAGCGGCTGCAGCCACAGACACACATAAAAGCTAAGGAAAGAGAGCTGAAGTGTTTGTGTACTGCGCGTGCACGCTACGTTGCATGGCTACGTTGCATGGCTACGTTGCATGGCTACGTTGATGTTCTCCTCCCTAAATTGAGTTGTACTCACCTGTCTGCTCCTGGTGAACATCTCTGTTAGTTCATTCTGTAAACATAACACAGCTGGTCCTCTCTGTCCCAGTATAACCAGTCCCAGTCTCTCTGTCCCTCAAACATGTTGAGCTGAATTATTGTCACAAAGCACAATAAAGCAACTCACACACCTCACTGAAGGTTACAGTTCTGCAGCGGACGGAGACCATCCACTATGTGCATCTTAGCATCTAACATCTTAGCCACTCCCACAATGCACCTGCCTATAGGTGTGTTTGATTTGTGCCTGCTTGTAGGGTAGTGCTTTTTTTAAAAATATGCATTATCATGACCTTTTGTGTTTACGTATGCACCTGAAATGCAGCAAAGTAGCTACAATACGTGAGATTAAAAAAAAAAAAAAACCAACCTATAGAGTATTACAAAAGTACGCCAAAAACTACTTTGTAACAGCAACGAGAGTAAAAATGTATCACATTACCTCCATACCCGGCTGCTGGCATCGCACCAATAAAGCTTGAAACAATGTTTTCTGCAATAATTAACATGTAAATGAACGCCATCCTACACGGGGTGTTATGAGGATGATGAAACTATAGATGACAGAAAAGGGTTTGTATTGAGACATATATGTACAACATATAAGTAGTGTGAGGCAGCAGGCACATGGAGCCTGTTGTGGAATAAAGACAGTGGAATTAATTTACAAGTGTGCAGAGAGGTGTTTCATTTGTGGGTTGGCTTCACACACAGCAGGTTAATCACCCCGTTGTGTGTGTGTGTGTGTGTGTGTGTGTGTGTGTGTGTGTGTGTGTGTGTGTGTGTGAGTTGATTTCTGCAAAGATAAAAGGCAGAAATTCTCTATGAATTCTCATCTATTTTGCTTTATACAAACTAACAGCTCCCAACTTCCCTGTTCTTTTCTTCAATTCAATACTCAATGGTGTGTTTTTTACATTTCCTCAAACTGATTTTAGAAGGACATTTCAGTTTCCATAGAAACATTTTTCTTTTCTTCTTTTCATTTCGATAGCTAACAATAACATTGGACCCATGGGACGTGGAGTGTGGCTGAGAATTTGGACCAAACGTCACCATAGACTGTACAGGCTTTCAACAAACCCTAGTGTTTTTGGAAGATAAAATGAAGGTTAATTAAATCAAATCGAAAATCGTATTGTGGGGGCAGACTTTGTGATATCAGAAAATAGATAGAAAAAATGGAGAAAACTACAAAAAATAAAAGCCAAGTTGTAGTATATCTTAATTTTCCTTTAAGAGATTTGTGAGATAGAGCGGCAGCGTTTCTGTGTGTCTGCTAGAATAATGAAAGCTGGGCACAGCTCCTGTCCGTTTACAGTGTAAACAGCACAGAAACGGCCTTCCTCCGCTTTTCTCAGAGGGGGATGGGAGTCTGGCAACAGAAACACATCTACAGTACACACAGACATGCATGGCACACACCATCAGTGCAAATACAATCATCCCCCCGTGGAATCCTTCATCGGTTGTCTGTTGTATTATGTAAAAGCAGACCAATCACTGAGATGTTGGGTTCATCCATAAAGCAATGCAGTCCCTTTATAAAGCTCATAAATACACATCCCGCTTCATCTGCAGCTTTACAGCCCTGGGTTCTGCTATCTCAGTGTGTATCGGTTGAATAAATAAATATGAGCCGTGACTTTCTCTGAGCCTATAAATAGAGAGGGACCCTGTGTAAAGCTGGTGTCTTACACATGATGCATTAAGGCCTGTTAACCTGGACAGTGTACACATGCACAATGCTGCATCAGCACTATTTCTCTCTCTCTCTCACACACACACACACACACGCACACACAAACACACACACTTGGGAAAAAGCCAAGAATAATGTGCTGGTAAAAGAGAGCATTTATTTACATTTAACGCATGTTTGCTGTGTGTTCTGTGTGTGTGTTTAAATAGAAATGTCAGGGCACAGCGAGGACGGTGACAGCTCATACGTGTGATCCACCCTGCTGACCCTTGACCCTCGCATTGGCTATTCCCATCATCCTATTGTTTACTCTCCCAGACCCAATCAGCCGTCCCAGGACTGTCTCCCACGGTGACCGTGCGGCCGGCCAATGAAGCGAGCTCTCCCGGTGCTCTGTGAAAACTGGACTTGTTTCAAATGTGTGCTCAGCCACACACACACACACACACACACACAGACACTGCGGATCTGGGAGCCAACACAGTGAGCCCACATTGTCGTGTTAAACTGAGAAACTGTCAGGCCTCTGTTTGCCAGCTAGAAGGTCGGACAGGTTCTTACTCCTCACTAGGGCGTGGAAAAGCTGTTTGTCTCTGCAGCGGCGGGTGCGATTACAAAAGTTCACAGCTTTTGCAGACATTGTGTTTTTAATATCATTGATTTGCTGTTTTCCGCTCTAAATTCCCATGCCGTTCAATTCCTTTGTCTTTGTTCCGTTGCTTCCTTTTGTATTTATATAAAAGCATTTTCTATCGCCTTCCTTTGGCATTTATTTTCTGCACGAATCAAGTGTGAGAGCCTCGTGAATACCTGGTTTCATGCTCCAGCCTTGCCAATGCCTACTGAGGCCTCCACAGTGTTGAGGAGCGCGTTGATATGCTGTCTTCCTCGCTCACGTCCTCTCTATTTCAAGCAATCCACTCCTTCTTCTTCCTCCCTCGCTATCTCACCTCCACACACTCTGTATCTGTTTTTCTGTCTGTTCTTCCACCTCCTGCTTCACCTCCTACTGACAGACGAACTATCGCATATGCAGACACTTCAAACATGCTCCTTCTCAAAGAGCTCCTTGGAAGAAAGCTCTGGAGTAACCCTGAATAAGTCATCAAATCGGCAGACATTTTTCTTTTTTACCATCCGTCTCCAGGCCTGTGTGCTGTTCTGTTCTCTTTCTACTCGCACAAATATTTGCATCCCCCTTAGCTTTTAATTTGTTTCCTTGTCTGCTAAGCCTCACTCTCTTCAGTTGCTCCACATTGAACTTGTATTGTGTTTTCTTTGTCTCTTCCTTTTCCACTCCTCGTTCATTTCCGTCATTTTACTTCTCCCTCCTCTGCATCCGTCCACAAATATCTGTGTGATTGCTTTTACTCTACAGATTTCCTCTTCGTCTGCCCACCCAGGAATCTGACAGAAGGGCGCTCTAATAACATGCCGGCTCAAAAGGGATTTCCACTGAAATTCCCTTTCCCTTTATTTCATTTTCGGCTCGAGTAGAGTGAACATCTGTCTCACCGCACTCCGGGACGACAGCTGTGTGATGCAAAGTGACGGTTGCATATATACATATAACACATGCATCGGTTGTTCGGGGCAGAAGTCAGTCAGACAGACAGATTGGTTGTCAAAGGTGTTGCTCCTCCCAGCCTGTCTACTCCAAAATAAGTTGTTCCCATGGTAACTCTGCCAGGTCTGTTAATTGACTGTCAAAATGTGTGATGCTCCATGATGAGAAAGAAAAAAAAAACCCTGCAAACAAATGTATTGCATTAAAATTAGTGGGTAGATAATCACATCGCACATCTGCCTGAGGAGAGGATAGTGAGAGCTATCTAATAAAAATGTTAATGATATGAGCTATAATGAAACTGTAGAGCCTGTGGACACTCACGCACAGGCGTGAACGTGTCACAAGTTAACATGTGCAGGGGTTTAACTGAGAATGCTTATAGTGGCGGGATGGCTTTAAAAAGCAATTTAATCCAATTTAGCATAGCAGCAACATAACCTACCCACACATGGATACCAGTGACGCACATCTGCAATGTATAAATCTTTGTGGGATTGTTTGAGACGGCGCAGGAGGGTTTATGCATGCGGGTGAGTGCCTCGTGTTGCCTTGAGACAGTGTTCATGTTCTCAAATAATCCGCAGTTTTGAATGAAACCTTGAATCAAACAGACAACCGCTGAAAATGGATGAGAGCGAGGCACAGACGCTTTCTGACTTGAGGAGTTATGATACTGTTCAACAGAGTCTGAGTTCAATTCTGGACATGAGAAGAAAGTTTATGAATAAAACATAGAGGCCTGAATAACCAGTGCAGATGCATACATGCATCATGAATATGTGGTGCTGCTAGAAATGGAGCTACACATCATTGTGGATTCATAACCTTATTATGAATTTCATTCTGTATAAAATCTGTTTTATACATAGAAAAAGTGAACCCCACAGTATCACTTAATATTCTGATCTACTGCGCGACGTATATTAAGTACATTGAAACAATAATATGTAAATTAAATATTATGAAAATCAACTAAACTTCAGAAGACTTACTCAATGGACCGTAAAGGAGATTATTTTGTTAACTAAACAAATTAATTCATGCTCAATGGAGTAAATATCCAAATCATTTATCGGATCATTTTGTAAAAGTAGCAATACCACACTATAAAAATGCCTCTCTGTGTTAGATATAAAAAGTGTGTTTGAAATGTAGTGGAATAGATAATAAATAAAAAAACCAGAATAAATGCTCCCCACTGCAAAGCAACACACTTATAACATTGTTAAAGTCTTAACTCTGTGTGGCGTTCGGCTTTGTTTCCTTCAGTGAGAGCTACTGAGCTGACTGAATAGGAAACCATGGTTGTCTTAATAAACCAGCAAAGAGGCGGTATATAATCTGCTCAGGTAGCACTGCAGCTTTAAAGCAGACACACACACACACACACACACACACACACACACACACACACACACACACACACACAGAGGTTGGCGATCAGAGGAAAGAGAGGCAGGGATGTTAATCTCTCCAAAACACACCTGCATGCAGGAATACCCCATCGCATTACAGACAAACTCTTGACGGTGCATTGCTGCCTATCTGCCCGACTCCTCGTCACTCCTCTACCCAACATCCACACCTTTCCCTGTTTTTTGTCAGTTGTTTAGCCACTGATGAATTTGTGCCTATGCCTCACTAAAACCACAAAGAGAAGCGGACTGTGTGCTGTCCTTGGAAGCTTCGCCTGTTAAGCAGACCACCCTGCCTCTTGTTAACAAGGGCCCTCCTCAATTACTCTCCATCGAGACACTTGCTAAAATAGCCACTGAGCCCCCCCCCCTCCTCCTCCTTCTCCTTCATCCATCCACCTTTATTATTTAGAACCATGGGGATCTGTGTTGCCATGGATTCTGTCGTCATGGCGACAAAAACAACTACGCACTTGTACAGGAAGTGGAGGAGGACGAATGAGAAGGGAGGGTCGGGGAGAAGAGGGGTCCTGGAGGAAGCTTAACCTCTGCGTGGTGGCGATCCAGCTGTGATAAGTCACAGAGGGCTCAGGGCGAGGCGGTAAAGACGGGGCGAGGTCGTCCATCGTGTGTTGGATGACAGATGGAGGTCAGGGCACAGTCTCAGAGGGACATGAACGACAGTAAAGCATGTGTGTGGTATTACAGCTGGTTGTTGTCTTAAAGAAGGGAGACCTCAGGGTCTCACCTTGAGCGCTAACACTTTTGTCACATTCCAAAAGCATCTTCCTGCATCAATTCAGGATGGAGGAAACTCTGCCCACATTTGAGCTAATCCTGCAATGTGCGTGTAGAAACAGATAGTGATTCCTCCTTGGTTCCTCCCCTCCTTGGAGGGGAGTTTTATCAGCGTTGACTGGCAACTGACAAATGAAGTTTGCAAATGCACCCTTGCTTTGCGAAGCATCGCGGGCTGTCGTGGAACACTCTGCTCTCAGTAATGTTTGAGTAAATCAACGCTCTCAAAATGAAGCAGTCATGGGCGGCACGTGTGGTTCAACAAACGGTTTGAGGGACACCACTTCCTCTACACTCTGTGCAGCCGTTTGACTGGAGGGGATTTAAGGACAAAGTGCCAGTATAGATGTTTCCTCTGATCAAGAGGAAGTGCCTTTGATAGTTCCGCCGTTGCATCACACTGACGAGGGACTTCTTCACTGGGCTGTTTGATCAATAGGCCTCATCTGAGGCTCTGAAAACCATCCAACTCTACAACTCAGACATGCACAAAAAAGAAACAAAATGTATAAAACATCAACATGCTAACTAATGCTTGGCAGACAGACGCAAAGACCACGATGTTCTCTTAAAGTTACATTTGAGCGCCACATTAAATCATATTTATGGGAATAGTATAGTTCTGAATCATCATCCTTGTCAAAATATCTCAAGTGATTCAAGGTACACCGCCCATTTATGGTCGAGGCTTTTCATAATGATGTCTATAGCTCCACCTTGTGGAATTAAGAAACACTGACCACGACACCAGTGAGGATTAGTGAGTGTCTCTCTGTTATTTCTCCTCTCGCTTATGCAGATTCCTCCTTTCATCCATTCATGTCCTTCACTTGCACCCCTGAAAAAAAAACACAAAAACGTTCCTCTCGGCCACACAATGCGGGTTAAATCCACAACCTCCGTGATTTGATAACACCAGGCGACACGATATGAATTGTCACCTGGGTCCTGCTGTTGACAGGACTTCACTGGTTAAGTGCAGGTGAGCTCTCAAAAGATAAGTGATGAATGCACTGCAGCAGGTTCTGTGGAGTGAACTCTGTCTACAGTACAAGCACTTGGCTGCAATAACGCATCCCACAGTGTTAATGTGGACACAGTGCATTAAACAGAGAAGGAGAATCAATGAGCCAGCTCAGGTAAAAGTCCCATTGAAGCAGTATCAGTCAGGAGTAATCACTGGGTTAGGGTTCTGTGTTGTATCCAGTCTTTAAGTCTGCGGCTTTATGTGTTTTTTGACAAATATTGAGTGCAGATTATGGGGTTCATTGTGTGTGCTTTACACTTTGTGCCCATGGCCACTGTCTATTTCTGTGGTTCCAGTTATGTGTGACTGTCTTTAGGAATGAGCCAGACTATATTACACCCTGGTCCCTCCCTCAGAAGCTCTGCTAAAGTAACAGCTGATGTCAGTCCTGCTTAAAGACACACACACACACACACACACACACACACACACACACACACACACACACACACACACACACACACACACACACACACACACACACACACACACACACACACAGGCTACAACCTGTCTGCCATTAGGCAGCAGCTTCAAGGGCACAGCCAGTCAAAGGGGAGGAGGGCTCCTACACCTTCCTCTCCCCACGTCGCATCAGCACAGGGGAGGCTCCATAGCACGCTCACAAATCTACAAACCCAAGACTTGAATCCCAAGTTGCAGCAGACAAGAGGCGGGGCAGGCAGTTATCTAAAGGCTCTCAGCACCCACATGTGCCTGGTTGAATCATGGAGCTGCGCTGTATTACTACTGAGACCCCCACCACAGCCAGCTCCTGCTCCATGGACCCCCTGTACGACAACTGCTCACCCTTTGCCCAGCGAGGGAGGGCCAGGGCAAAGGAAATGGAGGGTAGGGTTGTGTGCACTGCTGTAACCAGACTCCCAGGCCCCTGTAGCCCTCTGCCTGGTCTGGCCCCAGTTGTGAATGAGGTTCCCACTCTGGTCGGTGGGGGAAGAGGGACTGGCGCTTGGCCAGATCATAGCTACTGCAGCTGGAGAGGAGGCCTGGGAAGACAGGACTGGGGAGCAGAGCTGGGTCCATGCATGATAAACAAAGTAAGAGGGGGAGGGAGAGCAGGAGAATGGGGAGGTAGCTGGGGAGCCGAGGACAGGGCTCATCTGAACCAGAGCGAGGAGCACAGTAGTGCTCTTTCTCTGTATGATAACCTCCCCAACGCTGCCACTCCCGACAGCCTCCAAGAGGTCTTTGACATGGAAACAAGCTGCCAGGAGCACTGGCAGGAGCAGATGTGCCAAGCATGGGCCCCCCAGGGACTGATTGACGTCGAGGGAGTGAGTGAAGACAAGAGCACCAGAATCCAGCAGCAAAATCCAGACCAAGACAAGAAGCATGAACAGGACCCAGAGCTGGACTCAGGATCGTGTGGATTCAAGCAGCTCCCGATGTCGCCCCCCCAACAACATGTTACAGCAAGTTCCCCTCAACTATCCCAAACTGAGTGCAAGGTCCTGTGGTCCCCAGCTGACACCCAGCACCCAGAGCAGCCATCCTGGTCTCCCAGGGTGCCCCCTCCTGTGCCCCTGGCAGACCCCTCCGCCAGCGCCCTTCGCAGCCTCCTCACTAGCCTCCAACAGCAAATAGTCAGACAGCGGGACGAGTACGAGGCACGAATACTCAGGTAATGTACATGTTTGTCTTTCATTTCCATTTCAAAACTACACAGCACACACAATCACGTTACAGAGATTAGGCACACGTGTAAAATAATTGTCCTAAATTGAATGTGCTTATGCTGTCGGCTTCAGTGACACACTTTTAGTTCACTGACTCGCCTGTGAGATTTTCCCAGCCCTGAGTGTATTTCCAGTGGAGGGTGGCACAATGTTCCCAGGCCCACAAAGTGTGTTTGTCCACTCAGCTGTGCTGCTCCGTTCATTCAGTTGACCCCGAGCGTCACCCTACATCCTGTTTAGTGCAAAGCGCGCGCACAACTGCTTTTAGTTCCCTTTAAAATGTCCCAACATAGGCAGTACTAAGATCATTACGAATCATTAAGTCCAAATTATTCCCATTGTGTTAAACCACTTGTGTTTGTGTGTTCTCAGTCTACCGTGGAGATCTCAATGTTTCACGTATTTTATGTTTATTACTTGGACGGGCCACCTTTTTTACCCCCACTGACCAAAAACACAAATTCACAAAGTGAATAGATAAAAAGCACATCTTGTGTGGCTGACCTATAGAAACTGCTCATGCCACTGGAAAGAGAGCTAATTTAAGGGGCCATGCTGCTGACATAGACACAACACATGCCTCATTTATTACCGATATAGATAGAGCAAGTCTCAGTGTAAGGTCACTACTGCTTGGCATGGACAAGAGGAAACTGGCAATTCTAATAGCTTAACATAGAGTACAGGAAGGAAACAGATATAGTGTAAGCCACCTGTTCTGCCTTTTCCAACTGTATCAGACATCGAACCTACTAAAACCCAACAATCAACATACTGTAGATGCTACCGATTAACCAACAAATACATGACTGATCTCTCCTCCTACAGTACACACATCTAGCCATTCTGACATTCTTGTCCTTCTCTCGTCTCTGCCACCAGCCTAGAGCAAAGAAATGCAGAGCTGCAGGTAGAGGTAGTTCGGTTGAAAACAAACCTAACGCAGCAGCGGCACTGGTACCAGGGCGTCCAGGACAAGATCGCGGAGTCCGAAAGGACCCGGGCCGCCGCAGAACTACGCAACGCAACTCTGCAGAAGGAGATGGAGCAGTTCTTCGACACCTTTGGAGAGCTCAACAATGAGGCCAAGAAGACGGAGTATATCGTCAAGAGCTTTTGAGAGAAGAATACATGAAGTGTGTGTGATGATATGAACAGTGTGCAAAGAAGAGGACAAGACTGATTAGTCTTTAAACTGTAGTGATGTATAGAAGTTTGACACAATCTATGCAGAATAGTTCCTTTTGAGTGATGTACAGTTATTTTTTCATCAAGAATCTCAGAGACATGCAACACGTATCACCGATGTCCACTTTATTAGTTACGGAAGGAGAAAAGATGTTGGCCGGGTGATTATATTGTGGTCATTGCAGTCAAACAGGACATCTCTGAAAATAAAAGGAGAAATAAACTGAACAGAAACGTGAGACGCTCAGTGTGTACAATGAAGCTATTTGTTTTAAAACACAGTAATCATGATAAGGAGGTCCGAGCACTGGGATGCTCAGTCCGTCTCTGATAAGATTTGTGAGAGTGAAATTGCCACTCCACAGGTCGTTTAAGGCATGACTGAAATAAGGTCATGTTGTTAAAAACTAAAAAGCATAGTGTGCAACATTTAAAACCTCAGTGACTCCATAGTGTCACATCTCTGCATGTCCATCACAATGTGCAATCAGTTCTGCAAAAAAGCAGCTCCACAGTCCACTTCCCTCATCTTTAAGGTTCCATCTCGAGTTCCAAAAGGTGCAGATTTCCATCCAGGACTCCACACATCCTCCTTTTTAAACCGCACGTTTGCTCTTTGTTGAGGGGACGACTTCCTCCGTAGACTCTGCCCTTACAACCGGGCGACTGCTGTCTTTAAGGACGATTCAAAGGAGATAATGAAGGAGAGCGCTGCACAGTACATTTTGATAAGACACACATACACACAAAAGGCTCACAAGGCAAAAAAAAAAAAACACACACATCTGCATCAAACAGGCTTTCAGAACCAAGGACATCAAGGTACTGTAATAAAAGAACGGACCTGAACGGATATCTCTGTATAACGAGAACTACGGTGACGTATTGGCATCTTTAACGCCTGCATGCAAGGTGAACACCATTATGTGTGTTGTACTGCCTTTATCTACAGGATGTCTGATTCTTGATGGTGTTTGTGACTGCTCCAGTACGAATGGAATGGTTTAGAATAGACAAGAGGCTTCTTTTACACGGGCCTCAATGTGATTGTGTGCAACATTTTTGCAAGAACACAAAAATAAATAACCACATGTATCTTTTTTTTTTTTGCCTCTCCCAAATTTACAGGATTGTGATTTTGTTTTGAAATACACATTGTTAGTCGGTACCTTATGTCCAATGGGGGTGCAATATACAGTTCTACAGAAATGTTAAACAAAACAAGCACACTTTGTCCATTTATAATGACAGGGTCAACAGCCACTATGATCTTTACATACAGTACGTTATATCAGGAAATAAAAACTGTAACACTGCAACCACAGCTTCCCCCCGGCTGTCAGGAGGAACATCTCAACTTCCACATTACTCAAGGCAACGGATTAAAAAACGGTGCAGAAAGCCCCACTGTGGAGATCTGTAATACTGCCAGCTCGCTAAAGGATCGGTCGAACTTTGGACGAGTGTTTGATCCTCATCAGATGGACTTCACATGGACTTACGGTAAGCTTTTGTTCGTAATGGCGTAACATGCATGACAGCAGCTGTGGTCTATTTTCAGCTCTAATTTGATGACCTCTGGTCTCAAGATAATCTTCGCTAAAAAAATAAAACTATTAAAACACAGGCATACAGAACAAACAACAATTCCCCCATCTACTCCTGGCAACCTGGAAACCAATATGGATGCATACATCATATATACTTGATCAAGGTAAACAATATCCACAAAGAAGAGGAAGATAAACCTTTAACCCAATAGACAGCTTAGACATCTAGGATGATGAAGGGGTTAAACAAGATCATAAACGGGAAGAAAATAGAAAAATAGACCTATTCATTGACGTGGAAGAGGAAAGAAGAAAAACACAGAAGAAGAAAAAAAAAGATCGGAAAAAGAGGGGGGAGTGAAAGGAAGGTGATGGCGGATTGATATCTGGATATTGCAGATAGGAGGGGAGGGCTGAGGCAGGCAGAACGATGTGGCCATGGACTGTGTTCACTGACTCTCGTCCAGCGCTCCCGTCAGTGTGTCGATGCTGCTGCTGTCTGTGTCCGAGGCCAAGGTGTGCTCCGTGGACATGGACGAGATGTCGTTGGCTGATGAGGAAGCGGAGGCCGAACCCGACACCACATCTGATACGGGACACGCACAACAGGAGGGAAGCACGAGACAAACAAAGTTGAGATCATATTTAGAGTAACTGAGCGCTTCCTATACATTTTTCATGGGACAGCCGTGGCCCCAATGACCTATTTCAGCACATTAGTATGACGTTAAAGCTAATTATGCTCTGACACCTCTCCTTATAGCAGCCTGGTGTCCAATATTGCAGAAAATGAATGAAGATTATGCATATTTGTACCTGAACAGTCTTCTTTCACCAGTCCATTCTTGTTCCTCTCTTCCCAATCAATCACCTCGTCATAAATGAGTTCTGTAGAGAAGCAGACAATGAAGTGCAGTCATTGTGTTAAAAGATACAGGAAATTCAGATTCAGGAATTTGTGGCGAATGAACGATATCTGTGGTCATTCTGTCAGAACAATTGCTCTTGATTTGTCCTATTGTGTGTTTGCTGAATAATTTGGCAGTGTTTTGTCACACAGACAATGGGGATTATTAGCTTTAACTCTGAATGCTTTGCACAGTATATCTGCATACAGATATGGACGGTTTGGCTTCCTGTAAGGAGGTTAAGCTGCACTGCTGATGGGCTTCCCTAGAGGGCAGTGCATCCCACCTTTCCACTGCTCGATGGAGTGCTCCCTCTCTTCCAGCTGTTTATCTGAAATCTGAGGAGGAGGCTGTGAAACAAAAGAGAAGCACATAAATCAGCGCGGTCCCACGCAGCCAGCCTCTGCACTGATAAAGCGAACGCAGCGGTCTCCTCACCGCGTCGGCCTCTCCGGGGTCGTACCACACGTGAATGTACGGGTGATTGAGGGCTTCTTCCACGGAGATGCGGCATTCGGGATCAACGACCAGCATTTTGGACAGCAGATCCCGTGCTTGACCTGCTGTGATGGCGACAGAGGAAAGGGTAGTGTTACTATGGAAACAGGCCCATGACATCACTTCATTTCAGCTGTCTTTATGCGAACTGATTACTTCCCCTTGCGGGGGGGGGGGGGGGCGCAACATCTCTGGGAATGTCAAGTTTTGTTCTCTTGTGTCGGTGATGTGAGTCCTAACTCTAAATGCCACAGAAAGACTTTTGAGCTCCATGGTCGTCCTCTCAACTCGCTGTATAAGGGATCCACTCTCCAGCCTGTGGCCCTATAGGTCTCAATGCATCAATAGACTGCAGACAAAAAGCCTTTCTTTGACCACAATATGTGTTATAGCAGCGTCCTCGGTAAGAGATTTAAAAAAGATAACATTTGACAGCCAATATATATGCTAAGGTTAAAAAAAAAAAAGCGATATGCATTTGAAGTTAACGTTTCTTACTCTTCAGTTTGTCGTGTTCGGAGTCAGAAGGAAAGGCCCAGTCGGGGAACAGCTCGGCAAAGCTGACGCCGGGATACTGCGGCTTGTTCATCACGTAGTTCCTCACTGTCTCCATCAGCCGGTTCATAAACTCCAGACTGGGCGTGCCCAGAACCTCAATCACCTTATTCCACTGGTCGATGTCTGCACAACACGCTCGTTATGGAGAACTCAGCTGCATTATGGACATTTTCATGCATCAGCAAATGAGAGGAAGATTTGATAAGGCATTGAATCAAGAGCTAATCACATGAAATTGACGCTCTATGAATAACGTATATAAATATCCAAACAGTCATGGAAGCGGATATGTGAAACTGTACTTTGGCACAGTGGTGCTTTGAGCTTAATGCTAACATCAGCAATTGAATGCTAACATTTGCCCATTAGCAGAAAACACAACCTAGAGTTGAGGTCAGTGGGAATGTTGAAAGTTTTAAAGTTATTTGATCATAAAACAAAGTATTAGACAAACTCAAACCTGACGACGGTGCTTATTTACCAAAGTGGTCGCATTTCATCCAGAGGGAAACATGAAGGTACTAAACATCATGACAATCTACCTGGTTGTTGTTAAAACATTTTTTAAAAAACACAAAAAACAAAGATATGCGCACTCAGCGGGCCCGCTGCCTCCCAACTGCAGTAAAAGGCTGTTACTTCCCCCGCTGAAAAGCAATCTATCCGAGAATCGCACGGTGCCCTGTATCCATCCTCAGCCTCTCAGGTGTAAATGGTCGGCGCCACTGGAAGGAGCCGGTGAGTGAAGAGCAGACCGAACCCATTAGAAACAGAGAAACGGCCAATATAAATGCAAATGGCTTGAATTGCTTCAATTTGATTCCCGGTATCAATTAAAGGGATTATGGCTATCTGAAAAACAACTCCACAGATTAATAATCATTGAAGAGGGCAGGAAACACACAAAGCGCTCTGATTAAATTGGGGTGTGCTGGAAATCTTGAGTGGTGCTATTCTACAGATTGTGTTTAGTAAGTGGGAAAGCGTGCGAGAAGAACGATGAGACGAAGAAGGTGAAAGATGGAAGAAGTGGGACAACGACAGAGACGGTGAGAGCGCTGGAGGATACGGTCGGTGCCCTGGAAGATGACGCCGCCCTTTACCATCTCTCCCATGATGCACCCCACCGACCAGATGTCCACTGGGAACAGAGAGCACAAGCAAACATAAACACACAGAAAAGATGTGAAATACCGATCACATAACATCAACCGCATCATACAATGCTAAATATACAGTAAAATGTAAGCATGACAACATGCTCCGTGGTTTGAATTTGAATGACAAACGTTAACATGCAGAACACCAGCTCTGGTTATTTTTGGTCCATCCTCTAGCGGTGCCGTGGCCTGATGCTTTCATCATCTTTATCTTAAGGCTTTCTTCTCTCTCTCTCTCTCAAGCAGGCCTCTGCAGCTCTGCTTATCAGTTTACACAGCTGTTGCTCTCTTCATCACTTTGCCTGTGTGCAGAGCAGGATGCATGCACTCTGGGTGAGCTGACACTTTGCTTTTAGAGTGTGCAATGGGTGGCAAACGGCCATTAACAACTGTCTTTACTCAGTTTCACTGAAGCTAAAAGAGGTCTGTGTGCTCCGTTAACGTCTCCGGATCACACAAACCACTAAAGGTCAAGTCTCATCATAAATTTAGGCGGTGGACAGGTTACACTATTCATTGGCACTGCTTTAACGGGATAGTTTCACTCTGGACCAGGCAAAAAGACTTCCTGTTAGGCCAGACCAAATGAAAGTCTGACAAGGCTTCCGACCACTTCCTGTTTCTAATCTAACCGCTATGTGATGTTTCATCCATCACCTTGTAGTTGAGCTAGTTTAGAAAAGATACAAACAACACCAACGTGTTATAAAAAAGTACTAAGTAGCACAAACTGACACTTTTAGGTTTCTCTTTAGTGAGGACTTTATTGAAGACTTGCCTCCTTTACGCCTTTTCTACCAATTAACAGGAGAAACATTAACGCACGTCCGAGAGGAGAAAGATGAGGAACGAGGCTGAATTACAATATTACGAGGTCTATGAGAATTAATAAATTGATAATGACTTTCAGATCAGTTGATTATGAGATGCTCATTTTGATGCCTTTTTGAATGTCCTAAGACTAAACAGCAAAACAAATGTTGATCTACTGGAGTTTATGTAAAATGGACTTAAACAACACAATATCTAAAATATAAAATGAATAATCCGTTCCACGCAGTAGCCAGCTAGTGCCCGACTGATACTGATATTCCTAACAGCCTGTATGATAAATGAATGTTCATTCATTATGATGGCTCTTTGTTTAGCTGGTGGTCCATTAAGGACATGCAGAGTTCCAGGGAGGAGACACTTTTATGTTTTAGCCTTTATCATTTCTGAACTGGAAACACATGAACATGTTACTTATTGGTATCTAATGTCATGTTCATCAAATGACCACAGTACCTTTGTTGATTTAGAAAATGATTGTAAAGGACAGAGCAGTGCTGGTGGAGTTGTATTCACTTTAGAGATCTTTAAAACCTCTAAAACAGTTTTTAGACTGGTGCGCGGCTGTCCTTACCATTCTCCTTATACTTCATGCCCAGTATGACCTCGGGGGCGCGGTAGTATCTGGTCACCACGTAGGGGGTCATCATGAAGTTAGTGCAGGCCGTCCGAGCCAGGCCAAAGTCCAAGATCTTTAAAGTGCAATCCGACTTCACCACAATGTTACTGGGCTTCAGGTCCTGAGGGGAGAGAAAATCTATAAATACAGAAACATACACACACATAAACATAACTCTTCAGGTATTGATTTTGATACAGGTGGTAGCGGGAGAAAGAAAAGAATAGATGACTATTGTGTTATTTGGGGGGAAATTGTGACAGCCACATTCTTACACAGTTAGGAATGAAATTTTAGAATCAAAGACATGACCACACTGTGACATCATTGTTGGGTGTGGTTACAGGCTGTGTTTGTCTTCTAAACATATAGCCCACAGCACACTGTTACCCTGTGGATGATGCCGGCAGAGTGCAGGTGCCTGATGCCACAGAGGATCTGGTAGAGCAGGTAGGACATCCGCTCATGGTCCAGGTCCATGTGGATCACCTGGCAGAGGCTGGCATCCATCAGCTCCATCACAAGATACCTAAAGGGGAGGAGATACGAGCTTTAAGTAAAGGAGTTCATAAAAGAACGGTGTCGAACGCAAAGAAGCAGAAAGAGCACAGAAAAGCAACACGGTGCAATACGAGAGGGTGACGGGTAAATAGAGGGGTGATAGTTATATCGCTGAATCCGACAGAAAGCACAGAGTAGATTGTTGGAGGCAAATAAAAGCTCTACTGCCACTCACAGGTCCTGGAATTCCTCCAGGGACTTCTGAGGCGTGAACACATTGATCAGACGGATGATCTGCAGGCAGAGAGAGAGGTCGTTAGTCCACTCTGTTACTCTCCCATCTACAGCCACTCCACTGTGGAGCGCTGCAACTGAGGGCAGAGCGCTCAAGTGGGTTTGTCTGAGCAAGGCATTAAATCAACGCTGCAGAACGCTGAACCGCTCTTCTTCTTAAGTTTGTACATGCTTTACAATCCTCCAGTCATACCCCAGTCCTACTGCATCAGAAGTGTCTCATGAAACAATACAGCTTTTAACTGCCCTGCAGAGTTTATGAAATAACAAAAAGGTTTAACTGCTTTATTATGTTATAATACAGTACTTTATATATCTGAATCAAGCATATAGCACATATTCCAGAGGGTAGGAATTGACATAAAAAGTGTTTCTAGAACAAACTAGCTTGCAATAGGCTATACGTCCTTGTTCTGTGCAACAACACATTGTTAACTTTAGCTGAGGCTACCACGGGAGTTCAGCAGTCTGAGTAAATCAAGTCAAGTGTGTATTTCCTAAAGTTACAGTGTTCAGTACAGAATCCACTCCTTGTGCTTCTATCCCTCCATTGCAGCTCAGCACAAATAAACTCTCCAAAGGAAACACAAGGAGGACATTACAAACACTGTTACTGTGGCTGATACTCACTTGTGTAATTGAGACTGCTAAAGTCTCACATAAACGTTGTCACCAATTTTAAACAGAATGAGGACTGTGGATTTCGTAATGGCCGGTGTCAGCAGGAGGTTTGATTAGACCGAGCTGCTTCAAAAAACATACGTGCACCTGATTATTGCTTCCTATGAAGACACACTTTAAAAACACGTGAACCTTTAAATTCCAGCCTTACATTTTTGTGACCGACACATTTTAGCAGCACCAGCTCCCTGTAGGCCCGCTTAGCGTGTGTCTGGTTCTGGAAGGGTCGACACAGCTTCTTCACTGCCACCGGTACACCGAGGACTGAATCTAGAGCAGAGCTGCTCACACACAGACAGAGACGAAGGTTATCGAGGAAGACAACACGTGCATCCCGCAGAGCAAAGCTGTCGTCTGACTTGCTAGCTACCCGTCTGTTGTCCTTTATCTTAAAATAGATGAAGGGGCTCATCCTGAAATTGCTCATGCCACCAATAAGACTGTGATGTTTCTTAAGAACAGGTAGAAAACGTCTCTTCATGGACAACAGGGCAGCTACCTGTATCCAAAAACTGGATCAGGGCCAGAGTGCCTGCAGCAAATTTCATGGAAATTAGTTTTTCTTGATATAATCATAATACTATCATAATAATATCATAATAATGTCATGGAAAAATAATGTAGACCCAACAGTGGTGCAAAACCAAAGTTCAACGGGTCATTCATATCAACAGGAAGAATTAAATCAAATTTAACCTCTTTATGAAACTTATGTACCAAATGTTAGTCAGAATTTTTGGGAATATCTGAATAAAATGATGCACAAGACATCTAGAATATTTCCATTTAACGCAATGATGAATAGTTTGTCTAGTTAAACATTATATAGCTTCAATGAAGAAGCTATATAAAGAATAAACTGCATGTGTCACATGGTCAGACAGGGAGGAATGAGACGATTTCTCTCATGTTAAAGCTATTCACGGGGAAATTAAATGAAACTGGATGTTAAGGCATTAATGGCGGACAGAACAGGCCCTTCTCACAGCAGACATCTTCCCTCGTCGTCGTACAGATGTTACTCATAACATTACATATAACAGTAAGCCATGACAGTGTGACAGTGAGCAGTGTGACTTACCGCCACAGAACTGTCTCTAGTGAAACAGGCCCACCTCTTTGCTTTACTCATGCAATAACTGCCGTGTTTATCTAATTGGGCAGAAGTGTGGATATTAACCACACCCCGTGCTGGTGCTACAGCCTCTCACCAGACGATGCCCTGGGCGCCGGAGCCGATGGCACGGAGCTGCTGGTAGCGCTTGAGTACAGTGAAGGTGGAGTCTCCCACCTGGACGCTGTAGAACTGGCCCTCTGCCTCACTCATCCTGCTGAACAGTCAGGACCACCAGCGCTGTCTGCAAAACACATACAACAGATCAAACACCCGGACGGCGTGACTGACTTCAGGCCGGGCAGTTCATCTGATACAGTAATCACGTGTCTCCAAACGGCCGTGCAGAATGGTGAACAAGTTGAAGCCCGTTAATAAGCCGACATCAGGGGGACGCTCTTATTGCACTTACAGAGGAACCAGTCCAATGAATCACTCAAATGATCCACAGTGAATGGCGGGGCCTAATATGGTTCCATCTGCCAGTCCCTGGCAGCACTCCCTCCATCTCCAGCCCAGTCCTGGAGCCAACCAATCCATCAGTTTGCTCATCTGACAACAGCAACTGTGGATTGTAGCTGAAGTTGAGGCTGTAAATGTGTATGTGTGTGTGTTGTGGTGAACAGAGGCAGCTCACAGCTTGGTGTTCCCGAGGCTCTCGCTGCTATATGTAAACTCATGCTGACACACTTGTGCCCAGTAAACACACACACACACACACACACACACACTGATGCAATCAGCATCAAGCATGTTTGTTCCTCTTTGATTTGCATCCAGCGTCACAACATGTGAGTGTACGGCCATCAGATGAGCACATGACTGATGCTGATGTTAACACGTGATATGTTTGTGTGTTCATAAAAAAGTGTCAGTGTTAGCATTGATTCCTCAGGCAGGAAGTGTAGGAGGAGTATTATTCCTGGCCAGGGTGTGTGTGTGTGTGTGTGTGTGTGTGTGTGTGTGTGTGTGTGGGCGAGGACACACAATCGTGTAGCTATGCAACAGTGAGCAGTCACGGCTGTTTGTTGCTCCTTATGAAAACAGCCACACGGTAAACGGAGTTGGGATATTTTTGCCTCGTCTGTTGGACACTGGCTGATATTCCTGGTCAGAGAGACAGCATGTGAAGAAGAAAGGAGCAGCGGGGGAGAGGCTGTGATCGAACGGAGCCAAAAAACACCTCGAGCTGGTGAATTGTAAAGCTTTGACACTGTGACAGCATTATAGAGAACTGCAGGGGGGCAGGAAGTAGACGCGGACCAACTGTCAGCTGACCCGGCTGTTACTGCCTTTAGTTTGAGGTCGGTAGAGAGGGAACGTTGTCGTTACACTTTGTGGCTTTTTTTCTGTCCACCGAGTGAAGCCAACGTGGATGTGTCCTAAAACGTGCATTCTCTCTACTGGCCAGCAGGGGGCGACTCCTCCGGTTGCAAAAAGAAGTCCGATCGTGTGGAAGTCTATGAGAAAATGAGTCTACTTCTCACGTGATTTATTACCTCAGTAACATAAACATGTAAATATGAGTTTATGGTCTCAGTCACTAGTTCAATGTCTTCTTCTATACAGCATGATGCTCATTTAATAAACTATCGAGTCATTTAGAGTAAAACAGATGATAAGCTTTAGGGCGGGCTACCTTGTGATTGACAGGTCGCTGTACAGTCTGTGGTCACACTACTATGAATGAACAAAAGAACAAATCTGCAGCCATTTTTAAAACAAACACAAAATATTGTGTATTACTCTTAATATTGTTAGTAGTAGTAATAGTAGTAGTCGCAGTTGTATAATTATTAAAAATGATGGCATGTGATTAAAGACTTGAGCTCTTCTATAATGATTTTTGCCAAGAAACTTGTTTTAGAAGTTTTTGCCAACACTGATTTATTAGCTATATATGTATTAAAGTATATTATATATATATATAGTAATTTGACAGGACACATACATATACTGTACATTACTTTCTTATTACTATTAATAGCTGAACATTTTTCCGTCCTCATGTTAATCATGGCACAGTAAAGTAAAGTCCGTCACCATCGTCATTCATTTCTTTAAATATCGATCTAGTTCAATACATTTGTAAACAAACACACAAATATGGCTTCAGATGTAGTCAGTGAGGGAATGCGACCGCATCATTACTCAGATGAAAAATGAATCCTCTCATCTCTATCTACTTTCCTCCACACACATGCACACGCGCACACACACACACACACACACACGGGCACAGCTGCAAAGACCTTTATGTTCTCCGTGCTTCTCTCACTCTTTTTTCCATGTTCCTTGGCTTTGTCATTGTTTTACGCTCCTGACATTCCCTCACTCCTCTGCCCTTTTCTGGCTTCCTCATATCTTCCCTGTGGCCTCCTAAAAAAGGGGACTGAGTGGTATTAACGGATATATTTTTAATGAATATATTTTGATTATCAAAGCAGAGTTTTTCCCAATTGAATACATAATTGGGAAAAAAAATGCAGGTGCAGCAGAAACACCATGCTGATGCGTTGGCTGTGAATATTAGAATAACATGAAAGTTTCCCTTGACATGCAGGCAGCACTGGAACACCATGTGCAACAAATATCCTGTAAAAATACCAGCTCTGCTGTTTTAGCTTGGAGGCTGCATTGGCTGAAAGTGGCACTTTGATATTTTTCTATAAGTCTGGTGCACTGATTCACACGTCAAGCGAAAGAACACTTTGAATGGGGCGATTAATCACGACCATAACCCATTTCAGCTGCTGCAAGCACAGCGTACGTATACAATCCTTCACTTACTGCCACACGAGGCACGGCTACGGGCTACATGTACCGTTGACTCAGCAGAGATGTATGGACACCGACGGGGAACAGCTGAAAGCGAGGGGGAAAACTGCATGTACGCTCAGAAAAGCCAGACGGACACCAGCAGACACCTGCTATTGTTCAGTGAGGGACTTGTTAAAAGTCAACGGGGCTCGATTAGTGTAAATGAAAGTTAATGTCACCAAGGGAAATCTAGGCCATCGCAGGAGGGCTACAAGTGGGACTCAGAAAGAATAAAACATGAACTACTTATTACATCACTGATGTATTCACAAAGATGTGATCATCGAATTAATCACAGCAGTACACAATCACGTTGCTTGACCTCGGGGATAATGACGGTGTCATGACACAGCTCGTAGGCCGACATTTATAATGTTACATCATTTAACCAACCAGAGGGTCGTAAACACCTGTGTGGACTGTAGCCAATCATAGCACCTCGTCAGACTATAGGATGACTGTAGTGAGCTAAACAGGAGATAAGGGACTAAAATAAATGGCATACAGAAGCAATGTCGGTCTAAACAAATATTGCAATTAATTATTTTGCCATATGGTTCAGCACTAATACTTAACGGGCTGATCATAGATGTTTCTTCAGAGAATTATTAGGAGTCATTTTGCTGGTTGCTCTCTCTTTGGGACCAGTATCGACCAAATCTGGTTTATCTTTTGATAGAACGATGAAGAAACAGTTATTTTTTCAATAATTTAAATTGAGTTAAATGTTTTTTAACTGTGTATCAGATATTACATGACATGCAAGTCATTCAACCAACTCTACAATTAAGGACTGACCTGTTATAACCATAAATAATTACAATATTATTGTAAAGTTAAAGTGTCAGAATGCCTCATTAGGCTGAGGCTGGGCTAGATATCACAATACTATACATTGTGTTAGATATCGGATATCTTATTATATATATTGTAATAAGGCATAAGTTTTGTCTTTTGCTGGTTGTAAAAGCTGCACTGCAGTAGAGTGATGTCATTTTATGAACTTACCAGACTAGCTGCTCTATTATTTAACTTTACCCACTTAATCATCATGCCCACATTACTGATGATTATTATGTCATAAAATCTCATTGTGTCAGTATTTATGAAAAGCACCAATAGTCAGCCCTACAGTATCAATATTGAGGTATTGTGATTTTTATTTGCTCCATATACCTCAGCCCTAATCACGGGAAGACAACAAATATACATATGAATGAAAAGCAGGATGTTCTCTTATCCAGTTATAAAGGCATGTGGTTTTTGTGTATTTCAACACTTCCCTTATCAAGGAGTTAATAAAGAGAAACAACCTTCACTCTCCTCTACCCGAGCTCATCGTGACTGCTGTCCAGTTGAGGCCCTCGGGTCTGCCGTGGCCTTGGCTCTCAGCTGGGAGCTGGATGGGAGTCAGTGAGCTGGCTACGATATCAGATTATGGCCTGAAGACTCCGCAGCTCATCCTGATGTGGCAGAGTTACAAAACACACACACACACAGGGGTGACTGCATCCAGCCTGCTGCTGCACTAGAGATGTGGGCCGACAGTGTACAGTGTAGGACCGGCCTCTTGAAGAGGATGGAGGATGCTAAAGATGTGTTAATGGGGGGGGGGGGGGGGGGAGAAGCCAGTAGGCCAACACGTGTTGCTCTTGACAATCTTGTTATCCTTTTATATGTGTATTGTACTGTGTGTGTATATGTACTATGATCTCACTGTACTGTGGGCTAAAACAACCCAACCTAATGCTCCTACATGCAGATTTTAGATATGACAGATTAACTCCATGTACACATGGCGCCTGATGTGATGACGAGCTGAAACTTGCGTCTTACGCACCATGCCAAATAAAACACAGCACTAGCGTTAGCTTTCCTCACATCTATACCGGTTTTGAGTATACTCGAGCTACAGACATGTCATTCATCTGGCTTAATGTTAACGTCAGTGACATCAGCACAGGTCTAGATAAGTACACTGACCACCTTATGTTGTAATACAGCCTAAAACTGAGAACGTCATACATTTCCACACGCAGCATGCCTACTTTAGAACACACATACACACACACGCGCGCGCGCGCGCACGCACAGAAAGGTATGAAGTCACCCGTGTATGACACACCGCGGCCGCAGCACCGCCGGCACACAGTCAGAAATGAGACGTTCACACTGCCGAAGTCACACGAACATACACGCCGGTTAAATTCACGTCGCGTTTGGGCGGTTGTAAAGTTGCCGAGGCCTACACACTGACCGTCTTCTTCGCTTGTGTCGGAAGCAATGCGGTAGTCGGTCCGGGGGCTGAACTGAAAGCTCTGACGGACTAACGGACACGGCGGAGGAGGAGGAGGCGGCGGCGGCGGCGTTAGCAGCGAGACCTACCTTCTCTCCCTTCTCCGCTCGCAGGGCACTCCCATGCATCGAAGACACAGACACAATGCTCTCTCCGTCTTTCAGGCACAACCTGGACTTGGGAAAGTTGAGGAGAACGAGCTGTCACGACGGATAAAACCTTCCTCCAGTTCCTGGCGAACTCCAGCGGCAGCACGGAGGGACGAATGCGGAGGAAGGGAACGCCACAACATGCACAGCGCGAGCATGCGGGTGACGTCATCGCGCATAGTTTACGTGGGCGCAAACTTTTTTTATTTTTTTTCCCTCTCTCTGCATGAAAAACTGTGGAAAAACTTTTCTGGATCCTCGTTATTCTTTATTCAAATATTGGTTTAAGGATCCGTAGTAGAATAAGTAATCAGATCATTTTCTGGAGTAAGCATAAGTCATACTCTACTTCAGGGGTCTCAAACTCATTTCCACTCTGGGCCACATCAGCATCACGGTTGCCCACAAAGGGCCGGTTGTAAATGTAAGACTGTAAATGTAACTACTCCTAACATATTAAGTGTAAAAATATTGTACATGCAGTTATATAAATGTAAAAATATATTTAAGCACATTTCTTATTATAACTTAAATCCTTTTAATTTAAGGTTAAGAAACCCACATGACTATCAAACTTTTAAAGAAAATAGGTAAGACAAAAAATATCAAACACAAGTTATTACAATAACTTTGTTCAATGCTTCAAATTCTTTTAAGGGTGCGTTTGCACAATCCCACGTGTATTTCATGTGTTGTAAAGCCACGTTTAAAGTCATCTTCAATGTACTCACAAATCATTTCCATGTAGGGTAACCTGCCAACGAGTTGCTTCTATGACTGTTGTGTTTAAGTATCTCATAATTTCGACTATGGGGATATTTTTATTATCAAGTCTAACTTTAAATTATTCATTTTTTTATTTAACTTTTTTTGCTGGCGGATTCGCAGGGCACATAAAATGACGTGGCCTTGAGTTTGAGACCCCTGCTCTAATATTAATAGTAATAGCTTACAGCTCAATATTGGGTTATTATTAATTACATATGAACTCAATCATATTTCATAGCTAGTACAAGTGTAGCTAGTTTGGTTAATCGTTGCACTACTGGTTAGTTAGTTAATTAATATTATTCTATTTCATTGTATATATTGTGCATTTCATATTTTTTACTGTTATTTTTATTGTATATACTGTGCATTTTTCTACTTAATATTTTTTACTCTGTTACAGTGATTGCTTAAATATTTCCCCTTGCGGGATGAATAAAGTATCTATCTATCGATCTAATTTCAACTATTTGCCTCATTATATGCCTCGTTATTTATTTAAATCTGATTCTTCAAAGTAACTTTAGCTGTCAGAAGAATTTGAAGTAAAACTCTGAAAAAGATGGAAGTGCTCCGGAGTAAACTGCCAGTACTGGGATTAGAATGAGTGGTCATATAGGCTCCTACTAATGAGTTACGTAAATAAATGAATAAGAACTATACCTGCAGCTATCATCCGCCTGTTTTACTAATACAGCATCAACATTTGATATTACTTACCACAACAAACACTGCCAAGTAAGGAGAAAAGAAGAATAACAGCAGCACACTTTGATTAACATGCCTTTATCTATTTATTGATTGATAATGCCTTATGTCTATACAACACACAGTATCAAATACAATCATATTTAAAGATATTATTAAAACCCCTCTAAGCCCTTATAAAATAAAAATCCGATAAATACAGAATAGTATTATTATTATAAACCCATACAAAACAAAAGTGTTATTGAAAGTCAAGGTATTTTTTTTTGCTGCATGAGTGCTCTTTAAATATTTATGATTGTTATCATGTTTGTGTAAGGAAAAGCTCCAACCGATGACAAGAATAAGTATAAGGAAAGTCAGGAAAAAAAGGTCCATGTTCTACCATGAACTGTCTTTGGAAACTGGAATTCTGTTAAACAGAATAGCATTACAATATATTTAAATTAAAATGAAATAACAGTAAAATAGAGCAGAAACATCATTAAATCAAGTAATAATGTGAAAGTCAGATCTAGGAATTTCCCTCCGGTAACTGCTAAAAGTATTGAAGTTATGGGCTAATCATGGCTCACTAGTAACAGTGATGGCATAAATGTGCTGCAAATATATATATAAAACAGAGATTTTCATAATTTAGAGAACTCTAAAATACAAGAGTTTGATTCCTACATTTCCCATTATTCAAAGAGAGGTAAGACGCCCCCAGTGGACATAATAAAACCATAAAAACAGAAAGAGAATAAATCACCTCACTCATGATTGTGTGCATGTATAATGCACATTTGGTCCCCATATTGCACAACTGTAAACACTTCAATACACCATATCAATGCCTTTCTGCTAAGTCTCCCGTCTGTGTTTTTTTTTGGCTCATCTCCAGAGAAGAAAAAGGCACAGCGTGTTGGTTGCTTTGGATGTGTGAATATCGTTTCATAGATTGTTCTGAGAAAGCCTCAATGGCACTGGCACGTCCTCAGCAGTGTATTAATTGGTCGGATTTGGACTTCACATTTCTCTTTTTTTTTTCAGTCATTGTACAGTATACCTCACTCTTTCATCTGTCAGTTTCTCTCACTCACACCCTCATCCCTGCACACACACATACAAAGTGCCCTACTTCACCTCAATCTCGCCACACACACACACACACACACACACACACACACACACACACACACACTGAACAAATTGCACAATTGGACTGTAAATCTATGAGCCTCCTTTCTCCTCTGTTGTGCTTTGCCTACTGTAATTATTCCACGGTCACAGATTTGGCCAAGTTTCTGGGAAAGTCAACCTACAAAAAGAGAAAGCAGTTTGTTAGAACAAATAATCTGGAGCTGTGTCACATGAAGTGCATTTGCTGTTTGTTATCTACGAAGCATACGCTTCTCTTTTACGCTTAAACAAGTTAACAAGCTAGAAAAGGTGGCTAACTTTAAATTCTGAGTCACTGACCAGTTCTTGTCCTTAAGATAAGAAAAGTCACTGATTACACATGTCATAACTGTGTTAGCTATTCAAGGACATCATCCAAATTGGTGAGAGGGATTAAAGGTGAAAATGCAAGATTAACAGTATGTAAAACCAAACCTTACAAACATTTCAACATTTCACACAAAACTAAATCCAGCAGTGGTACCGAAGCTGTGATGCCAAAGTAAAACATACTGCTCACACACACACACACACGCCTATTGCAACATTCAATTGCAGTCATTTTTAATGCAACACAATTTAACCAACCAGAGGGTCGTGAACACCTGGGCCTGTGAGCTTCACGTGCACACACCCTGCCCTATGCTCAATGTGACACATTAGAAAGAGAGCAGTCACCAGAACGGATACTGAGAGTCAGTTTCCTGTGTCACATGAGTTTTACCGCTGCCCCGCCCCTTTAGGAGACTAGCGGCAGGTACTGAGCCGGCAGCAACCTCCGGTTCTGAAGAGTGAAGCCAATGCGGATGTGTCTCAAACTTGCATTCTCTCTACTGGCCAGCGGGGGGCGACTCCTCGAAAGTCTGATTGTATGGAATTCTATGAGAAAATTACCCTACTTCTCACTTGATTTATTACCTCAGAAACATAAACATGTAAATATGAGTTTATGATCTCAGTCGCTGGTTTTATGTTTCCTTCTATACAGCATGATGTTCATTTAGTAAATTATTGTTCTATTTAGAGATAAAACGAACACAAAGCGTAGTATGCATTCATCCATTTTCAAAAGGAACATATCTTCTGAACATTCCAACAATAAATTGGCATTTTTCAGACAGACAAATCCAGAGAAAATGTACTTTGTTGGAGACCTTTCTCTGTCTCAGCAACATACCCTCGTGAGATCTGGCAACTTAAGTTTGCAAACGCCTTAGCTAACTTATTTTCATCATGCTAAAGTAAAGAAAATGTGGCAGTTTTTGTTTTTCTAGAGTACCACAGGTATTGTAGGTACCGGGGATCAAGGCTCAACATCCTGTCGTCTTGCGGTGGATAGAAAATTCTCCTGATAATGCTACATTGTGAACAACCAATCTATGTTGGAGAAGACCTAGTTACGTTAGCCGTTAGCAGCCGGTGGGCAGCACAATCCTGCCAACGGCTTATGTACGAAGGTTGCATTGAGCTATATTATGATGCATTCAAAGTGGAGCTTTGTAATCTGGTCTGTGCAACCACTGTACAGTTTGTTAATAATGAATTAACTGCAAGCAATAAATAGCCTCCCAGAGTCTTGTGCTGCATGCAAATTACATTCCATTGACATGTTGAAATTACACTTTGATATCCATAATCATTGTTAAATTAAAAACATAAATGTTGAGAACATCGCATGTATCTGAACTTCAGACTTAGCATATCATTAAAACTATGCAACAATATCAAATTCATTCAAAAGCAAATGATACAAGCACACAATGTTTTTGAATAAATATGCATTTAAATGTCATATTCCTAATCAGGAATAGCTACCATATCCCTAATAGCTACTGTCCTTTCAATATCTCATGATAATGACAATATTTGTATGATCTCCCTCATTTCTGGGGCTCAGATCGCTGATCAAATTAGCGGACAAAAAGTTTAGAAAAAAGCCAATACTTTACGACTCAAAACAAACGTTAAAGCAAAAATACTTTGACTGTTTTTCATATACAGTGAGAATTTGTACAGAAAATGGTGTTGATTACTTACGTCATATCCTCGCAGGACGGCCAAGTGGAAGGACAGGAGCTGCAGGGGGATGACACTGAGGATTCCCTGCAGACAGTCCACAGTCTGCGGCAGCTCGATGGTGTGGTAGGCCATCTGAGTGATCTCAGGGTCATCCTGGCAACAAAGGATGATGGGCCGACCCTGATGGAGAGAGAGAGCAAGAACATCAGTCAAGTGTGAAAGTGTCCAGGTGTGCGTTTCAGTGCCTGCAGGTTTTTCCAGGACTTACCGATCTGGCAGTGACTTGCTGCAGAGCATTCTGGCACTTGGTGTAGCAGGCGTCTTTCATGATGATCATGATGACCGGCATGTCTTTGTCTATAAGTGCCAGAGGACCGTGCTTCAGCTCCCCGGCCAGGATGCCCTCAGAGTGCATGTAGGTGATCTCCTTGATTTTCTGCATTGGAGTGAAAAGAGTAAAACTAGCTCAGAACATGATCCTGGATGATAACATGACACCATTTTTTGTTTAACCTTTATCCAATGAAATTTTGAAACACATTTACAAGGAGGTCCTGGCCAAGATGACAGTGTAAAAGACCCACACAAGCACCACAAAACAACACAAATAACACACTTAAAAAACAAAACGGCAAAAAGTTAAAAACAACATTTAAAATCACATAAAAAGAAACGACAGACTTAAAACGAAGAATTGTCTTTCAGTGTCAGCACGAGAACATCCAGTGCTCAAATAATCCTCAATCCTATTTTTAAAATCTTGCATGTTTATAAAACAATTCTAGTTTAAAATGTCTCTGTAGTTCAAAGATGCATTCACCAAGATTGAAGCGAGTTCTAGGAATGCCGTATCTAAATTGTCCGCATGATTGGAGGTTGCAGCTACTGATGTTGGTTTTAGTAGAGAACATAGATAAGGAAGCAATTTGTGTAATACGACCTTATAAAGATAAATGTACCATTCTACGGTTGGACACACTACCGACATTCAAACTCTTGTTTTGTCATCTGATGGATGCACTTTGTCTACACATTTCATGTTATTCTAGGAGAAGGGAATTGCAGTTTTTTGACAGATTACTGTGGCGTTCTCAACTCACCAGCGCCCCCTCAAGGCAGGTGGCGTAGTGGAAACCTCGGCCCATGACCAGAAGAGACTTCTGTTCGTAGAGTTCATCAGCGATAGCCTTGATCTTCTTATCCAGGGCCAACACCTTCTTTATCAGCTCTAAGAGAGTAGCATAGTGTAGAATAGTAGAATAGTTAGTGGTGTGGGGATGGAGGTATTTTGGTAACAGAGAGAATTTGAGTGCACATTTATTTCAACAAAAGATAAAAGCATTTTGTTGTACAGCTTCATTTGTCAGTATTGGTCGAACATAGTTTAGCATCTGTCAGTCTGCATTTAAAGATACTGTGGCTCTTGTTGAGACCACGAAGGCTTTGCATTTCTGATTTACTGGTGTTTTTCGGACTGACCGGGTAGCACCCTGAAGCCTTCGATGATCTCCATTCTTCTCGGCTGTAGGGAGAGCCTGTCCTCGCTCATCATGAGGCCAAACATGGTGAGGGCCACAAACTGACTGGTGTAGGCCTGGATCACATTCACAATGAAACACTCATATAAAAACATGTTTATTTGACATATTGCTGATGCCAGATTGTGAAACAGATCTTATACACCATACCTTAGTGCTAGCCACTCCGATCTCAGGCCCAGCATTGACGTGGACTCCGCAGTCTGTTTCTCTACAAATGGAGCTGCCCACAGTGTTGGTTATACCAACTGTCAGAGCACCTTGACCCTTGCAGTAGCGTAGCGCCATTAAGGTGTCTGCTGTCTCTCCTGAGGAAGCAGAGGGAATGATATAATATGCTTACAATGCAGAATTACAGCACAATAAGGCCACTGCTGGAGGTAAAACACAAAAAGATGATGATACAGACTTCACACAGGACCATGTTTTTGAAAAATAAAAATCCAGTACAACTAAAACAGTGACCTCAGAAGCCAATAATATGAGTTTTTTTTTGTGTGTGTTGTTTTTACCTGACTGACTGATGAAGAAGCAAACGTCGTCTCTAAAAACAGGCGTGTTGCGGTCCAGGAAGTCGCTTGCCAGCTCCACCATGACAGACAGCTCCGTCAGCTCCTCGAGGACCTGTCTGGTCTGAAAATTAAGGAAACAAAAGCAGCGATTATACTAACAATTACTTTGTTTTTTTTTACTTTAATTTGACTACTTTCTCACAGAATGATCATCATCATGAGTTTCCTAGTTTTTGACAGCTTTACTCACAGCCACTGCAGCGTGGAAGCTAGTGCCGCAGCCAATCACAATTAGCCGTCTGCATCGTTTGATTTCTTTCAGGTGGTCCTTCAGCCCACCGAGAATCACTGAGGAAATAGATGGTAGTTACATTAGTGTGCATTTAAATGAGGGCAAATAAATATTAGTCTCTGATTTCTTCTTCATTCAAATTAGACAATTAATAAGGAGGACACAACAAGAAACTTTTCTTTTCTTTGTGTGTATGTGTTGTCTGTCTGTGGTGAAAAGGCTAAAAAAAATAAAGTGTGAAAAAAAAGAAACTGCAGATCCTGCTTCCTGAATTAGTCCCTGCTAATATTGGTACAAGGGACTGTGTACCTTTTCAGGTGCCCTACATATCTCTACGTACATTGCAGGCAGGGCAGGTTTCAAGATCGCCAGTTACCTGTGTTTGAGTCAAAACAAATACGTCCTCTCATGGTGTTGACGACTGACTCCGGCTGCTCAAAGATCTCCTTCTGCATGAAGGCATCAAAGTTACCTGCAAAGAGAGGAGCATATTTGTGCATCAGACTATAGACAGAAGACAGAAGTGTGTCAAGTCTGTGTTGAAAGAGGCTGAAAAACTGGCAGCTGTATTTATTTTTCACTTTCATCCAGCAGATGGCGAGCAAGTCTACACACTGGACTCGATCTGTGGCTCTGCATTAATGTTCTCAGCGTATTCATTAGGAGTGGCGGAAAAATACCTTTAGGAGTAAAACATGAAGTCTATGTGTTTCTGCAGTGTTGTGGCGGACTGACCCTGTCCTTTTCCTTAATTTGTCAGCAAGTGGAGAAGTCCCACCGTGTTTCTAATCACAAAGGTTATACGATGTTGTGTCTCAAGTTTCTCATCGAGGCTGGAGACAGGCATTGTATTGTTTAGACTAGGTAACTATGCTGAGGCGCACACCTCTATGTGTGACCTTGTTTCTTTGGTATAATTGAAGTTGGAGATATTTTTTTCTTTAACTAAACTCCATGTTACCACTGTTGTGTTGGGTCTGTTTCCCGGTACCACGTTACATGCATTCATTGTTCAAGACACCAGAAACCACTGAGAATGTTTTGCATTCACCAAAATAGAGTCTGACCTGAAAGTACAATGTTTCATTCATCAGTAAGATTTGTTGGAAGCTGTGCTCTTAGTGTTCTTCAAAACCTCTGATCTCTTGCATGTTTAAACAATTCCTCTTTAAGCTAAACGACTTGTCTAAAATAATATAAAATAAAAGCAATTTATTTTCCTCATATCCACCAGCGAAGAAAATTATCTTTTTGACCATTATCTGACCTTTCATGATCTGTTGCAGCTCCATCTGCAGGGTCTGGATTGCCCTCACTGGAACCTCTCCATCCTGCCGTTTCACCCTGCGGATGGAGAGTTCCCCGCCGATCACCACCGCCATGTCATTATCCTCCAGGTACAGCACCTTGTTGGTGTGCTCAATGATGGCACTGTGGGTAGAGATCATAGATTGGCTATAAGTAGTGGACTTAGTCACCGTGACATCACCCATTTGTTTGTATACGAGGGTTTTGAAGCCTTGAGTTTGGCATTTTGTTTGTTGCCGTCTTGTTTTCTTTTTAGCAACCGCAAGTGACACAAGAGGGAGGAGCTAAGTAAAACCAAACGCTGAATAAGACATTTTTAGGCTCCCAAAAAGGTTATTATTAACTTTCATGAACTGAAAACATACTGTAAAAGGGTTAAAGTTCTATAAGACAAAAACCAGACAACGTTGTGGTAGTGACCTGTCAATCACAAGGTGACCCGCCCTAAAGCATACTCTGCTTTAGGGTCTATTCTACTCATAATTTACTAAATGAACATCATGTTGGAATGAACAAGACTAGAAACTAGCGATTGAGACCATAAACCAATGTTTACTGAGGTAATAGGTCACTGAACTTCTTTCTCCTACTTGATAGGTATGGTAGAGAGAGACAGGGGAGGAGACAGTGACATTAATAACATGACAAATAAGAATCTAATTATTCGACACACTACACAGACAATTGGCATCTCACCTAGCATCAGAGGCAAAGTAATACTCCACAGGCCTGCCATCCCCCACAGAGTTGATTGCGCTGGGGCAGTCGGGACGATTATGGCTGTTCTTCTCTTGAACTGGAAGATGTCAGAGGTCAAGGGTCAGAGGTCGCACCGTGACTTTGAATGACTAAAACAATCAAGATGTGCTCATCAGCTGAATTCTTCTTCTAAACTTCCAGACAGAGTCAGGTCACTGCTGCTGTGAGATGAGTTTGTCATGTCGAGGAATTCAGATTTGATCTGAAGATCACTAAACATTCAACAGATAACATCAGTTACCACAAGTCAGAATATTTACAACGGATTATGATGGTAATTCTAGTATTGTATATATATATTGTTGTTAAAGAAGATGTATATTGAAAGAGATATCAGTCATTAAATAAAACAATATGAAAAGAAAAGGCCAAAGAGAGTTGAAAGGATTTTTTCAACCACTAAAACAACACACCCTGTATCCAAACCATCTAACTCTGCCTTGAGCTTTGGACTGGTCCTATTTGAACCATTAGTAAAGAACCATATATTCTAAGTGTACAGATAAGGCAGTGTACAAGTAGACGAAAAAGCAATTGCAAAACAAACAAGTTGTTGCTCACAATGAAAAATCCTACCAGCAGATGCTTTTCGTAACTAGCGTATATGAAACATTGAAAGAGAAATTCTGTCTCTATTGCGGGGAACTCTAGGAGTGAGAAGGCAACATTTTAGGGAAATGTCTTTCTAAAAACGTTTTTTAACAGAATTATTGCACAATGGATAACAGAGTTCGAAAAAAACATCTTGTACTTCTTCTACAGTTAGCCAAGAGCCTCACTATGTGGGATTTGTTACAGTACATTTGAGGAAATCAAGAGTTAGGTAATTATTACACTGTTATCCGGGGAGAAAGTAAAGATAGAAGATGCTCACTTGATAGGAAACATGTTTGAAGGCTACCGTTTATGCTTACTCTCTGCATATCTTTCTGATACAGAAATTCCAGTATCTCTTTCGATGACGCCCATGTCGACTGCTTAATAAACATCCCTATGATGTTATAACCTGCTTAAAGCACAGTATCATTATAATCATAAGCACTCATAAATATGCCACACAATTGATAACAATGATCATAAAACATAAAATAACTTACAAGGTCAAGTATCATAATACTTCATAAATGCTGGTCACTCACTGAACTTTTTAGCAAGGGTCATATTATAATTAGAATGGGCGCTTTAAGTAAAGTGAAAAAAACAAACAAAATCTATGCAAGAGCAAAACAAACCTTTTACTTTACTTAAAGCAAACAAGGACCACTTAGATTAACTAACAATATACAACATGGAAATTAAAATACACTATGAAAAAAGTGTATGCAATAAAAAAAATGTAAGTGAGTGAACAGCAACTATAAAGTATTATGTTACTTTACCTTTATAAGGCAATATAACATTCTCTACAATATGTTATGATTGCTGTTACAACATTATGAATATTTATGCTTATAACTGCAATTATACAGTTTATAATGCATTATAGATATGGGCGTCATAGAAAGTGTTGCCATTTCAATGAAAAGACTAAAACCAACAATGAATTTATCCGACTGACAAGTATAACTGTAGGCATGAGCCTGATTTAACTCATTCATCAGTGCCATAAAGCTCTATTGTTTCCACTAAACTATTAAAAACGGATCAATGAGCCACACTGTTGCACTCTGTGACGTGTCCCTTCATTAAGATAAAGACGGGCAGTGTAGTATATTTTGGGTCGATCCCACATACACCGCCCGGTTGGCTGGAAATAGTCCCAAACAAATATTTACTCCTGTTTGAGTTTGCTCCAAACTACAGTGTCCAGCTGTTTTAGGAAAAGGTTAAGTCTTTTTTTCTTTTTTTTAAATGAAAGTATATATTCACAACCCAATTTCAAGATACACAACTTCAGTCAGAATGATTGGGGCTGAGAGTCAGACAGTGTTGAGAGATGGACTAAGGCGTTGATGGTTTGGGTTGATTTTTATCCACCATGAATGTCCGAGACACACCACACCCGAAGAACCTATCTCTATATTTTTCTACTAAAATAATTGATACACAAATTGATTAATCGACTTATGGAAATTGTAGATCAAACAAAGACGTGCAACATGGGGGAAACTGTGGTTTTGCTGCATACTGCAGGTGAACTTTGATGCTATCTAACACCTCTCTGCCTTAGGAGCGAGGGGCTCTCTGAAGCTGCCCTTAATAACCGAGCGAGGTTCCCAACCACACGGGGTTCCTCCTCCAGCGGTGGCCCTCTAGAGCGGGTCCACCCTGGAGTACGTCCAGTCCTCCCACACCTATTGCACACACACACCTAAATCCGTTGATATCCGGCAGTCGGGAAGGCCGGCGTTTTTAGCCTGAAATAAGTGATACGACGGTGGCTAGTGGTATTAAGTTATCCTGGTTTTCGCCTCTTTAAGTGGGCTGGGACGGTCTCACGTGTATATTTTGGGGGGGGTGCGTTCGTTACCTAGGTCAGAGGATATTGAACAAGCCGTCTCCCTGCGCTTCGAGAGCAACAAGAGGGGGTATCGGTCACGCAGCTAGGCTGTACACCTTCTCAATGTGTATAAAAGTGGTAAATTGAATATATCCTGATTAAAACACTCTCTCTGCTGCTGTGAGCGTGCAGAGATTTAGGGTGCAGTGCAGAGATGGGCAGTATTTCTATTACTTGTATTTGAAATACGTATTTCAAATACTTTTGAGTATTTTGTAATTTGTATTTGATAGGGCCGATTAAAAGTCGAACGTAATTTGTAACAAAATACTTCAGAGTGGAGTAATTTTGTATTTAAAATACTCAAAATACTTTCTCCACGAATCAAAAAACAGTTCACTGAGTTCAGTCTTCAGATCTTCAAGTTCAACGGATTGTCTGCCGAGGTAAATATTGTATCTGAGTGTGACAGATGTCAACTAGCTTGATGTATAATTTATGTCTGGGTCTGGCTACATAACCTATTATATAAACATGGTGATGGTTATAATATCAAGCTAGCCATCGATGCTAACATGCTAATGACGCTAGCATGCTGTCTAGGCTAGTGCATAGCCAGTGTTTAGCAAGTTAGCTTATCAGTCGAGTAGCTAGCTATAGGAAGAGGGAGATTGGGAGCTTGTATGTCATATGTGATGAATATGTTCTTGTTGATACAAAGCCAAAGTTTATGGGCTGTTAAGTCCCATTAATACAAATATATATATATACATAATCAAGTTGTCTTTCAATAGCTTTGCTAAGTTACACTGACATTCTGTGACTGTTCTTCCTGTTTGTGGGGTTCACCAGAGCTTTGTGTACATTATATAAACCTGAATGCTCTGCTATACCACATTGTGAGAAAACGGAAAATCCAGAAAAAAGTATTTCCTATATATTAAATACAAAATACATGTATTTTGTTACATTTTCTGGCACCAGTATTTTGTATTTTGTATTTTGTTGTAATCATTTATTTGGGGGTATTTTGTATTTTGTATCAAAATACATTTTGATGTATTTTTGCCCATCTCTGGTGCAGTGTAAGCAGATAATGTCAGACAGAGATAGGAACAGGGCTCACCACTGTTGTACTGGATGGGGATGTTGTCAGTCGTCAGCTCTTGCTCGCTTCGCACACCAATGAGCAACGGACTTCCTCTCCTGCCGGGACAAGTATGAAGCAGGCCGGGAGGAGGAGACGGAGAGAGGAGAGGATTAGGCTTTGTAGACACACAACAATGTCACATACATACACTCTCATGTGGAGCTTTGTAAAGTTTTTTTTCTTCCCTGTACCATCTCAAACTCAATCTTTGTAACGTTAGTTTTTCATCCTTTTGTACATAATCCTGAGGTTGGGTTTGTCCCTGTGCAGAGGCTCAGACATCCACTTTATTCCACGTCGCTTCTAAACGTTCTAATCTTGAACATCAGACAAGTAAACAGCTCCTCAATTCGTCTACATCCCTGTAGGATTTGCTCACAGTTCCTGGACCGAGTCACTGCTTCCTCATTGGCTACTAATTCCATGTGGTCTTCCCCTATTGGCAGTGGAGGCAGAAAAGGTGTAACCACATCTAGATGTAGAAAGGTGAGGGAGGAGGGTTTGAGGAGACGAACTTGAAATAGATGAAACCGTTTCACAATCATCTAGTGACCACAGTGCAAACAGTATATGGAAAGAAAACCACTTCATGGCCAAGAATTATTACAAGTTAGTTATTATGAGAGCAACTCTTGAGAAACCACGTCCAAAGGGCCTCTCTTTATTTCTTGTCTTTCTCTGTCTTGAACTCTCTTTTCTCTCTGTTGGCCCTTCTCTGGGGCTCGGCTACGCTGACGTAAGATCACTGGTTGTTTTAAGGGGCGTGGGGCTTGGAAACGCCTGCAAACAGAAACATGTGGTCGCTATCCAATACAATATTTACCCTGAGGGAGAGACGGGAAGGAGGGACACCAAGGGATGGAAGAAAATTAAGGAGTAAGTAAGAGAAAGACAGAGGGGCAGAAAAAAAGAGAAAGGAAGAACAATAGATTGAGAGAAAGTTAAAGAAAGCGAATCTGAGAAGAAGAGAGTAAAAGTCCTGCCGGGAGGTTGAACATTGGCGACAAAGAGAGGGTAGAGACTAGCATCACTTCATAATTACAAACATCCCCTCATCCCTCCATTCTGGGAAACAACACTGACTATTCAACAACCCAAAAAAATGCATTGAGTAAGCCAAAGCTGTGCAATATACTGATACCAGAATCTTTTCTCCAGAAACTACAAGCACACAATAGACAAATGAGATGCTACAGTTTCCTGCAGCAGATGTTGGCATACACCATAAGTAACAGTCCACTTATCTCTCCTCACTTTGTTGCACATTTGCCCTCCGCCTGTTTCCCCCTCTCACTCCCGTGCTCCAGCAATCTTGCGCTCCCCTGATCCAGCACGGCTCAACTGAACCAGGAAAGGTATAAGTACAAAATAAAATGATGTGCAGTGAAGTGATTAACCGTGAGTCTTTCAAGGTTCTGGCGGGGGCATTTCCCGGCAGCAGTAACAGGAAACTCTCTAGTCTCTTTGTTAATGAGTCACAGAGAGGCCGTCGTAGAGGCAGCAGCCCAGAGGCCCAGGAGGAAGAGGAGGAACCTGAATTCATCCTCTGCCTGAGTCTTAAGATGCACACAGCACTGCCACATGCAGGCGGATGGGATTTTCCACACATTCACACAGAAAACATCTCAATTTTCCATCATCATACGTTATGGCTGTTCTATAACAGTCATAACATGTCACGTGTAATAGATGTGATCCAAGATAAGCCACAATGACTGAATAAAGTCTCCTCGAATCATATTTGGGATTGCTTCATTCATTGTAATAACAGGGATGACTCATCTCCAATGAGTCTGGCTCACTGCTCACATGTCAGAAATGTCGGTGCAGTGTGTGTGTGTGTGTGTGTGTTTATGTGTGGTACTAACCTGGTGGACACAGCCTCTGAAGGGAAATGACGGCTTTTAAACACCAGAGCGTAGGCCCCCTCCTGAGACAGAAAGGAAATACTGAGTTTACATTAGCTTGATGGAAGACTGAAATGCATAAACATGGAAGTAGACTGAGGAGATATAATAGAATAGAAAAATAAAAACATAAAGGCAAAGTTTGTTGTGTATTCCTGGAAAGCATGTAACCTTTAAGAGAAACATTTTCGGGACACAAACAAATGTCTCTTCCGGCCCTGTGGGGTTTGGCAGTTGTGGTGGGAGTGTGGTAAGTACGGGGGGGGGGGTTAAGAGAAATAAGACCTCTATTGTACAACATCAGCTGTGTTTCGAAAGCACTCACTGCAATGCTGCCTGCGGTGGTTAGAGGCAGAACTGGCTTTGAGTATGTTTGTGTGGTGTTGAGAAAAGGGAGACGAGGGGAGGGCGTTGTGGTTGTGACGCTGTTATCTGTTTCCCATTACTACGAATCCAAAATGGCTGCTTGTGCCTCCTCTGTTCTTCCAAGGAGAGAGAACCCATTCCAAAAAAAAAAAAAAAGTGTGACGCATGAAAGTCACACAATGAAGCAGAGAGGCTTGACCCATCTCATCCGACAAAAATCTGTGTCTGCGACTGATGATGTCACTTGTGACGCTGTTCGGGCGGTTACTATAGAGACTGTTTTTGTGATGGTGGACATTGTTTTAATGGGAGGGAAATGCAAGCGCACATTTTAAAATGAGCAAATGAGTGCGTGAGTGTCGGTGAATGATTAATGAGATATTTTATGACATTAAGCTACAGGGTTTTATTCTTCATATCAGGAAGCTGGTTATAAAAATGTCCATCCCTTAGAGAGGTTAGTAGAGCTGAAGTAAAAAAGCCAACACACTGATGTGTCTCACAGGCAGTGGTGGAAGAAGTACTGAGATCCTTTACTTAAATGATAGTAGAAATACCACGGTCTCAGAATACTCCATTACTTGTACAAGTCCTATATTAAAAATGTTATTTAAGTATAAGTACAACTCTAAATATCAAAAGTAAAGCGGCTCCTTTAACAGCGTTATATTATTATAAAATATCACATTGTTTTGTTTTTATCACTGATGAATACATGATAGAGCATGTTAATGTTGAAGTTTGCCAATGTGGAGCCAATTTGAGATATTTTAGAGATTAGATTATAGTAGTATAGTATTACATCACATCATAGAAGCATATCTTATGTAAATGTTTGGGAGTGAAAAGTACAATATATCCCTCTGCAACGTAGTGGATTAGAATTATAAAGTGGCATACCATGATAATACTCAAGTAAAGTTTGTCAAAATACTTAAAATATGTAAAATAACTTACTTAGATTACATTACTGCTCACTGGCAGAAGAAATAACTAATATAGAACAAATATCTTGTAATATTACAACAAAACAAAGATTAGCATGCAAATGCTAGCAGTTAGCAGGGGATAAGCTGTGTTATTGTGGGAGCAGTCAGTGTTGTAAGTTACGTGCTGTGTGTGAGCTACTCACCAGCTGCTTAATAACCCTCTCTACCAGGGTGGAGAAGGTGATGTTGTCATCCTCTCGGTTGTCGTAAACATATTTGGTTAGTTTCGGGATCACCTCTGTGTCCGTCTCTGACTCAAACTCGTATCCTTTGTTGATCTGAGGAAGGCACAGTTTACATGAAAACAAACATAAACAACCTGAGCATAAACTGTCAGTCATCCTGCAAGATCAGACTGCAGCAGGTCTTTCATGAATACCATCTATACGTTTTAATTCTATTCACTTAGTACTTAATTACATAAGGTTGGTGACCCTGAGAGCCACAGACAGATTTTCCTATAATAAAATATATTATGATATAACATAACTTAACATAATGTAATATAAATATCACCAAACAAAGGTAAAAGCCTCTAGTCTTTCATTCTGCATGTCGCTGATTGAAATTCTATTTAAACAAGAAACCATCTCGCGTTTGGGATCACACCTTTTGCAACATCAAAACAAGCCAAGGGCGTAAAGTGGGGGCGTCAATCCCCAATTCCTACCCCCCTGCATCCAGCTCCCTCACTCGGACCCCAATCATCTTTGAACTCTACCTTCCTTTTGATCTCAACTACACACCTGTCAAGTTTCGTGACAGCATCTTGCAGAGTCATGAGGCCAATGCGGTGATAAAATCTGTCCACAGACGGACAGAAATCTAAACACCTGGCAAAGAACTCAAAACCACCACTCTTGTAGTTCCTGTTCAACAGGTATGACTCCCACACAGACTCAAAAAGGGGAGAAAAAAGTACCAGCGTTGCTGTCGTGGCTGATAGCTACAGCAAAGATTTATATTCGTATTGCTGTGGTATTTGTTTTGGTTATTTTTTTCACTACTTGCCTACATAGAAGTTCTGCCTCTTCTTTACATTTATCTGTTCAGCTTCGTTGTCCTTGTCTCTAGCTGTTATTACTATTTCTGTGTGAGTACATTAAGAGATGCAAAAAACTGGAGTCAAATTGCTCACATTTGTACTCAGAGTCACACTTGTGACGTTGTCTCACATCAATGTTGTGTGTCAACAACTAGCTACTTAAAAGGTCCAGCGTGTAGGATTTGGATACCTCTAGTGGAGAGGTTGCAGATTGCAAGTAACTGAAACTTCTCCCGGGTGTCAAGCCTTTAAGAGAACTACAGTGGCTTACGCGAAAAAGCAAAAACATGAATGGCCCTAGCTTTTTAGCTTGTCCGTTCCGGGTTACTGTAGAAACATAGCGGACTCCGTGAAGAGGACCTACTCTGTGTGTAGATACAAACGGTGGACCTGGTAAGATCTCCAATGCTTTATTTTCTAAAGTGATTAAACTACACCCTAAAGTTGCATGGGCCGATTAAGTAATTTCACATAAGTGAAATTCTTTATCTGTTTTATCAATGCTTCTTGTATGTATTGTATGTACTTACCAGTCAGGTTTGACTTTTGCCCAAGTACAATGTGGCAACAAGTCACTCCTTAGTTAATGAGTAATACTGAATATTGTTGCCTCAATAGAGAGCTCTAGTGCCGACAGCTGAAGGGATTTATAAACAAAAGAAAAGTCTTATATAATCAGTTTTCAGTGTATTTATTTTATGAAATTAACTTATTTGAAAAACTATGCTTGCAGTGGCTGCCTAAGCATCAGTGACCTTTACAAACCCAGCTGAACAAACAAATCTAACTATGCAGCCACAAATGTGTCTAACCTGTAAACAGAGCCACATGGTAAACAGTGCCACATTAGTCTTCATGGTTCATTTGAGGGATGTTGTGCTTTTCAAAAAGACGCTGAAGGAGCAGCGATACACAGGGCGGGTCTGAGATGGCCCTGGACGGCATTGAAACTCAGTTGTGTGCACAAAAGAAATTCCTGACGAGAGGTTTACGTACCAGGTACGCCTTCAGCTCTTTGTAGTTGGTGATGATGCCATTGTGGATGACGACAAACTCTGAGAAAAGAAAACGTTAGTGAGAGAATTTAATGATCTGCCGTGATAGGCTGGATGACAATGAAGTCATTCAAAACATGATCTACAAATAGTCACAGCTTTCCTGTTTTTCCTGATTATCGAATGACTCTCCTGTGTTTCACTGAAAGCCTAAAACCGCCATTAAAGTAGATATTTCAACAGTATGTTTTGCATAGATTTACAGTTGGCTAACCATGGGTGTTAAATGAATTCATAATGTACACTGTACTGTGTATGTGAGCACATATTACCGTTTTCCTTGTCGGAGCGATGAGGGTGGCTGTTGACAGGGCTGGGCTCTCCGTGTGTGGCCCAGCGAGTGTGAGCGATGCCAAAGTGTGTGTACAGCTCCTCATCAAGGTCCAGTGAGTCTTTCTCTGAACAAGCAAAAAAAAGAAAAAAACCACACCAATCACTTTACTGACATGAACGTGAACAGACTTGCAGGGACATTCAAAAACAGCATGTTTACAAAGAGCCTGCATGAACCCACTGTAAAGCTCTTCATCCAGAGCCTTGACCTTCCCCTTCGTCTTGATTATGCAGATGCTGTTGTTGTTTTTATCAGTGGCCGTCTTCTTAGGACCATCCACAGCGATGCCTGCAAACAGACAGGAGGGGAATGAAATAGATACGTTTGGAGCAAGAAAGCGCACAGATTCAAAACCTTGTGTAGATTAGTGACGACAGGTTGAATGTAACTTCATCATGAAAGAATGCAGACGGATCGGTTAGGAGTAGTGACAAAAGATTGAATCTGTTGTGGGTGTGTCTGTGAATGTGCGCATTTAGGACATAGTGTTTAACAGCCATTAAAAGACATCTTAGTTGAGTGGCTTCATCTTACTCAAATAGGATTAACAAACACAAAGTGTGTGTGTTTGAAATATTTTAATGAAAAAAATGTCAGTTTATTGGTATTGCCTAATGTCATTGGTCTACTTGTGCTATTAATGCAAATATTCTGATACGTGTGAGTTCGTTGTTGGATAGCCGATGCTGCCTAAACGCGGTTAAGTAAAGGTTGGCCTGTGTTCTTGTCGCATTGAACAAGAACAGGCAATGCAATTCTGCGTACCGAAACGTCAGCTTGTTCGGTTAACCAACTTTAATAATGAAAATTGAGTCAAGGAAGTTGAGAGTCGGAAACAGAGGCAGCTCGCCTTCAAAGTAAAAGTTGCACGTTTTCAAACGCGTCGGCTACAGCGATCAATTTTAGGAGTTTAAATTAAATAAATAAACAAATAGCCTAAATAATGAACGGAACATTTCGTTATTAAGTCAAATTTCTGCCACTTTCCCACGACTGATCTGTATAGAATGATTCATTATATCATATATTTCATGTATTTAAATGAAGGCTTCTTAAACTATTTGGCTAAATGTTTCAGGCTGTAGTGTTGAGACATGTGTTGAGTCTGACTGTAGAAAGAGTTGACATTGAACTTTGACTTTATTGCTGGCTCTGTTGTCATGTCTCTAACACCTGTCAGCTTTCCGACATAAGATCCTTCAAGTTTATTTACTGTTCGCACTTTTGAGTACATTACGCCATCACACAGTAAATATAGAGGTATCGAACTCTGATCACTAGCCTTTCTTTAATTAGCGTTTTTAATATGACAGCCTCCTACAGGGTGCTCATGTGTAAGCTGCTCACAACACGGGTCTGTATTACAATGCATACTCTATAGCAATAACATAAAAACTACTGGCACTTTTCAAACTGTTTTTCAAACCCGTGTCTGCTGCCCTTTGGCATTATGGTAATATGGATTCCAGGCCAACCAATCAGCTCCTTCCCATCTAAAAACTCAATTTCAGACTCATTTGTCATCTATTACTGAGTACTAATCATTATTATTGCCGCTTCCTTTTTAAATGACATGCTATGGATTCAGTGTAGGCTACACAGAGACACTGCCAAAATGAAGTTGTGCAATAACTTTATGAGAGAAATATTAGATCTGCTGGTTCTATGACCTCAGTATTTGTCCCCAAATGCATGTGTCATGATTCATGCTATATAGTCATTTAAAATGAATAGCATGTCATTTAAAAATTATTATCCAGAGGATTATCCTGCAAAAAGAGTTTTATTTATTCATTTATTTTATTCTATGCAGAATAGTTAAAAGTGCGAAAAGTAAGTAAAGTAAATAAACTAAGCTGGCGTTACAGTCATGACAACAGAGCCAGCAATAAAGTCAAAGTTCAATGTAAATCACCTCTTTCTACCGTCAGACTCAACACATGTCTCAACAATATAGCCTGAAACATTCACCCAAATAGTTTAAGAAGGCTTTATTTAAATACATGAATTGATGATATAATGAATCATTAAGTACAGATAATTCAGTGTTCGAGCCCAATGGCGAATTTATTTACAATCAGTCATGGGAAAGTGGCAGACAGTTATATATTATGTTCATTATTTAGGCTATTTGTTTATTTATTTACTTTAGCGCTCCTAAAATCTGCCTTTGTTTCCGACTCTCAATAATTTACATTATTAGCACAAGTAGATCAATGAAATTAGGCAATAAACTGACATTTTTTCATTATACAACATGAACAATGGCAAATTAATTATACTTCATGCAAGCGATTGGTAGGTTTCGGCTGTTATATCAGTTTTCATTCATTTCAGTCCAACAAGGTACAATTTTGCAGACTCAGGTAATATGTGTAATAGTGATGCAACTCCAAATCATCTACATTTCTGGCAGATTGTGTTTCTTAATGATTTGATTGCTGACAAATACTGCCCAGATTTAATTTTTTAAAAGACGTGACACACAGGTGCTGCCAAGAAGTACTGTGAGCTTTTGTGCATAGTGTGTGTGTGTGTGTGTGTGTAGGTGTGTGGCAAAGCTGTGAGGCCGAGTGTCTTACCTGCTGAATCGTACCCTCTGTACTCCAGTCTCAGCAGACCCTTCACCAGCGTCTCAAATATCTCCTTTCTGGTGCGAGTCACTCGGTAATTCAGGTAGGCAAAGATCCCTTTTAGAAAAGGGAGAGAGAAACAGAACTGAAAACCTGAAGGAAGAGTTCACACAAATGCAAAGAGCACAGTTGCGTCTTTGGATACAAGTCTGTAAGGACACATTTACAATGTAGGATGGGCCTATTGGTACAAGTTGGCAATAGATAGAGGACATCAATATCCACCTTTTTAGGATGATTGAGGGGGAGCATGAGGAGGTCAACTAATACAACTAATAGCTTCTGTGCTAATTTTTAAAGTCTGCATAATCTTCACCTTAGTATGTTTGGGAAGGACAAGAACGCACAAAAGGCTGTATGTGAGAGCAGAAATGGCTTCTCATTACATTTAATAACATGCGTCGGTCAAGCTCTTGCATCTTCATTCAATTAAAACTACTTTGTGTGTGTGTGTGTGTGTGTGTGTGTGTGTGTGTGTGTGTGTGTGTGTGTGTGTGTGTGTGTGTGTGTGTGTGTGTGTGTGTGTGTGTGGGTTGGAGCAGCTAGGTCGGCAGGCTGTAAACGTCCCCACTCGAGAGTGTTAGACGTGAGGCTAACTGGTGCTTTCACCTTATTGGTGGCGCTTTGGATGCGCGTCACGACATGGACGCAAGATAATGGATTTCATTTAATTATGTTAAAGTAACTGGTAAGACTTGCCTGTCAACGTGCGTGAGTGGAAACACTGACACGTCGCAGCTGCGCGCAACGCGTCTCAGGAATCCACACGGATCGGAAAACAGAGCGGTCTATCCGGCTGTTTCAGTTCATAATTCATATTTTCATCACGATGATCGGGACAACTTCACGAGAACAAATGTATGATATGATAACTTTTATCATCACGCGCACGGACTCGGGTGTCTGAGCGCTGGGCACTGCGGGAACCCGTCGAGGCAATTTCCATGCGTAAATAAATTGAAATTCCCTCCAACAAGTTTCGAAACGCATTTACTCGATATAAAGCAAACTTACCACACATGACTCAAGTTTTGCCTTCGCTGCTGGACACCTTTTATGAGAGACAACGACTTGTAGTTTTCCTGTTGAAGTGATGCCTCTGCTCTGTTGAATCCACAATGACTGCACACGCTCACTATTCATTTAAATTAGTTTCCTGTAGAGGCAGCGGTCCCGCCCCCTGCCTTCCTCACATCGTCACACCGCTCCACCTGTTTGACAGGCCCCTTTAAACTCTATTAATTGGCGACCTGCCTGTTAACGTCAGCAGTATTCAAGACAATGTTTGTCCTGTTTCATTGAGGAGATGGTTCACCTTTCACATCTGTTTGCTTGACGTGTGTATAACTGTTTTCACCTTGTAGGTCTGTGTGTGAGCCAACATGGCAAGATGTTATGCTGGGGACACTACTCTGTAGTAGGAACTGAGGGACGGTGGTTTCTAGTTTCTTTCTTCAAGGCTTGGCCCAGACTTCTCTCCACCCAACACTTAACGCTGTGAATGAAGAACCACACTATAGGAAACAAGTATCATAACAATAGAGAAGATAATTATCTTGTGTCCTACTATGCATGAAGATGTTATTGTATGCCCAGTTACTTTGGATTTGACCGAACCTTTTGTTGGCAGACTTTTTGGTTCCTCCGGCTTCCTGTTTCTTATCAAATAATTTCCCTTAAGTTTGAATAAAAGTATCTAGTCATGTATTAACTAATTAGATCTGCTGCTCTGTACATTTGCACATAACACATTTTTTTAAGTAAATGTAAGTTACTTTTTAAGTAAAAGTAAATTTGTGTGAAACCTATTGTCCTTTAATGTTCTCCAAGGAACCTTTGGATGCAGAAGGCAGTTACTCGGCATTGGTATAGATGTGGTCATGATGTGATCTCTGTGTTAAAGAACAATTTACAAATGCTTCACTTATTTCTACTCCTAATAATGAGGACCTGATGCCAAATAAAGCTCAGAGCAATAAGGAATGACATCAATTCATCAACTTTGACATATTAACTGCTTTTTATTAGACGCACCTGTTAAATAAGAGAAACTGAGTCCTCTATCGCCTCTTACGCTCTTATCCTGCCTGGTTAATTCACATTGCTTCCTTATGATCTCTGAATGTCTCCTGGACTCTGGAACATTTGTAAATTTAATAGCCTGTGTAGTGAGATGGAAAAGCTTTTTATGTTCATCTTGATGTGAAAGTATTATTCTATCGTCCATCCTCTTAAATGAATATCAGATTGAACAGAAGTCCCAGGTACAAGGTACACAGGTGACAACAGTAGTGATGGTCTGGTGAAATGCCAGGTCACATTTAAATTACACAAACAGAGATGAAAAAAACCACTAATATGACAAATGAATGGATAATCGTTTAGATACACCACTCATAAAATTGCTTCAGCACTTAAGTTGTATTACCAGGTCACTGAACCACAAGTCCAATCGAAACAGCTTTGTAGTCATGAACTTACTGTAACTTATCAAACTTATCACTCAGGTTACTGCTTCTTCTTTCCCCTGTGCAAAGGTCTTGACAGAGCTCAGACGCCAGGCCACATTTAGAGCAGAAATGAATGATAGAACGTTATTGACTTGGACAGGTTTTATGGATTATTTGCATGTGCGTAAGATGCGCATTTTCACAAGACAGATACTGAGGGAAATATAAAGATGATTTGAATGTTTAATGATCTACTTAAACCACTGTAGTAGAACTGTAGTTGACATTTAAAAAAACCCGTGAGAGATGTCAGTGAGAGTCAGACACGGAGACGCTGCTTATCTCGGTCTCTGTCTGTATCTTAGTTGGCTGGGTACCAAAAGGTGTTAAGTGGATGGAAGGAGATAGTCGGTGATAAAGTGTGTGAGACAGTGTGTGTAGGCAGGAAGACCTATAAAAATGAAAGAAAAAGAGTCACAAAACAGGACAGAGAAGTTTGAAATGGGCGCATGTGTGTTTCTCTCGGTCGACATCTCTACTTGAGGAATGTGTTAGCGTCCTGCCAAGTCACACGCCTCACCTCGCTTTGTCCAAACATCAGCCTATATGTGATCATGATGAAGGAGAACAGCGATGGACCGTGGTACACATTGTGTGTATGAAAGAGTACAGTTTCTTATTTGTTTTGGACTGTATTGCCCAATCCTTCACAAAACGCTTAATTCCAACACTACTGTGTTTTTGCATATACTGTGCATGTATTTGCATGCGCACTCTATAAACGATATTACACATGTAATGATCTTTCTTTGAGCAATGACATGTGTTCAGGTGTACTGTGGCTTTGCGTGAGTGAGAACCAGTGACAGAAGCCAAAGACTTGCATTCCTCTCCTGGCTTAAGGGATTACATGAAAGTCCATGTGCTCTATGACAATCCAATATAATGAGATCCACCCAAGAGATCAAAGGTTCCTTAAGTAGTAAGAAGATATAAAATGATGGGCAGAACATTTTAAATTGTCCTCACTTTTAACCTTGATTAAACCTTTAACTTCTGCTGTCTAGTTTGTTATGTGTGTTGTTCTTATGATTTGATTTGATTGCTACAGTGGTAATTGATCTTCTCTAATTGTTGGATTGCAGTCAAACCCATATGCAGCCAGATGAACCTGTTTGGCTTGATGAGAGTGGGTGACGCCCTGAAATTGACAGCAATCGCAGTCTGATGACTTCTGACACCCGCATCACGTTGAAACAGACCAACATTGATTGATTTTTTTTACATATTTCACAGAATGAAAGAATAATAAACTATGGAGACCGTCTTGCGATGGAATCACGCCGGCAGAGATACCAAATCGGGCCAGGGAAAATACAATGGTCCCCACTTTGTACCGCCCTACTTCTGGTGCCCTGGCTCGTAGTACACCCATCTTCAAACTCAACCTTCATTTTGATCTCAAATACACATCTGCTAAGTTTCATTACTGCATCTTATGGGGTTGTGACGCGATCGTGGTGGAATAATTTGTCCACAGATACGCAGACTCACAAGGTGAAAACAAAACCAGGATGTTGCATATTTGAGGCTAAAGGGTTGAGGGTAGGGATATTACAACTGTAAACCACATTTAGAGTTTATGTTAACATTATTATAACATAATGATAGTTATATCTGCTTGAATGATGCTATGAAAAAGGGGCCAATAGCCAAGTCGTGATTTGGATATGGAACATTTTACGTACTTTGGCCAAGTGCACAACACCTCTCCTAGGTATTACATTCAAACAGCACAGCCAAGAAATGAATCATCTCACACACACACACAGACAGACAGTGCTCTGGAAGTGGTGTGTGGTAGTGCTAAAAGCTTTCCCGTATTTTCTCTTTAAGCATTAGACACCAGTGAGTGCATCAACCGGATGTGGCTCTAGTGAGCTCCGGCTGACTGTTAAGACCTTGTTTTAGGGGATCTCCCTTCCCACATCTGCTTCATGTTAGGGCCTGGGGGCCAGTACAGGAGGGCCCAACATTACACTCTGCTTCTCAGTGGGGGATGGCAGGAGAATGCCTGATGAACAGAGACACTGATGGACACAGGCTGGAGACTGGGTTATGCAAAACTGGTAACATTGTAGTTAAATATATATACAAGAATACACAAACAAAGCAAAAGACGGGAAACAGAATGACAAACTCAAACTGCCACACAAACACAATGTGCTGTTTCCCTGTTGTCCGAAATGGAGGACCTTAAAAAAAGAATAAGTTGGATTTTTCACGTCAGTCGTTCAGTTCAGTTTTCTGTCTTTCCAGCAGGGTACAAACGTCAACAAACCTCTGATAGTTTCAGATCAGCAGAAAAGAGAACCAAGTCAAGAGCTACAAGAAATCAGATATTATTTATAGTAAAACATATGTTCTATACAATTTGTCGACATTGTGAGAATGCACATGTCTCACACCAGTATTTACTGCCCAGAAGCTTGCATTCCCCCACATACATTCCCGACACACTGTAGCTGCACTCATTTTCTGCACGGGTGTCTTTCGGGACACGGAAATGCTGCAACAGAGGTCAAGTCTTCACAATTTATGAGGCACAGCAGTTTGTTATTGCGTAACATTGGCACAGTGATTTGATTTGTGTCTTATCCACATCTGTGTTAGCAGCTGTAACACTGTAACTCTATCCCCAGCGAGTGGGCATGATTGATGCTTACTTTCACAGGACACAGTACCTGAAGACAGCCATCAGCTACCCTGCCCCAGTCTCCTCTCAGCTTGGCGGGTTCACCTCCGGGCCAGCTCACCGTGAATCAGCCGCAGATGTGGTTCTGGAGTCACATGGGGTTACATATGACGGAGGACCCGCCCAGCAGCAGACGTCAGAAAGGACCCCCTTCAAATCCCTCGTTAAGTTTTGTCACCATGGTGTTCTTTTCATGGCGAAAAATAACTAGATTCTGAAAAACACTGCATTACTCATTGTTGTGGTTGGTGACGCTTACACAAACAAGTTGTGAGTTTCATGAATAAGATACACCCGTAGTGTATTAGTTGGCAGCAATACATTAAATGTAACTCCAGAAGTAAGATATTTTATCATTATGTTATCACAGCAGCTTTCTTTGTTGAAACGTTGGAAATACATCTTGACTTTCCTGATAACTTAGTAACATCTCATGAACGGCTGATATAGAAAACAGCCTCTAAAAGAGTTTATTACCTCTCGAGGATAAAGACTCCGTGTAGGTCAGATATCAGAAGCCCAATATCTGTTTATTACAGAATCCCTGTAATTTAGTCGAGCTGGTGGGAGGATTTCCCCACATATTCCTGGAGTCGCCCTGACATAAAGTGCTCCTACCACTCCTTCATGTATTAGATGAAAGTACACTTAGTCCTCCTCAAAGTTGACCTTTATACAGAGCACATTTAGACTAGGTTGTCCAAAACATGGTATCACTAACACACATACACCTGGATCACTGGAGCAGGATCTTAAACATTTGTTGCTGTTTCTCTTAAAAAACTGGCATTTACATTGTTTCCATGCACGGTATTTTGACCAGACTGGCAAGTCTAACTTGTGTCATAGGGGTGTAGCCCAAAGCGTGTAACTAATTGTTTTGAGGTTGTTATGGAAGTCATTTGGCCAGACCAGTTTTTCGAAATATAGATGCGTAAGTGACTGTGTCGTGTCAGATTGCAGAAGACATCCTGGTGTTTGTTTTGGTCCGTGGTCACTCTGGCGGGGTGGTGCTTGCCGTCGCACATCTGGGAGTGAGCTCAATGATATGTGTGGGATCGGAGCAGAGGTGGAGGAGGGGAGCCGAGAAGGGGGGGGGGGGGGGTGTACGCAACCACGTCATGTCGGACCCAGAGCGAGAGAGCCATCTGTATTATGTCATTTATGCTGGGGCACTCCACCCTTTGCTCTCTGTTTCTCTCACTTCTAGACTCCCCCACCCACTGTTTCTCTTGCCTTTGCTTTAGTGCTGCGTGTGTTTTACGTGTCCCAAGACTGAACAGGCCCATCTCCGTCTGTGTTTGTACTTATACTAAACTTTTACACCAAATCTTATTTCTCCAGGACTGCACTTTCTTCACCCTATCTTCTTTCCTGCCTTTCATTTTGTGTCTGTGTATCCAGCTTCTGAGTGAAAGTTCTTTGTCTGCACTCGCCTGTCTCACTTGATGTTCACCTTTGCTCCTGTGGCACCACCTGAAAACCAGACGTGGACGCTCAACAGCCTGTAATTAAGTAAAGGAGGGTTCCCTTTAGGGGCTCCAGCTAATTTCAGAATAAAATGACAGTTGATGTTTAAAGTTGATGAGAACGAAAGTGATTAGCTCAAGTTGAGGCCTTGCTTCTGTTAGAACGACAGCATTTCATCTGAAGGAAGGCTGTCATTGATCAATGAGTCAATATGCAATATAAATATCCTGAACAGTATGTGCATCCTGGTGTGTCTCTGTAAGAAGAAAGAAACACGGGCAACAGACACACCCTGTAATAACTACTACACACCCTCTCTCACACACACACACACACACACACACACACACACACATTAAACAGAACACCAGACAATAACTGCTTAGGGCTTTAACAAGGCTGTAAACCTTTTCACTTCATGGCTGAGCCAACAGGGAGGGAGTCTGCTCTCTGCTGTTTCTAGCTGCTGGCTCATTGTCAGATGGCCTGCATGTTAGCTTTGATGTAGAGAGGAGAGATTGGGTAGTTAATAATGCTCAGTATCGTTGACAATATCCTGAAATTGCTGTTACAATAAAATCAATCTCCTTACCAACAGTAGAACATGACTAATTAAATCAATGTGTACACAGCAGAGGATGTGATGGACTAGACAAGGGACAGAGGGAACTGCTTTTCTCCTGATTCTTCTCACCTCTGCCCTTCATGTCTCTGTGGGAAATGTAATTTCCTCATTATCTATCTATCACACTTTTCATTTGGGTATAAAATGATATCATGGCTATTTAATATATCTGATTCCAGAATAAACACTCCTGTTCTTGATTTTAATCTGGGTAATGTAAAAGACAATGAAACATAGAAGTCAAACTAATGAGTATAAAACATACTATTCTGAGCTTATTGCACCACCTTCTGGCTAAAGACTGTAGCTCAAGGTTGGTGTAAAATTCTTGCACGTTGTCGCCAACGGGGGTCAAATTTCACCTTATATGTTGATATCATGGCAACGGAAAATTGAGGCGAGAGCCAGTTGATCTTTTCAATCAACTGGCAGATTATTGCTACTATGATCCATGGCATAGAATTAATAAATGTTAAAAGAACAGCCTCTTTGAAATTCCTGCCAAAAGCCCTGATTTGTTTAGCGATTGACAGATTCAAATATAAGAAGTGAAAGAAAATGGTAGCTCAGTCTAATTATGAGGCTGTACGTTCACATTCTGCTGTAGCTTGATTTACAAAGCAACAAAAAACACAGAGAGAGATATCCTGTGTGACACTCTGTGAATTGGTCGGTCAGGAACACACTTCTTCGGAGACACAACTTCTACGATACAGCATGCGCTAATCACGAAATTGTCTTTCTTTCAAATAAATGCACGATGCTGTGAATACAAATAGAATGAATTTATAAATTAGTGTGCACTCTTCAGATAAAACAATCAGTGAACAATATACTAAAGGAGTGGGGTGCTTGTCCAGGCTCCATGGAATTATATTTCCATATGTTTGCATTGAGAAAAGAACCAGAGAACCACTTTAGATGTTATTATCAGATTTATTTACAGATGTAAGTGGGAGACCATCTCCCTTGTGCATTTACTTACTGGAATTCATCAACTTTTTCAAATAAAACAGCAGGGATTCTTATATTGCGACTCAGGAAATGCAAAATAGAAAATTGTACCACTTCAATGCTTTGTATGTTCATAGCACGTTGAAACAATTTTGTGATGCATATAAAAATGTGATAAACTCAATCCACCACTATTTAGAATTATCAATGTTGATTAAGTTGAAATATGTATTTAAAAAAAGCAAAGTAAGATGCTCTTTCATTCAATAATAATAAAAAAAGCTGTACTTTGATGGCAAGAACGCAATAAAGCAAACATGCTGCAAGTTTAGGCACACACCAGTCATCCCACACTATACTCAGCATGCTAACAGAGGAAAGGACTACACAACTACAGATCTGTGTGCTTATTCAAAATAAAATAAGAAAAGAAATGAGGCAACTGAGCATTATTAATTGAAATAGCTGGTCAGTTGTATGAGAGGCAATGCTAAAGTGATTAGCTAGAGCAAAAGGACTGACGAAATATTTCAACTTCAATCTCATGCCATCATTGACAATTGAACAAGGACAGCAAGGCAATGCATGTCAATGCATCCATTATGTGCAGAACAATAATACTACAAAAGCAATGCTACCTTTAGAGGTGACAAATTAAATGACGTGATATGGTGTTGTATTTGGACCAATGAGCTGGAGGCGATAGGAAGGGGACGGTGTGGACTAATAGGAGTAGGTCCGCTGGGAGGAGTAACAGTGCGGGGTTGTCTCTGGGGCCGGTGTGCTAACACTACATGGTGGTCTTCTTTCCTCTCAGCCTCAGTGAGTTTGCAGGGAGGCAGAAGGGACAGTGGAAGATAAGAAAGCAAGTGAGCAAACCAGTCGGAGAAAAGAAAACTATTAAAAGATATGGTACAGAGGTGTTACTACACAGCGGGTCCGTCTTCAGAAGCCTGAGGGTGTTAAAACATTCATGTCCCGAGGTTTAAGTTTGTGCGGCCGTGTGGGTGCCTGCTTGGCCTCAATACCCGAGATCTCAATCTTGGGGGGCATGAAATTGGCTGGGTCGTCCACCTTGAAGTTGCCCTTGGTGTTGGTGCCATCCATGGTGGAGGACTTCTGCATGCCGAAATAGGACTGCAGTGAGAAGCCTGAAGGAGAGACGAGAAATATTGATATTAATGACCTGAATCTAGCCGTTGTAAAAAGGGAGCAGCTTTAGTGTCATGATTTTAAAGAGTAACTTTAGTCCCCCCTGACTCCGCCAGCAGGTTACATCCATGTCTGTCCAAAATGTCATCACTTTTATCAGATTAGACATCTGTGTGAAATTGTAATAATTAAAATTCAGCAAAGGATGTTTTTGCCAAATTTGAAGAAATTCCCTCAAGGCGTTCCTGAGATATCGCGTTCAGCGGAATGGGTCAGGCGTGAGGTCACCGGGACCTTTTACCACCAAATTGTAATCAGTTCATCCTTGAATATAAGTGGACGTTTGTGCCAAATGTGAAGAAATTCCCTCCTGGTGTTCCTGAGAGATCATTGGACGGATGTACTGTACATATGGACAGATACACCTGAAAACACAATGTCCCTGGCATGGAAGCATAAAAAGCAAACCACTAATCCACACCCAGGTGTGTTCAAACTGAGATTTATTTGTTTGACCAATATTATTCTTTGTATTATACAAGCTTGTGTCTTTTGGGTGCTGGGTAAACTCTTTTAATTATATTTGAATCAGAGATTGTGAGGAACATCGCCCCACCCTGACAATGGAAAGTCACCGCTGATTTCAAGAGCTGTTCACTTGTAACCAGGGTTCATCTGAGGCAGTAGAAGCAGTATTATTGCATTCAAAGAAAAAGCACGGGGCACAGGGTTCAACCTGCGATGAGAGCCTATCACATCTATTATGCGTTCATACTGTAATACACAAACGATCCAAGTTTAGACTGGGTAGAAATCTCTCACCTGTGCTGGTTTCACAGCCTGGGTCAGTGGGGGACTTCTGTACCACGGGTCGAGTTCCAAAGAAGCTCCACCTCTCTGTTCCTCCTCCTCCTCCTCCTCCACCCTCATTTCCTCCCATGTCTGTGCTGGGGTTGGGACAATTAAGCTCCGGGGTGGCAAGAAAAGACGCAGGATTCAGCTGGAACCAGTTCCTGTATTCCCGCCAAGCAAAAGCAAGCCATGGACATGAGGTCAAACACGAGAAGGATATGCCATATGGCACACAATGTGAGCCATGTTGGGAAAATGAAGCACGCCAAGATTAGAGGTTCCGGTTCCATCCATTTTTAGATAACATTTTGGATCTGCATTTAGATTAAATAACAATAAGAGCTAAACATTACAGCAGCATGATGCCTACCTGCGACTAACAGCCGGTGATGTGTGGGGAGTAACACAGGGGGTGACACTGGGGGTGACGGAGGGGGTGACAGAAGGGGTGACACTTGGGGTGGATTGTGTTGATGTTGTACACCTGTCCTCCTTGAAGTCCCCGCTTGGCATTCTCAACTTCTGCAAAAGACAGAAAAAGCAAGCAATGAAACACACAAATACTGAAGAATCACCCTGTACATTACAAAGTGATTATTTAAAGTTTATTCATAAACATGGCTGGATGTACACTTTGTCCCTCATGTCCATGTTAACAGCCCATATATGTGGCAACTGTGTCAGAGACAGAGCAAACACTCCGTGATTACACAATGAAAAAGGTCAGCAGTGTTATTCTGGACCTGCTGTGACCATGAGGTGTGTGTGAGAGAAGAGAGATAGGGGATGACAAAGAGAGATTTGATGCACTGTGAGCAGGGCAGTGGCAATCGTGCAAATAAACAACAGGGTGCCCCCATGACTTTTTATCACCTGTGTATTATTTTGACAGATGAAACTGTTGTGATTTATAAAAAGTTAGGCCAATGGTGACAGAGAAAAGCCCCCCCCCCCAAAAAAAAAAAAAAACATGGTCCAAGCTACACCCAGTGCTTCTCATATGTTAAGAAAGGGATGGAGGTTAACTTTATCACAAATACGATTACAACTAAATTCTATTAACACTTAAGGTTGAGAACCTTGAGGTGGGGCAAGTGTGGAATGTGTTATTACATAGCGTTAGCAAATGTGATGGCAAGTTCAACTCGTGCCAGTTTGTGTCTCATTTCAGTTACTTAACATTATAATACAGGAGGGGCCCAAACTAAGGCTAGGTCCCCTCGGGAGACCAGTGAAGCTAGATAAGGATATGACGGTTCCCGAAACAGATAAAAACACTCTGTGCTCTTAGCTTACTTATTTAGCGTGGGGAGATATAGCGTTAGTGTTATGAAGGACTTCACGTTAGCGTTATCTAGTGTCTAGTATCTAGTTTGTGTACACGGGTTAGCTCAAATGCTAGCTTTGCTAGCTAACGTTAGCCTACAATGTTGCTTTGCTAACGGCCTGTTTTCCGGTCGGACTGTACAAATAACTAAAGCTAAACACAATTAATTAACATACCTTTTTATGATACAATTTCTTTGACGTTCCAGTCCGTCAGATTCCTTCATTTTATCCATAATTAGCTGTTTTAACACGATTTTCTTCTCGAAAACTCAAAAGATAAAGCCTGTACACACAGTACAGTGGGCCTCCAAAACGCCTCTTTCTGTTAGGAGCTCGGTGATTGGTCCGTTTGACAAAATAAGGGGATCGAATCATTTAGGGGCGTTGCCTGGCAACACTACTGCCGGAAGCTCCAGTCTTTGGAACAGCACAAACCTGATTACGTAATTTGTTGTTTACCAAGATGTTCCCTGCAATCACAAATACAATACACTGCTAAACAATATGGCATTGTCATATAATATACAATAATAAAACGTGCTCATTTTGTAATGTGTGTAATTACACAGCCATTGTTCTTTTAGTATAAATATAGTCCTCACTAATCATAAAGGGCTTGTGTTCTTGTGCGTTCAAATTCTTAAAACGTTGGAATGTTGTTGTAGGTCAGGTGAGAGCACTTGAAACGTGAGCCTGGGTAATGGGCCAGGGAGACTGTATAAATACAGATAAAAGAGATAAACAACCTTTGAACATCCACACTGTGTGCATAAGATTCTCCTGGGTCAGCTCGGTCACTTTAACACCCAATTTGTTTTCTTCTATTTGTGCAAGTTATATTTTCATGACACAGACATCATTCTGTCAGTGTTCACGGGATGTTAGAGCGCTGTATTATAAACATGAAAATGTATATCCAGAGCTTGTGTGACAATGTGACATTTCCAAACCAAATTTCTCCTATCCATAAGAATCTAAAAAAACTCAGTCTTGCCAAAAGTACCTCGTGAATGAATAAAAGTAAAAAAACAAAACTTAACACAGCTTAATTCCGGTTTGTTATCAATCAGGTTCATCAGGTATATCCAAAGAAAGTCAGGCCTGAGACCTTTCATTTTGGTCTAAACTAAACTAACAGCGAGCAAGAACGTGTGTAGGAGCTTTTCTTTTGACTTTTATTCAATTTGTGCAATTATTCATTTAATATTTGTACTGCTGCTTGGCACATCAAAGCTTCTACATTTGTTCATACTCACTGGCAATGTGCCGTCCCCCAGCCGGTGAAAGCGTGTCTCCTCAGCAGAGAGCCCCTTGTGGGGATAATACCCGGCATCCGTGAGCCCTGCCTGGTGCTCGAACTTCTGGATGCTCTCCTGGTTCTGCTCTAAGTGAGGATGGGCATACAGTGGAGACAAAATGAGCCAGTGTTTTCAGATGCTACACTCCATTATAGCAACCTCTGAAGATTGTGACGTTTACATAATTCTGTGTCATGTAGTAATGGAAGTTAGTGTATCTGTGTCTTAACACACACAGGAAGTGCCTAGATATTTATCAAAATGAAAATAAATGTTCATCATTTAGGTTCAGTTGGTTTTGTTGACTTACTGATCATCAGTGTGCTCATTAAGGAGGTGGCTTTGGCTTTCACAACGGGCACTGGGGACTTGACTGCCGATGGTGCCTCAAAAGTCAGCAGCTTCCCATCAACCTTGCCTTCCTGATCACACACGTTTACACACGTTAGGATTAACTTACAAACCAGTTACACAACAAACAAGAGCAAACCAAATTTTTCCAGGCATCACACAAGCCAATACATGCATAAGGTAACCATTTCCAAATACTTTGGTTCAGATAGTCAGGACAAACAGGAAAGCACCTCTGCAGTCTTCCTGAACTTGTGCTTTGGGATGACAGGGTTGCTCCATAACATGTTGACAGTCAGGTCTGGAGGTGGTGAATGCATGGTGGCCTCCATCAGCTCATCATAGCTTACATTGCGCCGAGTCATTCCAATGGGAGACGAAAAGGTGCCAAAGAGACCGGATGATGTTCCAGACTCAAGTGCTAAAGAATGGAAAAATATGATAAAACTAGCAAATCATTTTTACATATTTTAAAATGTTAAGATTATCACACCAAAATCTTTCTTCCTGCATTACCTGGAATGTCTCCCCGTCGTGAGCTCATTTTGACAACCGATCAGAAGGGCTGACCACAGGAGACTTTTGCGTGACAGTGTGAAGGTCCACCTAGCTTTGGGCTCCAAACCTTCATCACATGACATCACACAGTGTTACAGGGTCATTAGACAGATAGAAAAAGGCCTGCACCTATGGAAGCAACGTGTGTAGTCCAACAACACGTTGCTGTCGGTCAGAAGGGAGGCAAATAAATACATGTCACATGCATGTTTTTATTCGCCTAAGCATGGGAGTAGCATGAGACTAAACAGACTGCGTGAAGTGAATGGTGTCCTGTTTCTGACCTTCTCCAAATAGAACCAAAGAGTCTGGTTACAGCACTGTAATTAATATCAGATTATGTAAGTCACCCTCATATACCAGGCTCTCCTCTGCCCAAAACAGAGGGAAACAGCCCGACTGTGAAATAAAGCAGGCTCATATTCACAAGGAAATGAAACCTTTTGAATTGAGGAAATACTGCCTGTTGGATAAAATGGAACTTGTTCATCTAATACCTCATTGTGTAAAAGGCAAAGACAGCCACTCAAAGTAGTCCTCTTTGGTCACGGTGAACCTGATAACCTGTTATCAGTGCTCCTTATCGTTCAGCCTTGGCTGGACTAACTTTCCATTGCAAGCCACCTGCATCTTCCTCACTTTAGGCTGAATGAATGACGAGAAGACAGCGTCCACCATCTGTAAACTCTTTATGCTGGAATTGTTTGGATTTTGCAGATTTAGATAAGTGTCTTCGAGTATACTTTGCAGACATGCTGACACCAAATCTGCTATTGTTCATCACGTCAGTGCTGTGGGGAGTCAGCTGCAATGACTTGCAAAACAGGAACTGGCTAAATCACACCATGGCCGTGTGGGAATAATGTCTAAAATAATCTGTAAACTAGAACAACATTAACACTTCGGCTAGTTTTAGGGAGGCCACCTAAATACTGAAAAAAACTGTCGAGTATTTAAATCATTAATAGACTGGTATGTGTCAAAAACTACATGCATTGCATTTCTTTGTAGTTTTTTTTCCTCAAATCAGTTCAGTCATTTGCAGCGTTTAAAGGAACGCTCCATTAAAAGGAAACACTTACCTCACCCTGTCAATATTCCCTGTCCTCCCCTGTTGAAATTACTCCACAGCGACAGGGATCTCTTTGCAACAGAGGCGCAGATTTGACAGACTGAACGAACAAATATTGTATGTTTGTTCATCGGTGGGTTCATCCATGACTTTTGGACACGTAGAGAGTAAACAGAGCCCTGAGACGTCCACCAGTGAACGCACCATATCCGACAACGGAGCCGGCGGAAGTGATCATCCGAAAGTTAAAGCGCTGCAGCTCGCCTGGGAAGACGTGCGATGCAATGTAACGGCACTGTGAAAGAGTAGTCTACTGTTATACAGGCCTACTGCACAATACCAACAAGCAGTGATGGGAGAATAAATCAGATCTTTAACTTAAGCTATTAAGGTATAATTAACAACAGTTAAAGTCCTGCGTTTTGAAATTTGTAAAAGTATAAATGTATTAACGTCAATATTAAAGTACCGAGACGTACACGTCATGCAGAATAGTCTATTTCAGAATAATGTATGTTATGTTACTGAATTATGATCATTAATGAATCAATGTGTACATTGACATTAAAGTTAAAGCTGGCACATGTGGGGCTGATTTGATTTGATTTAGATTTTTTTTTGTTAATCACAGGCTTGCTTGTAAAATGCCCCAAGTGTTCTTGATAGGCTATATCATATTTTTTAAAATATTATATATTATGATATTTTGCATTATTAATCTCAATCTGGAAAGTAATTTAAGTTATTAAATAAATGTAGTGAAGTAAGAAATACATATACAAATATATTTGCCTTTGGGATGTAAAAGTATGAGCTAGCAGGGGAAAAAACACTAAAGTAAGGTAAGTATCCACTTCAGATAAGTACTTTCCACCAATGCCAGTTTAAATGTCTTATTTCGACATTGAAATTTCACTATGGAAGCTTTGCAGTTAAATTATGCGTAAGAAATTGAACTGCCCAAAATATCATGTTATGTATGAAGCATAGAAAATACTCGTGGCTTTGGTTAAAGTTAGAGCAAGGATTAGGCATACAGTGGTTATGGTAAATATTGGGAATGAACTCCAGTGTGTGTGTGTGTGTGTGTGTGTGTGAGATGTGTTAGAGCATACAGCCTATAAGAATCAATGATCTGAGCCACCCCTGACAGAGAAAACGCATGGTGCTGGCGTGTTATTCACCCTGTAATCTCAGAGTCTCTGCAGCTTCGGTGTCCTCTGGTATCTGATACATGTAAGTACTGGTAAGACCCATTAAGTGTGTTGAGAAGACATGTTAAAGAGTGACTCCCTCTGATATTCAATGCTGTGCATTCTAATTCTGTATGAGGTCAGTGACATGACACATGAACTTCATTTCTTGCATTTAAAGCCCTGAACCACAAGGTGACACTGTTGATGTAGGGAACAACAAACACTTGACTTATAGTTCATGCTTCCTTGAGCTTTTATTATTAACATTTATAAAAACACTGACAATTCCAAAATACATAAAACTTGGTTCACAACAATATTTGAATGTCAAGAAACGCATGTTGCTGGCGTGTTATTCGCCCTGTCATCTCAGAGTCTCTGCAGCTTTAGTGTCTTCTGGTAGCTGATACATGTAAGTACTAGTAAGACCCATTAATTGTGTTGAGGAGACTCGTAAATGTTCACATTAACTGTATTTCTTGCATTGGCAGCCCTGAACCACAAGGTGGCACTGTTGATGTATAGGGAACAAACAGTATCAGACCCAGAACAAAAATCAATGAATCAATGCTTCTTTGATTTCTTTTTTTTTTAATTATAAAAACAACACTGACATTACTAAAAATGCATAAAACTTGGTTCACAACACATACATCTATTTACAAAAACAGATACAAGGAAATAAAAGGGAACGGAGATCATACTGTAAGTGCACATAAGTATAAATAGAAGATAAATAGACAAAAAGTGTATTTCATTTCACATTTGCTTAAGGTGCCATTGTGTATGGGGGTCAGAGGTCATCTGATCTTCATATTGATCGGAGGAGTTAAAGAGTCAGACGCGAGCTGTGTTGGTGGTGGAAGTGAGCTCAGTTGGTCTGGCTGTAGAAGAGGTTTGCCGTTTCCTAGAAATGACAAAGAAGAAGAACACACATTAGACACATTACAACAGTGTGGAGAAGGCATCAAGTATTTCATTATGAAACATGGAGATTCACTGAAAGATTCATATAGAAGTTGGGTGATCGGTTTATTCTAAAGATGAGGCTCAGATTCACGTCTGTAAAAATACTCACGTGATGGAAGCCATGAGCTTTTGCACTGCCTTCACCTTGGGGTTCAGGCAAAAGCGATGGCCGTTGTTGTTGGTGACACTGTTGAAATGGAAAGTAGAGGCAGTTAGATTGATGACAAGAAGTGCCTTAGATATATATTGGATAGAAATGGATAAAATGCCAGCCTAGGTGTTATGTGTGAAAGGTTTACTGAGAAGCTTCCAATGCAAAATGCAAATAGCAAATCATTCTTTTCTAATCAAGAGACATTATTGCACTAATATACCACATTTCCACAGTCTTAATTAAAGATTTCAGTGCGTCTTACACAATCTCCACTTTGTCACAGAAGATGGTTGCTGGGTAGATGTGGACGTCCGTTATCTTAGTCCCTGGTCTAATTCCATTCCTGACACGTTGACACAGACACAGTTTTCCTGATGTGTGATCCACTAGAGAAAGACAAAGAAAAAGTAATTTAATTTCTTCAGTTCATTTTTCACTTCTTACAGCTACCAACACCTATAGAACTGTATAAAACAAAGCTCACATTGTCCATGTTAGAGTGGTGAATGCTAAAGAAGTATTAAAACTTACTTTGGGCTTCAGAGATGCAGACCATGACAGCCAGGAGCAGAAACACTTTCATGATGCCGGACATCGTCGGTTTCGTCTTTGGTGAAGAAGACACTGGTGCTGTGATGAAGGTGATGGAGAAGAGCTGTAACAAGTGCAGCTAGAGGGATTGACTAGAGTCAAAGAGAACTGTGAGGGGTAGAGACCAAGGGTCGCCTTAAATACTCTCCTCAGACACATACCTCATCGTACATCCTGTGATCAAGGGAATTTTTTAGAAACAGGAAAGTGAAACCCACAGAATTACCCTGACTCACTCTTTCCACTCGTCGCCCCCTGTGGTTACTAATAATTGAAGAAGATTTAAAATGTAAAAGTATATTTTGATATCATGTAAGAGAATAGCAATATAAAAACAAAATTGTAACTTGTTGCATGTGTAAGAAAACTGATACTCACATTGTTTGTCTAAATTGTTTTATGACCTGTGAAAAAAATATTCTTGGACATTTTGCACACTTTATTTATTTTGATATCATGAAGAATATAGATCCAAACAAATGGGTTGTGTACAAAGTATTTATGACAATATATTAGAAATGTATAAGTTAATGAGGGCACTTATTTCCAATATAAAGTTAACGAAAAGCTCATGTCATATGCAGTACAGTGCTGGTGACATTAGTTTCCTCCTGGATGTAAGCAAAGACACAACTGAACTGAATATGTCTTGGTGATGATAGAATTCCATAATGTATAAGAGAAGACACAATAAATCTATAACGCGCAGTGTCACCACATGGGAGTGCTAATCCTCCATTTCCGATAGACTTGGTCAAAAATGCTTTTGTATAACATTTCAAATCTAGTTAGTGTAGATTTGTGTGGACTATTTTATATTTGGCAACACAAAGTGTGGGCAGATGATCTTTCCAACACCTGGTTCTCTATGTATGTGGTGGGCATCAGTGGTTAACACCATCAGCGTGTATACAGCACCAAATCAAACATAAGAGGGCTCGGAATAATATGAAGGCGAAGGCGAGCATGATTTCCTTTCTTTCCACTGTAGCTGCGTCATAGTGACATGACATTTATGCTGTGAAAAAGTCAGTATCATCAGTAATATTTGATCGGTTCTGAATTTTTTTATTATAATCCGTAGTTAGATATTAATTGATCATATATCAGATCTGATATATGATATATGCCAAGAGTTATTTGTGCTTGTGCTAGTGAGCCATTACTATGCCAATAGAATATTTCAATTGTAAAAAATACATACAAACCAACTCAAATTCCGCTTAATATTTTCTCAGTACTGTCTCACCATCACACTCCGGAGCACGGAGGAGAGGGCCGGACTGTCTGGACACTTGTGGTGCAGCTGACCACAGGCGCACTGAGCCTGTCAGGCGCACAGAGCTCAATGTAGAATTCACACTCTCTGCCTTCTCCAGTCACCTCACCACCACAGGTAGCTCTCTTATTGATGGCTGTCAGTACCAAGCCGTTTTCGCTTTTTTAGGAAATGATTTACCTCGGTGAGCTGGCTACTATGATGAGCAGGCCAGAAGCGTATTACTGCGCGCCGGTCATCAAGTGATTCTGCTCTTCAGTCTGCTCCTCTCTCCTTCTCTCTGTGCTGTGCTTCTTTCCACTCCAAAGATAATGCAAATTTTATTTGAGAAGTTTGCTCAAATATTGGTCGGGTCATTTCGGTCTCCCAAAATATTTGTCGGGACATGTCAAAACCATATGCAAACCTACGCCCTTGCCTATACCAGTTTGAGTGGGAAAAGGCATACACGTTGGTTATACATCTGGCCCCAGGTATAATGATGTACAAAATACTTCACAATGATCGTGTAATTGATGAACAAAACAGTCAAAGCGTTGCAACTCAATGGCTGAGACCGATAGAGCAGTTTAAGTTAACTGAACATGAAAATATTTCGTATATGATGCAATAAGAAGTCATGTTAATTTAACAAATAACAATTCAGACTTTTGAACATGATTTTAATACGTGCAACCAATGTGCATATTATTTCCACGGAGTTCCAACAGTTTATTTTTTAGTGGAAGTGGAAGTGGTGAAAGCGAGCTCAGTTGGTCTGGCTGTAGTAGAGGTTTCCCGTTTCCTAGAAATGACACGCACAAAAAGAAAGAAGGAACACACATTAGACGCATTACAACAGTGAAGAGAAGGCATCCTGTAACTCATTAATAAACATGGAGATTCACTGAAATATTCATATTAGAAGTTGAGTGGTCGGTTTATTCTGAAGATGAGGCTCGGATTCATGTCTGTAAAAATACTCACTTGATGGAAGCCATGAGCTTTTGCACTGCCTTCGACTTGGGGTTCAGGCAATAGCGATGGCCGCTGTTGTTGGTGACACTGTTGAAATGGACAGTAGAGGTAAACAGGTGAGCATGATTCAAGCAGTTAGATTGATGACGAGAAGTGCCTAAAATGTGCATGTTATTGTTGCCTCATTCAGATGAAGGAAGAGGTGATTATACCTTTCACTGAAACTGAGGCCTGTCAAAGTTTAGTAGTTCCAAGAGGACCCAAATGCAGAACACAGGACAGGCAGGTTGAATTAAACAAAAGGTCAAGTTCAGGTGTCATCCCTGAGATCAGTCCTACAGAATCTTCTTGCGAGTTCATGAGATTACGATTCCGATTGCCCATAAGGCTGCAGCACATATATCCTCCACAGGGTCGCCCATGGCGTGGAGACACTTCTGGCATGATGGCACTTCACTTCGGATGGCAGAGCACGGCTGTTTGCCCTGTATGCATAGGCAATGGCCTCCACTATCCAGTGGGACAGCGCTGTTTCGAAAGAGCACAGCCCATCTTAGGACCACCATCACAGAGCTGCTCTGACCGCCGTATGCACACAGTGGCCTCAAAATAAGCTCTGAGGCCCCGCACTGGGCATGGCAGCCTTGACCTCTCCTCTCCCTCTTCTAATGGGGGGTCACACTGCACAAGCTGAATAGGCTGATTGAGATATCAGCATGCCAGCATCTTGACAGCCAAGAGCAGAAATACTTTCATTGTGCTGGACATCGTCGGTTTCCTGTATGGTCAAGATGACACTGGTGCTAAAAAAAAATCTTGTTCCTTGTGTTGAAGATGACAGAAAAATGAGCTGTAATAAACCCAGCAATAGAGATTAGCTCGTCAAATAGGGCAAAGTTTGTTATGGGTAAATCTCCAGGGATTGGATGCCACCGTGTGTGTGTGTGTGTGTGTGTGTGTGTGTGTGTGGAGCATTACAGCCTATGAGACTCAGTGGATCTGAGCCACCCCTGTCAGTATTAAGGCAGAATACTCTCTTTCAATGTGCATCAACAGAAGACATGAAAAATACACACGATACAATTGTCATCAATTGTAACAAGAACAATTTATAGAACAAAGCTTCAGTTAACTTTTGTTTAAAACTTTTTTCGAGCGATGAGGTAGTCTCCATTGAGACTAGCCTGCAGGTTATTCCACGACCAAAGTCCATTGCAAAATATACTTTTCCCCGTCCACACAGGAGGCACCTTTAAGCCGAGCCAATTTCTGCATCTAAGATTTTGGTATTTTGTACCAATACAAACTTTGGGCATTGTCACAATGTCCTTGTACATTAAAATATACTAATGCTGCATGCTAAGCAGAGCAAGTGAAGACCATTTTACAATGTGCAGTGATGAGTCCTGTAGCCTTTAGTTTCAAATGTATCTCAAATAATGTATATCTGGGACGGGCACATCTGTAATGGTATCACTAGTCTATAGCTGAGAAAGGAATAGGCTTGTAACCAGGCAATTATGTGAGGATGGAGAGAACTATAACAAATCTATATAAAAAAATAACTGTGAATTTAAGTGACTTAGTTCCAATGTGATGCTTGAAATTAAGATTTTTTATCAATCAAATGCCGGAATATTTGAATGTCAAGAAACGCATGTTGCTGGCGTGTTATTCACCCTGTCATCTCAGAGTCTCTGCAGCTTTAGTGTCTTCTGGTAGCTGATACATGTAAGTACTAGTAAGACCCATTAATTGTGTTGAGGAGACTCATTAAAATATTTAATGCTTGGCATTCTAATATTATGAGATATGTAAATGTTCACATTAACTGTATTTCTTGCATTGGCAGCCCTGAACCACAAGGTGGCACTGTTGATGTATAGGGAACAAACAGTATCAGACCCAGAACAAAAAACAATGAATCAATGCTTCTTTGATTTCTTTTTTTTTTTTATTATAAAAACAACACTGACATTACTAAAAATGCATAAAACTTGGTTCACAACACATACATCTATTTACAAAAACAGATAAAGGAAACAAAATGGAACGGAGATCATACTGTAAGTGCACATCAGTATGAATAGAAGATAAATAGACAAAAGGTTTAATTCAACTACATCTGCATTCGTTTAAGGTGCCATTGTGTATGGGGGTCAGAGGTCATCTGCTCTTCATATTGATCGGAGGAGTTAAAGAGTCAGACGCGAGCTGTGTTGGTGGTGGAAGTGAGCTCAGTTGGTCTGGCTGTAGAAGAGGTTTGCCGTTTTCTAGAAATGAGAAAGAAGAAGAACATTAGACACATTACAACAGTGTGGAGAAGGCATCAAGTATTTCATTATGAAACATGGAGATTCACTGAAATATTCATATAGAAGTTGGGTGATCAGTTTATTCTAAAGATGAGGCTCGGATTCATGTCTGTAAAAATACTCACATGATTGAAGCCATGAGCTTTTGCACTGCCTTCACCTTGGGGTTCAGGCAATAGCGAAGGCCGCTGTTGTAGGAGACACTGTTGAAATGGAAAGTAGAGGTAAACAGGTGAGCATGAGTCAAGCAGTTAGATTGATGACAAGAAGCGCCTCAAATGTATACAGGTTCATAATAACTTTCACTGCAATTGACTTGAACCTTCGATACATCTCGGATAGAGAGGATAAAATGCCACCCTAGGTGTTATGTGTGAGAGGCTTACTTGAGAAGCTTTCTATTAGCACAAAAAATGCAAACAGCAGATAATCCTCTTCTAAATAGGACACATTATTGCAAGATCTCACAATTTAAATGAAAGATTTCAGTGCGTCTTACACAATCTCCACTTTGTCACAGAAGATGGTTGCTGGGTAGATCTGGATGTCCTTTATGTCATTCTTTGAGCCAATTCTATCCCTCGTTTTTGTACACAGACACAGATCTCCTGATGTGTGACCCACTAGAGAAAGACAAAGAAAGAAATCATTTCATTAATTCAGTTCATTCTTACAGCTACCACCTTATATAGAACTGTATGAAACAAAGCTCACATTGTCCATGTTAGAGTGGTGAATGCTAAAGAAGTATTAAAACTTACTTTGGGCTTCAGAGATGCAGACCATGACAGCCAGGAGCAGAACCACTTTCATGATGCCGGACATCGTCGGTTTCGTCTTTGGTGAAGAAGACACTGGTGCTGTGATGAAGGTGAAAGAGAGGAGCTGTAATAAGTGCAGCTAGAGAGATTGACTAGTGTCAAAGAGAACTGTGCGGGGTAGAGACCAAGGGTCGCCTTAAATACTCTCCTCAGACACATACCTCATTGTACTTCCTGTGATCAAGGGAATTTTTGAGACAAGAAAGTGAAACCACAAAACAAAACCTACGCACTCATTCCACTCGCCGTTCCCTGTGGTTACTAATAGAATATGAATATAAAACATGCACTGCATGTGACAAGAAAACTTATTCTCACGTTTGTGTAAATTGACGTATATGACCTATGAAAAATATTTTTTTTACATTTTGCATACTATTTATTTTGATACCATGAAGACTAAAGATTCAAACATTTGGATCCAAACATTTCAAATCTAGTTGGTGTAGATTGCTGTTGAATTTGGCAACACAAAATGTGGGCATGTTATCTTTACAACATCTTGTTCTGTATGCATGTTGTGTGCATCCGTGGTTAACACCATCAGCGTGAATACAGCACCAAATCAAACATGAGGGGCCTCGGAATAATATGAAGGCGAGTATGATTTCCTTTCTTTCCACTGTAGCTGCGTGGTAGTGACATGACATTTATGGCTTGAATAATTCAGCATTATCAGTCATTTTTTATGGGTTCTGCATTTTTGAATTATGCCCTCCAAGGGTCATGAGTTGTCTTTCCACTGTAGCTGCGTGGTAGTGACGTGACATTTATTGTGGGAATAAGTCAGTATTATCAGTCATATTTAAGGGATTCTGCATTCTTTCGTAGTCATTAGACATTAAATCAGATCTGATATAGGATACATGTCATGTCCTCCTGAGGTCATGGGTTTGAAAAGAAATGCTTGGTTTCTGCAGAAAACTTGTAAGTTTCAGTTTTATATCCTCTTTCACTTTTTGTTCAAAAGGACATCCCTTCACATCTCTTCCTTCTCAGTTTGTGATGTCCTTCTCTTTTCTTCTAAATGTTTCAACAAATATGGAATGAAAGTGAAAGACACAGAGAATCTGGATTTCGTTAAATCGTTATAGCCTATAAATACCATTTGTAATAACGGGTGTTAGAGATCACATTATCGTTAAATAGAGCGACAGGAACATAAAGACAGAGAGTGACTCTATATTTTATGTTATATGCCTTATTACTGATAAAGCAGGGCCCTGAGAAAGACATATTTCTAACTTTCAGACATTTAGAATAAAAGGCATGTTCTATCGGGTTGGTTCACCAAACTTAAAAGGTTTTCTCACATAGGCGAATGGTTTCTAGCCATGTAGAGCGTTTTGGTCTTGCTTGTCCAGGTTTTGAAATATCTCTCTCCTTTGGGGGTGAGGGCCGAAGTCTCCAAGGTTGATTTCTCAAATCCTGGGCCAGTAAAACCCAAACTAATCTGCATAGCTGAAACCCAAGTGTGAAAATATATTATTTTCAAATCTGGGTGAACAGACCCTTGAAACATTGTGACGGTGCATTTTTAAGACAATCCAGTGGGTTTTGTGAGCAAGAACATGCAACCCTCACAGTTTATCTTAAAGATCTTAAAGTTAACCACAAGGTATATTTTACTGTCTTCAAGTCTGGATTTATAATTTTGCTTGATGTTCCACCAAGCTATATTTCTTAACCGTGAAAAAAAAAAGAAGTGTGATTTTGTTGAATTCTTCAGAAATCTGTCCAAGCCAAGCTGTGCTAATTTAAGACACGGGGGTCTTCCCTACAATGAAGAGCACTGAAAGGGACTTTCATTTATTTCTATAACGTTCAGACTAAACAACAGTGGTCAGCAAGTGTGACTTCCTTAAAACTACTACCACAGAAGAGCGCGCATGAAGGAAATCGAGTCCTTTTCCAACTAAAGACAAAAAAAATGTGTGCGTACAAAATGTGAGTCATATCAAGAATTTCTGTGGTTTATCAAGAGATGTATTTATCATGCAGCAGCTCACAGTGGCACACTATATTTCTGCCACCTCTGATGAACTCCATTTTCTTTCTGACAGACAGACTGCACTTAGCAAGCTTGAATATTTCATACTTCCCTTCCATTAATATTTCATAGGTTTTCAGACTGGAGAGTGCACCAGCTCACGTCAGTAAAGTGCAGCTTGTTCTGGCACAGGAACAAAAAGGGATGACTCTGCGGTCCAGCTTTCAGTGGCAGTACATGTAAGACCAACACGGCTCATGGAAAATATTTTTTTATTAGTTGCCCTATTGGCTGTGTAGGGGGTAAATGTGGGTTTGGGTACGCATTTAATAATTCATGTTTCCTTTCTGTGAAGTGTTGCAGCTCTTCACCACAAGCTCAAATCACAAAGTGTGACCGTGTGTAGGAATGAAGCGACAGGAACTAGAAACGTCAGCAGAGTCTCTTCCTCTGCAGACTCTTTGCATACAGCCAATGGTGTGGTTGCACTTCTCATTTCATTTGAAAAAAGCAATTTAAATCAGCAAAAACGCTGTGACTAAATACCAAGTAAATAGTGGGAAAATGTAAAAAAAAAAAAAAGGATTAAAAACAAATCAGTGGTGGAAGAAATAAAAGTGCCATTTATGTTAAAGTAGCCTATTACATTAAAAGTAAAAGTCCTGCATTCAGACTTTTAACTCAAGTCAGGAAGCAGCGTAGCCACAGTAGATTAACAGTTTCCAGCCCAAATCAATATAAACAACAGAAAATACTTTAGCATACAAAGTTTCATTTTCACAGGAAGACATGCAAGATAAATATTGCAACCCACAAAGTGTTTTGTCAGACAACAAATACAAACTCTCATTTCAATGATGATGACATCAAGATGACTAGATCCTCTGTTATCCATTATGATTTAATACAACTCATGTGTATCAAATATTTCTCAAACTAAATGAGTCTAAAATAACAGTGGACACAACATAGTTTAAAGAATTGTTGTGTTTTTACAATAAAATGACAGCTTTGGTGATATTTGGTTCACAATATTTTAAAAACCCTGCCAAATGTTGACAAAAGCAGCCCAAATTTCATCTACCAGCCCAACCTAAATCACAAGTAGCCCAATTGGGCAGGAACCAGCCTAGTCTAGCCACACTGTTAGGGAGTTCCAAGGGTCACAATCTAAGGGGTCATGGGATGATTACTGTGGGTTGGAAAGTTGAAAACCAAACGTCTGCAATACACACAGACTTAGACTTTTTTTTACCTATCTTTGCTTTTTGTGAAATATTGGATGAAATGACCTTTTCATGTATCATGCAGGCGTTTAAATGAAAACATGTGAGAGGTTCAGTGTTACAGCTGATGGATGCAACACAGGCGGGAAGGACCCAAATGCAGACTCAAGAGACTCAGTGAAGTTTCTTTAATAGTGGGAAAAAAAAAAGCTTAGAAACTGAGCCTCGAAAAGGCCGGCAGATTACATAAACAACTCTGCGTCGTAAATGACCTGCTGCTTCAGGCTGACTTGATGGAGCAGGTCAAAGGGTTACGCGTTACTTTCATTTGATATTTTGAGGATTGTTCTTAGTTCCTACCTGTGGTTGATTCCCTCCACAGCATGGTCGAGACGATTCCCATAAGAAGAAGTTCCCATATTATTCAGTTCAAATTGTGTTCAAATACATGAAGATAAGAAAAAAAATAAGAATGATGTTTTGAAAACGCATGTGATTAAATTGGGTGACTTTGTTTTTTTTGGGCCTCAGAAGCCGAGCAATAACAATAATAACACCTACTGATTTATTTAATTTCACTGAAAACAAATTAAACTAAATGTTTGACGATGTCTTTTCGTGAAGTTTAGATTACCACGAACTAACACGTTTTTTTTTATCAGGCCTTGCCTCTCATTTTGGTGTGCTGAGGTAAGTGTGAAAAGAAAGAGCGACCCGAGAGTCGACATGACCGCAAGAGACTCTTTGAAAGTTTCCAGCCCCGAAAAGACAAGTTTTCCTGTGACAGTGAAGGTGCTTTTTCTCTTACTGGAACCTTCAGCATGTATGTTTCATTACCCTGCGTTCCTACGTTTCTTCAGGTTTATGTCCATGACAATAACTCAATGGTTGTTTTAAATAGTCAGCTCAATTGGTTATGATGAACATGAACATTGTACTCACCCCAAAGAAACACATGGCGACATCGTCCCAACAAAATCACACAATAAGGTCCAGACAAGTGAGCAAACCAACACTTCAGCCACATTGACTAAAGTATTTGGACAAACCATTAGTGAGCACCCAAAATGTTGAACATAATAATTCCTCATTGCACATTAAAGGTGTTTGGGAACAACTACAGCAAGTAGTTTGGCCAAATTTCAATCAGAAAGAAAGTCAAACAGGGATTTGTTTTCAACCTTGATTATGTGAATGTTCTTGTTTCTTGCCCCATCGGACGTCGTTCCGGACGACAAATGTTGCACCATTTCCATATTTTAGCAAATAACTGATTGAGTACAATATTATCATTACAGAAAGGAAGGTTGGCTAAATCTACAAAATGAATAACCAAGTTGATTGATGATGAGAATGATCCTTTACACTATTTGAATAAACAGCCAATGTCTCAGTTTGGCCTAACTATACTTTAGATCTTAAATAGACAATTCATTTTTTTGTTGTCACTTTTAGTATGACCTCTAATGGGCCATTTGTCTATAAGATGTGCATTTCGTGGCACACCATTGCTTATCAGAGATTTAAGGTTACACAATTTGTGATGGCTTGTGAATGCAAAGTATTTCCTAAGCCTGTCCTCTAGTGTTTACAATAGAAAACTACATCCAAGGATGAACCTACAGATAAAAACAATTATCTTTAATCAGAGCAGATATTCGTTCTTTTTACCAAAACTACTCCACACACAAAAAATCTGAATAATCTGTTCTTTGCAATATTGAAATGTATTGAATATGCGTATGTGAATCAGTAACTTTTATGCGTTTCATTGTGACATGCAGTCGACATGCAGCCGTACCACTGCAGCAACAGATTGAGGTTGTTGAGGTTCAGCGGTGTCATCTTTGCTCAGCTTGTGTTGCTCCACACTTGTGTTTACCAGAGCAGGATCCCACGACAGTTACCATAGAAACTCCAGCGCCTGGCACCAGCTGAGCCGAGAGGGGAGTTCATTTACGGAGGATTCACACATCCAAGAAAACAGAGATCATAGCACAGATGTTGTTGTTTTCAAATATTAGACATTTGATCGTTGAGAGTATAAAAACAATGTTTTATTGATTCATACGTAGTTCACAAAACACAGGAAGGTAGAAAAATGTTGTTTTTTTTTGCAGATTTGTCAATTTATGTTTGTGTGTCATCACCAGAATACATCAAGTGTTGTAATAGTAAATTATTACATTGATATAACTCTACAGATGGACAATCTATGTTTTCAAATGTGTGTTTGATCATATCCCTTAACATATCCGCATAGTACACATCTACACAATGCAGTGTCTCATGCACTGACAGAAAAAGATTGGACACTTTGTTGAGCAATGTCTTGTGTCACAATGTCTGTGCATTTGCGTCCTATATCTCAGCGATGGCGGGCAGCATGCAAGCTCGCACGCGCGCCTCCCTCCACGCCGACCTGCAGTCAGAGAGCCACTGGGAGATGAGGGATTGTTTGATGGTTGGACTCTGTCGCTCCCCCTCTACCACTCTGTCTGCTGGGCTCCCTCTCCTGGTCTCCAACCCGGAGAAGCTGTGCTTTGGGGAGATGTTTGGAGTCGATGTGTTAGTGCTGGTGTGTAACTCAGGGCAGCTGCTCTTGCGCTGGCATGGGAGGTCTGGACTTGAAGCACGGGGGATGCTGTGAGCTCTGGAGCGAGCCTGGCCCTCCCATACACTCCCATGTGGCCTTATAAACCTTCCTTCAACAAATGCTCCCCTCACACCTCCTGACAGGTTGTCCTGGTGTCCATAAAGATACTCCAGAGGGTCGGAGTTGCCAAACATCAGCTCGCCATTCAGTTTTATCTCCTTTCCCGGCTGCATGTCGGTGGCGTGTGCGTCGTCTGTAGGGTTGAATACAAAGGTGGTAGATGTAGTCCCACTGAGCCTTGACAGCCTCAGCCTCTGGTGCACGGCGTCCAGCTGCAGAGTGCGGATGTTGTCAGGGGAGATGTGCCTGGCGGGGAATGTGGGGCTGGCCAGGTGGCAGATGGAGAGGAGGTAGTCCTCTGAGGAGACGACCTGGCCGTGGCCAGCGATGTGGAGTGTGTTGGCCTCATTTAAATCCCTCACCGTCTCCTCGGTGCCCTCTCTGATTGTGGGCAGCAGGAGTCTTCTCTTGGACAACAGTCTGGAGCGCGGCCGCATAGCTGAGAGAAAGACAAGGAGGAAAGACGTCATGTTTTGAGCCAAAATGTTTAAGCACCATACATAGTAATGTAGAGTTTATGAGCAGTTTTACAGTAAATTCATTGGATATTTTGAGGTGGTAATACCAGTGGACTATGACGGGCTGATAGTTTTAGTGATCAAATTGAAATGATGAAATGATTTGACCAGGTACAATAAAGGCTGTGGCTGCCAGATTCTGCTTCATTAGAAAACAGTTTATATCAGCACATCGATGTACTATCCACCCAACAAAACATTATCTAAAACTAATAATTAAGGAGAACATATTAATACAGTGCTGTGTATACAATAGACAGACAAAAAATATTTTTTAGCATACAGTTTATTTTCAAGGGTCCTGATGTCATACCTCATCAGGCTGTTTTTACAATGATATCATTTTGCTGCTTCATCTGGACAAATAACTTGTAAGCGTTTGGCGTTTCAAAACACAACCATCTATTTTAGCCCCTAACTTAATCAAACCAAAATCACACATAAGCCTTCCTCTCCTCCTCTTCCCCATTTCAGACTCCATCCCCTGCTTACTCTGGAGTTGCAGTGTAAACAGCCCAAAATACAAACAATCCCAGCAATGAGCAGCAAGAGGCAACATAAATAGATGACTCTTTGAAATTCCATTTCTGTCATGTAAAGCCACAGAATGTGTCATCTCATATTTTGTTACGTAGCCCCATATTGTTACAACCCTGAGTGTAGCCCACAATATATTTTCGTCTTAACCACGATGCCAAAAATAGTGCAAGCCCAACCAAAATGCCTGCCTCTCCCAGTTTCTTCCAAGGTGTAACCATTGCTAAATTTAGACCACACCTTCGGTATACAACAGCTACAAATGGTTCCAAGGCAGCAGCTCTGTGCTGAAGCACAGAATAGCCACCCTGTGTATTTTCAGCTTATGCATTTTTAGAAATGATGGAAGGGTCTTCAGCACAATTTGCTCTCCCACTCACCTTTTTCCTCGTCTCGTCCAGTTGATCTTTCTTCCTTTCTCTGCTCTAATATCAGTCTGCAGCCTTTTTGCAGCTGAATCTGGTTTTTATTTACGAAGCTGTATCTCCAGCCAGCGTTGTCGCTCCAACTGTCTCTGACCAGAGGCAGCAGCCGAATGCAGATTTATCTTCTCCCCACATCCCTCCTCCCTCCCTCCCTCCCTCTCTCTCCCAAGCTTACTTTAGGTTTGCCCTCCTTCCCTGGCTCTAAAAATAGACTCACCATCCATTTCCTTAGCCCAAGCACCGTCATCGGCCGACTGTATTGATGGAGAGAGAAAAACAGAGGCAGAGGAGAAAGAGAGAGAGAGAGAGAGAGAGAGAGAGAGAGAGAGACATGGAGTCATGGAGAGAGAAATGAGGATGAGAGGCAGAAAGGAGAACAAAACATAAAAAGAGTGGGTGGAAAAGAGATGGGGGTTTATTTTGTGACTTGCTAAAGAATGACTAACTGTATATTGTTTGTGGAGTTTTTCTAACCATGTTTGACATTAGTTGTGTAAAGCATGTAACATGCGTCACAATTTGATATACATGTGAGAGCTTTGCACATGTTTATGTGTGTGTGTGTGTGTGTGTGTGTGTGTGTGACAGTAACTGCAATTCAAATACATCCCACACTGACAATTTCTGGGTAACGGCACATTCAAAAGCAATGAATAACAAAGCAGATATTTTACAAGCATTACAGCTTGTGTTAAACTGGACACTTTGAAGAAGAACACATTTTTGAGGATTTGGAGCAGGCTTAACAATAGTCACATAAACGCTGTCCACTGGGCAGCTTTATGGCGAAATTGGCTGTTGTTTGTGTCTTACTTAAGAGAACAATTTGACATAAAAAATTGGAAGGCAGGTGGTTGGATGGAGGCAATGCTTTTTATAATTATTTCCCAAGCTCAGATTTGGATTACTGTTTCAAACTGTATTGATTTACTTTCCATTGAGAAGCTTGTTCCTTTGACACGTGACATAAGATGGTGTGAGGGCATGCAACATTGTGGGAGATTCCGTCATGGTGTTCATAAAAAAGGTCTTACTATTTGTAATAATGAATTTCACAAGGGTTCATTTAAGAATTTGAAATTAGAATTAGAATTAGAAAGCAACAGAAAATAGAAGTTAGTTTAGTGGAGAGAACTACTATTGGATACATATTTCACAATGAGCAGTCATGATGCATTTCTACAGTAGGTATACTTGTTAAAGCCATTTTACATCAAATACACAGATATCTTAGCGACTCTATTACTTCATTGCATGTCATATTTATGATGTGACAATATTTGATATGGTATATATGTGTGCCTGTTCACCAGAAGATTCGTCTGTCAGTCTTATGGAGTGGTGTGTAAGTGTGTGTGTGTGTGTGTGTGTGTGTGTGCGTGTGTGTGTGTGTGTGCGTGTGTGTGTGTGTGTGTGTGTGTGTGTGTGTGAGAAGAATTAGTGTAGCAGATTTGAAAGTTATAGTAAACAGTAAAAAAAAAGAAATATCCAAATATCTTGTGACTGGGATTGTAATGTTGACTCGTATGTTATAATTTCTAGGATGATTGGACGTGCAGAACGTAAAAGAATAATACAATTAAAGAGAAAAATCTTTGTGTGAGAAGCTGTGCTGTTTAAACTGTATGATGACACTTTTTTCCATTTCTTCATAGCTGAGAGCAATGACAGTCTTTCTGGTATAAAATGGTTGGACTTTGAACGTGCATGTTTGCTGTTGAATGAGGTTAGTCAGAAAGCTGCTGACTCAACTGAGGCTGAACACTGAGGCGACATGGAAGCTGTGATCGGACTGTTTGTGATGATACTCGGAGTCTCTCACAGTGAGCTGTTTCACTTTTTTAAACTGACACATTTCATGCAACAGGATCAAATATCTACAGTTCAACATCATCGTCATTGATGTGCTTTGCAGCGCAACCACTGACCCACGCTGGGACCAAATTCATACAAGAATCATGACACATATAATAATTTAATATAATTAAATATGTTTTTTTTCTTCTTTGATCTTCAATTGACTGCCATAGATCTATTCTGTTGAAACAAACTATTCTGTTGAAACAAAAAGGAGGATTGCAAATTGAGTTAAAAAGCTAATGCTGATAATACTCAATTACAAAACTGTGTTTCACATGAAATACAATGTATTCAATAACTTACTGTACTGTACTGCAGAGGGAAGTTTGTGCATGAGTTCTTGGTGAAATGTTTTGTGGTCACATCTATCTTTTGCAATATAAAACATTTTCCTGTCTGCATTAAGGGAAGTATACAGTTACAATTCAACCATACATTTGTCAAGTTTTTTTTTTAATTAACGGATTCAGATATTTGTATTTATATTTTTCTCTACCTTGTTTTTAAAACATTTTATTTAAACTAATTAAACATGATTCAAATTTCAATCATGTTCTTTATAAATCCAGTGAACCCTTATTTACACAATAAATGTTCCTAAAAGCTGCTTGAAAGACAACAAATATATTTTATAACATTGTATTCACATTTCATTGCAGCTCCTCAATGTTTATCTTCACAGGAAACACTAAGACATCATGGTTTTATGGCTGCACCATTACTTAAAATCTAAATATTCTTGACATCTATGGTGCATCACAACTTGCCATGTGATGTATTGTTCTTTAAACTTGTCCTTATTATTATTTCCAGATGTGGAAACCAACTGTGATGGCAGACAGAACGGAGCTCAGTGTTATGGAGCTTTGGGAGGAACTGTGGTCCTCCAGCTGATGAACAAAGCCTCAGAAACACATAGATACCAATGGTTGAAAAAAACAACAGTAATACTGGATGTGAGAAGAAATATCGTTCTGTCTAATCTGATAGAAAACAGATCATTCTTTACTCCCAGTGATGGAACATTTAGGATCAATAAACTGAGCACGACTGATGATGGTGAATATACACTTAGAACCTTTGATTCAGATGGAACTCACTTAGAGGACAGGGCTCTACAGTTGACCATTCAAGGTAAATAACTATTTATTACATGCATCTCATATTCTACGTGCTGTATATCTGTATCCATGTCTGGACTGCTCTGTATGAGAAACTCTACAGAATGATGAAGATTATGTCAATATGAAAAGTCATCTGAGTGTGACAATAAATTTAAGCTTCAAGATGCAAGATTTATTTAATTATAACTCAATTACTGTACATAAAAAGGAGGATTGCAAATTCAGTTAAAGAGCTAATGCTGAGAATGCTCAGTCACAATTACAACATTGTGTTTCACATGAAATACAATATATTCAATAACTTAGTGTACTGTACAGCAGAGGGAAGTTTGTGCATGAGTTGTTAGTGAAATGTTTTGTGGTCACATCTTTTGCAATATAGAACATTTTCCTTTCTGCATTAAGGGAAGTATATGATTACAATTCAAGCATACATTTAATTTTTTGTTTTTAAAAAATTAACAAATTCAGATATTTGTATTCATATTTTTCTCTACCTTGTTTTTAAACATTTTATTTAAACTAAATAAACCTGATTAATGTTTCATTCATGTTCTTTATAAATCCAGTGAACCCTTATTTCCACAATAAATGTTCCTAAAAGCTGCTTGAAAGACAAAAATATATATTTTATAACATTGTACTGACATTTCATTGCAGCTCCTCAATGTTTATCTTCACAGGAAACACTAAGACATCATGGTTTTATGGCTGCACCATTACTTAAAATCTAAATATTCTAGACAACATCTATGCTGCATCAGAACTTGCCATGTGATATATTGATTTTTAAATTTGTCCTTTTTATTATTTCCAGGTGTGGAAACCTACTGTGATGGCAGACAGAACGGAGCTCAGTGTTATGGAGCTTTGGGAGGAACTGTGGTCCTCCAGCTGATGAACAAAGCCTCAGAAATACTTAAATACCACTGGTTTCACAAAAATACAGTAATACTGGAAGTGAGAAGGAATATTGTTCTGTCAAATCTGATAGAAAACAGATCATTCTTTACTCCCAGTGATGGAACATTTAGGATCAATAAACTGAGCAGGACTGATGATGGTGAATATACACTTAAAACCTTTGATTCAGAGGGAACTCACTTAGAGGACAGGGTTCTACAGTTGACCATTCAAGGTAAATAACTATTTATTACATGCATCTCATATTCTACGTGCTGTATATCTGTATCCATGTCTGGAGTGCTCTGTATGAGAAACTCTACAGAATGATAAAGATTATGTCAATATGAAAAGTCATCTGAGTGTGTTTCCTTCAGCTCCTGTGTCCTCTGTCCTGCTGGTCTCTGATTGTCTGTCCCAGGGAGAGATGAAGGTGTCCTGCTCCTCTGAGGGAGCGGAGAGTCCTCAGTACAGCTGGACTCTGGATGATCACACTCTGACAGACTCTGAGCTCCTCTCTGGAAACACTGAGACAAACAGCATCACTCTGAAACAACACGTCTCAGGAAAACTGGTCTGCTCGGTCAGGAATGACGTCAGTAATGTCTTAAAAGAAGTGCAGATATCTAACTGTGGTGAGTGAGAGCATGAGTAGACAAAAGTCTGATGTTAATGATACTCATGATTAGCTGAACATCAGTCATTGATCTCTGTCTGTCCCACAGGCTTCATATTCATTAACTGCACCACACACAAACAGTCATGTTGATCAGTTGTACTTTGACAGACTGTCAGACAGCACACTGGTATTTGTATTTGTTGCTGTGTGTGTGTGTGTGTGTGTGTGTTTACAAGGAAATAATTGTTTTATCAGCAGCCATTTTAAAGAGATTACGAATAGGTCTAGTGTTTTTTTCATGGCTCTCAGCTAAATACCAACCAGAGCCTATATTGACACGGATTTATAGATGGTGTGTGCACTATAAATGTCATATTCTTGAGCTGCATTCAAATTGTGGTCAGTGGGTTTACTCGTGGAAACATACAATGAACTTAATTCAACAATTTTTCCTCAACCATAAACGTGTCATTGAAGTCACCAAAACCACATGATGACTTTTCAGTAATTGTAAAATTCTTCTTCTTTGTCTGGCTGATAAAAGCTTCAGCGTGTACAGAGAGAGTTGGACAATTTGAGTTGAATGATGGATACACAGAAAGGCTCTGGTTGTTGAGCCTGGTGATTGTTATCTCTGAGTTTCCAGCACCCAGAGGGACCCTGATAAATGGTCATAGAGTCAATGAGGGGAGTTTCCTCAGAGAGATGACCTCCTCTTCCATGAACAAGTGTTTTTTTGAAATATCTTTTGGGAACATTTTTAATCACAGGGGGTTTGCAAATTAACAAGATCACATTACAGTATAATGCAGTTACAATAAATGGAATCACATTGCAATACATCTTGATTTATCAAACTTGTTCATTTTGTATCATTAAAATTTGGTCAAGTCTTGCTTTGAACATTCCATTGGAACAAAACTGAAAACCTCTGCCTAGAAATCAACACAATTGGATCAGCACTAGTCAGAAACAGTCTCAAGAAAAATGATCATGACCACAAACATAATCTTCACCATGGTGGGCTGTTGGATTCCATTAGACTGAAATGTTTTACGGTTACTGTTTTATTGACCCCTTGTACCTTCATTATGAGAACCAACCTCAATGGGTGAGTTATCCGAAACAAGTCAGGAGAGCGATCGTGAACTTGTTCGTTTTCTCTCAAAGAAGACGGCAGTTGCACCATGTGTCTAAAGGAAACAAACAAATATTGACTATTATCCCCAACTGTTCACAAATACTTCTCTCTATTTTCGACTCAAGTTTCCCTCAAACCACAGAAATGTATCAACTGAACTTGTGAGGATACAAATGTTAGACATCAGTAATTTATCTTCCGGTATTATTTGTGTGTTCTCTCTCAGGGGATACAATGATAACTGAAGGTCAGCATTATTGCATCCATGCAGTCCATATTTGCTGCACAGTGGAACCTTTAACTCTCATACCAATTAACCAATTACTTATTTAACATGAAAGGGCTACCGACTGGGGACCCTGAATAAGCTAAGAAACAACCATCATATCAAAAATGTTGACTTGTTTCTTCTCAAAAGCGTATTAGTTATGTTATTAATGCCATCTGAAAAACAGGTTATCTTAGAAAACCGTGTCTGCTGCATCTATCTCCTTAAAAATGACTGGCCCCTAGAGTTGCCTTACCCCGATAGTGTGTGGCACTTTAGTACCCATGACAAACATGAACCCACTAAATAGTTCCATCTAATAAAACTGAATAGGCGGAATTTGGTGCTTTTGACAGGAATACCTGGATCCCAATAAATTGATATTCTTGACAAACACTAATTAGAAACAGAAAACGATATGAAGTTAATGGAAAGAAATTGATTGCCAAAATCATACAAAATTGGGTTGATGGAATACTGGGCATGTGAGATATGAAAAAAGTATCTGCGCGGACCCCAGACGGAAGGATTAAAGTGTGTAACAAGAGTGGTGTAGCCACTTTTCAGAGGCCAGATGAAGTCAGCTTTGGAAAATGTCTAAAAGGGAAAAGAAGACAAAACCAAAAAATAACTGATTGGCTTATGAAAGATGTAAACAGGAAATTAAAAAAATCTCCTTTCTCAAAGTGTTGGATGTTACGGAAGCATGAAAAAAAAAAATTGCCATGTTTTAATTAATTAAATAACGTGATAATAATCTTGGATATTCTAAGAACAGTTTCCATGGAAAAAGCAATCTGCCCTTGTTCAGGAAACCTTCAGAAAACCTGGGCAAATAATATTTTTCAATGAATGCATTACGCTTCCGTAATATGTGACAAAGACTGCGACAACATTTTTTTTTTTTACAGTCAATAAGCCAGAGTTTGAATGAAGTGACTAATCCTGTTTCACAAAATCAATCTGAGAGTATAACCAGATGAAAAGGTAGATGCTCAGTCAAATCTTGGAGCAAGAGAGTGAGTGCAATGTAATGGTATATTTCCTGTCCAGCTTGTCATCACATTAAAAGCATTTACAGCTAATTTCTACTCATAGAAACATGGCTGTTCTTGGGATCATCTCATGCTCAAGGGTCAGTTCACCGAAATCAGAAAAAAACATATTGTCCCTCCAACCCTAAAGATATCTAGCTATGCAATTTGGATTTCATTTGCAACGGTTTCTATTTATCTATCTATCTGACACCCCAATACCACAGAGACGAGGGAGTCCTAGTGCTCAAAGTGAAGAAAAAGGACACTGTAAGCAAATGTAGACAAAAAGTAATTTCCTGGGCCACATTTTCAATCCCATGGTGGAAAACAACTCTACCTAAGTCAGGAATTTTGTAAAGCCATGCTACTGAACCTGATATTCTGATTTTGATAAAAAAAAGGCAATAAAAACTTTTTGAGCACAACCATGAACAAAGTGAACATAGCTGACACATGTGATCTGTCTCCCCCTGTGTCAAATATTGCACTAATGTGCAATTGGGAGTAAAATGTCAATTGAATAAACATTTACAAGCATGCTACCGATATTTCCAGAAGATTGTTGCTTAACTTGACCCTGTGCTGTATCATATCACTCAGTTAACCCCAAACTGGTGCAACAGTGAGGCTCACAGTGGTTGGCCCATGTTTTGTTTATCAGGATTGTGACATAACTACTGGTTGCAGCCAAAAGGATAAAGAAGCATGATAACTGTTACTGGAACAAAAAGCACACAACACTGACAGTTTGCAAAATACCACAGGCACTTAAACTTTAATAAATATTAAACATTAAGTTCTTTTTCATATGTACAGATATCGTACAGAAAGATCCATGGATGCTTTTGCAGCTGCTGCAAGGTTGAGATGTACCAATAATACAACTTTTACAAAAGAAAACAAACTGGCCCCCAAAGCTTCTATTTGGATACAGTTAATACAAACAGGCTTGTTTATTTTATTATACATTTGTTTTACATAAATAAATGCACAAGGGACACCGCTTTTAGCAACACTGACATAAAAAGCATCGTACTTAACTGACCGTAAAAAAAGAAAAATGCAATCAATATAGTTTTTTCTCCTCACTTATTTTGTTTTTCCACCTAATGAGATATCAAAATATATCATAAAAATTCCATGTCTCTCAACATGCTGCATCTTAACTTCCTGAGAAATGAGACCCCATGTAGTCAGACTGGCATTTGCTTTGAAAAAGGCAACACAATCCAAGCAGTGTACACTTTTCACAATTCAATTAACCCAAAAGGAAAATTGGACTTACCAATAGGGAATGAGAAATATCTGTTTGTGGGGAAAGTGGCTGCAGTCCTGGGCTGTAATTTCATATGGAGATGGAGATTTCCAGGTGGTAGATTATGTTGCTCCATAAGTACCGGTAGGGATAATACCATTTTACAAACATCACAGCTTATCGAAACATCATTGACGAGTCTGCGACTCTGGTGGATGAAAAGCTTGGATTTGTGTAGTGCTGGCCAAATGAGCAATCTGGATGTAGCCTTTTCATCCCCTCTGTTTCTCATTGTTGTATTGACACATGCTTGGCGATTAGCTTTAAAATCTGCTTCAATCTGTACTATGAAGGGCTTTTCTTTATTCAAAGTAACTGTTCAAACATGTGGCCATAATATTCTCACTCTGCAACAGTCCTGATTGTCATGTTAGTGATATGACAGTTCTTTTGTGTGGATAGGCCTAGAAAGCATCATGGCAGTTCAGAGGGTTTAAAGAGTCTGTAAATAAAGTGTTCATCTCTATAAGAGAAATGAGAAGGTCTATCATGCTGCATGGCCTCTCTTCATCCGGAGGAGGAAGTTCCTCTTCTCCTCCAGAAGCTCCTGAATGCGTTTGTTCTTGGTTCTCTCTCGGAGGTTGACTCGACGCTTTGGGATCAGATTGTTCTGGGAAATGTCATTGTCTACGCCGTTGATCCTGTTGTATATGATGTCGATAGAGTTGTTCTCACTATTCTCCTCTGGTCTTCGCTGAGGTCTGGTGATGGTTGCGATGGCTGGTTTTTCTGTTATCAGGGTAATGGTGGTGGGAGGTGAGGTTGTGGCAGGGTCTGAGGTGCTCGTGGAAACAGGGAAGGTCACAGGGATATACTCAGACAGGTCCAGCCAGGGGGAGGAAGCGAGGTCCATCATATCTTCACTAATGATAGTTGGGATCACCATAGTGAGGCCATCGTCCAGCACCATGGTGTCACTGACCACTCTCACGTTGCTGTAGGACACTGTGATGTCATCGTCACTGAGAATGGTTCCGCTGGTTACTGTGAAATCACCGCTGCTGGTCATTGTGACATCACTATATGACATGGTTCCACTAGGCATGTTGACTTCTTCAAAATGAGTGGTTCCAGTCTGTGTTATGAAGTCCCCAGAAGTGCTAGGTGTTATCGTTGAAGTATCAGGATACCACAGTGGAGTTTCATCTATGGTTGCTGTTTTGTTATTGATGTAAGTAACATTGATTCTGGACTCAGGCAAAGGTACGCCTGCAGCTGTTGTTACAGTAGTGCTGGATGAGATAGTGGAAGAAAAGTACTCCCTCAGTTGTTCTGGACTTGGAGTGGGGGCTGTGGTATAATATGAAGGTATTGTTTTAAGCGTTGTCTTTTTTGGGTTACTCTTAGTCTTATTCTGATTAAGCATGGCATTTTTGGGACCTAGTTTTGGGGTCTTTTGAGGATTTGTCTTTGTTTGTTTTTTCTTTGTAACTTTTGGCTTTGGCTGAATGTTCTTTTTGGGATTGGCCTTTCGGGGAGCCTCCTTTTTAAGCGTGGGTTTGTGTATTTTCTCCGAAGTCTTCTTCACTGGAGGAGTCTTTTTGAGAGCTGTCTTTTTAGGAGTTGTCTTTGGTGGAGAAGTCTTTTTGGGAGTCTTCTTTTTAGGAGTTGTCTTTGGTGAAGTCTTTTTGGGAGTCGTCTTTTTAGGAGTTGTCTTTGGTGAAGTCTTTTTGGGAGTCGTCTTTTTGGGAGTTGTCTTTGGTGAAGTCTTTTTGGGAGTCGTCTTTTTAGGAGTTGTCTTTGGTGAAGTCTTTTTGGGAGTCGTCTTTTTGGGAGTAGTATTTGGTGGAGTAGTCTTGTTGGGAGAAGTCTTTGGGGGAGTAGTGTTTGGTTGAGTAGTATGTGGCGAAGTATTGCTTGGTGCAGTAGTCATTTCGGGAGTAGTCTCTATGGGATTAGTATTTGGTGGTGTAGTGTTTGGTGGAGTAGTTCTTTTCAAAGTAGTCTGTTTGGGAGAAGTGTTAGGTGGAGTAGTCTGTTTGGATGTAGTCTGTTTGGGAGTAGTTTTAGGTGGAGTATTGCTGGGTGCAGTAGTCATTTCGGGAGTAGTTTCTATGGGATTAGTATTTGGTGTTGTAGTGTTTGGTGGAGTAGTCTGTTTGGATGTAGTCTGTTTGGGAGCAGTGTTAGGTGGAGTATTGCTGGGTGCAGTAGTCATTTCGGGAGTAGTATTTATGGGATTAGTATTTGGTGGTGTAGTGTTTGGTGGAGTAGTCCTTTTCAAAGTAGTCTGTTTGGGAGAAGTGTTAGGTGGAGTAGTCTGTTTGGATGTAATCTGTTTGGGAGTAGTTTTTGGTGGAGTATTGCTGGGTGCAGTAGTCATTTCGGGAGTAGTCTCTATGGGATTAGTATTTGGTGGTGTAGTGTTTGGTGGAGTAGTCTGTTTGGGAGTGATCTTTTTGGGAGTAGTCTTTTTGGGAGTTTTTTCGGGTTTATTTTTTGGGGTATTCTTTTTTGAAATATCACTTGTTTTCTTTTTGGGATTGACCTTTGGTGGAACATCTTTTCTTGTAGTATTTTTTAATGCAGTATTCTTTTTGGGATTAACCTTTGGTGGAATCACGTTTTTGGGTTTTTTCTTTGGCGGAATCTTTTTGGGCTTGGATTTTAGGGGGGCGTCTGTTTTCGTACTGCTTTCTGTTGGATTTGTCATAGTTGGACTGGTTGCTGGAAGTTGTTTGCCACCTATAACAGATGTTGCTGGACTATCTGTAGTGCTCTGTAATTGTGTGTCTGTGTTCACGTCTGTGTCTGGGACAGGCAGAGGTAGGGGATGACCAGTAACACCGGGGGAAGTTGTCATAACTGAGGTCGTTGTAGTGGGGAAGACAGGAGCACTGGTGGCTGCTGGAGGATGAGTTGTGATCATTTGTGTAGCACTTAGTTGAGAAGGGGTGGAATGAGTAACAGCAGTGGTAGAGGTAGGAGGATGAGCGGTGGTCCAGGAATTGATGTCAGAAGCTGAAATGGTGGTGATGACAGCTCTGCTGAGGGTGGATGGAGAAGCACTGGGCAGGATGGATGTGGAGTTGGTGGGAGGTTCTGTAATGGTGACATTGCTGCAGGACTTGCAGCACATGCGCTGGTACTCCGGTAGAGAGCAGTAGCGCTTCAGCGCCTCCATACGACAGAACACAGAGCGGTCTCCATGACAACGCTGGCCTGCGGAGGAGAGAATAGAGAGCTGAGACCGGGTGCAGCCGGCGGTAGAGACGATGAAGAGGTGAGTGTTATGTATGTGATTGATATGTCTTTGTATGTGACAGAATGTGCAACAATAAGTATGTGACAGTATTAGTCTTTGTGTATGTTTGTGTATATATATATATATATATAAAGTACATGCATACGTGTGAGTGTGTGTGTTGGTTCCACACCATGCAGAGTACAGTAGAAAAGCCAGACCATTAGCAGATGATGCAGAAAGGAAGGAGGAGAAAAACCCAAACATCAAGAGCAGTCATGAGATTAGTCCAGAGCAACTGAAATGGAAAAAGAAGGGTCGCCAGTCTTGTGTTGTAAATATAACTCTGAGATCTGAATTTTTCTAATTTTGATAATTTCTCATCAATTTGAATCCTCTGCCACGTGACTTGTACCCTTTTTGTACCATGCCAGTAAAAATAACTGTGTTCTACTGGCAATGTTTGACATTTTCTCTGACAAAGGATCTAGCCAGTGAACATTCCTGGTGAGAGAAAGATCACACTTTTCAAAACATTTTTATTGATACAACTTTGCTGTTGAGAATGACAGTAACTGAAACAATGAGATGTACGCCCCCCCCTGCTCAATATATAGATATATTCTTTTCTTAAGAAAAATAATTCAACTGTATCGAAAGTTACAAGTTCACAGTCACTTTGGTAAAACACTTCATTACTTGGAAATCAACCAGTCAATCTGTTTATCGATTGAAAAAAACAAAAACATGATGTACATAAATGATATTTGCTTTTTAAATGAATTACATAATTTCCATGATGATGTAAAAACTGGAATGGCACATTAAGTGTCATATGAAACATTTACAAAACATTAATAAAATTTCCCTGATAAATCAAAGTGCATATAGACGCAGTGCACGTAGTCCATCTGAATGTTTCTTCAACGTTAGCCAAACGTTAGCCAGCCCCACGCAGCAGGCCAGTGAAGCCACAAAACAGTTACCCATAGTATAGAATATTATAGAAGAAGATAACAGTCATGAACATTATTAAATACAGTCAACACCAATGTTATATACAGTCGCACTGCTAGGTCTGGCTTGGTCTCATACAGTCCAACTCCAGCAGAAGGAAACCTTGGATAGCTCGCTACATAGTCACAACAGAAATAAGTGATCACAATACAATGACAAGTCTGAAGTGTTTTTTTTTTTTTCCTCGATGCCATATGTGTCCCTAGGCCCTTTGTAAACCCTCCCAGTAGTCGGACATTGGTCCAACATCACCTTGGTAGGTTTGATGGTTGGCCGGTGTGAGTTTGTTAAGTTGGTTTGAAGCTGCCTCTATTCCGAGTGAAACTTTGAATGAGTAAAGCCATCTCTTTCACAGATAAATGCCATTACATTCAATCCAAGATAAGGCATTGTTCATGTGGTTAATGTTCATCAACATAAAATGATCTTCGGACGCTCTCAAATCAAAGTTTATGAGGTATTTCTGTATCTGATCGCAATGTGTAAAAGCCCGAATGATGAAGCATCCTTACACACATACACACACAAACACAATCAGAAAGACACACTTTGACTGACAAGACTAGCATATCTCATTTAATCACACATTTGTTAACTCACTCATCTAAACACAAGACACACATGCACCCATGCACACAGAAGCACACACAAACACACACACACACACTCACACACACACACAGATGCACCAACTCACACACATGCATACAGGTGATGGATGCGGGTGTGCATGACAAAACGGGATCCTATCCTTAAAGAAAACAAGAAGCGACAGTAAACCACTGATCCATCTGAGAGAATGGAGAGGCAACTAACTGACCAAGTCCTGCATAATATAGGTCTAACCCCTTCCCCCCAAAACACTTTACCGTTATTAAATATTCATCTGTATTTATGTAAAATCAATAAAAAAATACACATAACAGTCAAGGATCTAAGCGATCAATAGCAGTCCAAAGGTTTTAGGCAAATAAGCTACAGCTTATTCATGGTAAAACGTTATTAATATTATTGTTACTCATATAGATTTAGATTTATAGGTATATATAAATACAAATATATTTATAGATGTATTTGTTTAAAGTCTGCAAGCACAAATAAGCTGCATTTATTGAACTTTAGTATAACAGTCAAAGAGAGGATGGCTGATGATGAGGTGAAATGGGAAGCAACCTCAAGCGGTCAGACTACCCTGTTTATTTTTTGTGTGTGTGTTTTTTTAATTTTTTATTAGCCTTTCTTCAAGATCCTTCACCTCACAGTTCCCTCCCCACAAAATCAGAAGGTTTACTGATGTCACTTCCTGTCCCTGTGCTGAGTTCCTGTCAATCTGAGAATGGAGCGTAGAATGAGACGCCATTCTCCTCCTCGAATGGAACCAGGATGTCAGATGAGCACTTTAGCAAAGATGTCCTCATTGTGACAAGATCACATTCACAATAAAGCTTTCATATTTTTTTTTTTAATAACTTTTTTTTTCTATATAGATATTTATATACCTTTTCTGTTTATTTTCACACCTGTTTCTCCCCCACAATGACAGTGCGCTACAAAAAAAGAAAAAAAAGCGCAGCTGCATCTCGGGAGTGGTAACCCATGACAACACGCAGCTAGCTCGCGCAAAACATGGCCGCCAGATGCAGAGTGGGTCCCCTCACACATGAACGGCTCCTCGACACGTCTCAGGAGGTGCCCGTGAAAACCTGTTCGCCTTGCCACTTCGAATCCTTTTCACATCAAATTTTTTGTTGATCTTTTGAGTTTTCGACTGGCCAGCGGTTACAACACAATGCTCCACAAAGGAGAGAGAGATAGAGAGAGAGAGAGAGAGACAGAGCAAGAGAGAACCAACTAGCACACACAGGAGCCAGAGACCTCCCCCGAGTCAGAGCCGTCTCAGACACACAGAGAGAGAGGCAACATCCCCCCTCCCCCCCAAAAGAGAAGCGAAAGCTTTGCCGCTCGCTCACGGGCGTGGGCACAGGCACGGGCCGTGGGGAAGGTCAGGGGGCCAGCCGGGGCCGGCCCTGCAGAGACAGGAGGACAGAGATGGGCAGGGCCCAGCAGAGGACAAACATGCAGCTGCGGCTGCCGCTGTGGAGGCCAGGCTGGGAACTATAGAGGGAGGTTTTACGTGAGGAGATCTTCGGTATGGGGTTGGGGCGAGACAGCCACTGGATCAGGATGTTGCCGTTCTTGTTGAGGTCTGACGAGCCCTCTGCAGAGAAAAGAAAAGGGAGAGAGTGATGCAGCAGTTAAGGTGGGAAGGGAACTCTTAAAATGGTTGTTGTGATGCACCTATCCCAGCATCTCCTTTCTACACTGATATCTGGGCCTGTTTTTGTCTTCGTATTCAAGAATAGTTGCAGCTTCTTACAAGTAATTGCTGAGATATGGCAACATGGGAATATTGTCAAAAAAGGGCAAGAAACAAGTGTTTTTTATCATGCAAGGAAAAAACTAAACTCTTCCAAATAAGTTAAGAACAAAAGTGTTTAAAATCTATGATTGTTTGACTGCTTGTGTTCCATCATACAGAACCTCTTTTTAACATCGTCAGCTGTTTACTGTCCTTTCTTTTTTTAATCTTAGTATTGCAGATAAGGAATGTTGGAGAAAATTATCAACAATTCAATAAAGTGAAATTCTTAAGACAATTGTGTGTAAATAAAATAATTTGAGTGACTGGAGGTTCCTTGACACTCACTGGGACATGGATCCAGGCGACAGACTCTGATGGTGTCGGGCTTACTGTCCAGACACAGGCCGATGGTGTTGTCCCTGGTGTGGCACAGAGCCTGCCTCTGCTGGGTCCCGTTTCCACATGACACTGAGCACTATAAGACACAGGACATCACCAACAAGCACTTTATAACACATCACTTGGTATATATGGACATAAAATATGAACAAACACATTTAATGTACATGGATATTATGACATTGTGTTTTTTGTGATCATTTTCCTTGTTTTACAGTAAGAAGTAATTGTGAAGATTACATCATCGGTTTCTCAGAGACTTTTCAACCCTGCCAAGAATACAGTTCTGGGGAAGTCTGATATTTAAACCACTGAGTCTCACACCAGCTGTTGGGCTTCAATACAAAAATATCAGTGTTTTCCCTGCAAAAAACAAAATGGGCCTGTTGCCCTACGTTCAGCCTGCGTACCTGCGACCACGGTCCGACTCTCCACTGGGTCGGGCAGGGGTGTCGGTTGCAGGGTCTGCGAGTCTCGGGCCGGTCGTCGTTGCAGTGTTTATTGTGGATGGAGCGCGTGGTGTTGTCATCTGACGGCTGGACACAGCTGACCGAGCGGATTTGCATCCCTGTCTTTCCACATGGTTTGCTGCAGTTCTGCCACTCCTCTGTCACCCAGCTGGAGGACACCACGGGGACAGAGAGAGAGAGAAACAGGAGTTCTGAGGGCATTCAACATGTCAAAATGCTGAAGTAAACAACGAGAGAGGAGGAAAGACCCGCTGAAGGCCTGCTGAATGTAGAAACAGCCTAAAGTTGTCTCTATCACAGCTTTGTTATTTCCTCACAGTTGGTGACATAAAATACAATGCATACATGGGTGGGGGGCAGGGCTTCTGGTTGCAGTCTCTGGTGTCTCCTCTAGGTTTCATGTTGGATTTGTTACAGAAGCTCTTGTGGACCATCTTACTGTCAACTTTTCTTCTGCATCCGTATCGCAGGTACTGCTTCCCTACAGCAAGAGGGAATGGAGGATTTTACAAATGTAAGCACCAGAAACATAAAGACAGGCATCATAGTTGATCTCAGAGATACAACGGTTTCACAGCACGCATTTCCATTAGTCCACTGTACCTCCGCCGCAGGCCTTGGAGCAGTAGGACCATCTCTTTGGAGCCCACTCATAGGCACTGTCCTCCACCAGCATGTTGTTCTGAATGGCAGAGTCACTGTCCATGTTCATCATGTACTTATAAGACAAATTCACATCCTCATCTCCATGCAATTTCATCTACAAAGAGAAAAAAATCACAAAAACCAATGAACACTTTTGATAACTGACACCATTTCAGACAAATATATATATATATATATAGTGTAATTTGGATTGTTAAATATGCTTGTGTAAGAACAGATTATTCAATATTTTCCCTCATTTCAATGTGTACCATGATCAGAATTCCATGTCTGAGAGGACCAGTGGTCTGAAGTGTCTCCTTGTCGTTCTCATTCTGATATTCCCACTCCACGCCCTTTTCTATCACCGAGTGGGATTCTGGGTAATCGTTTTCCCCGTTCAAGAAGAACAGTCCTGATGCCACGTTCTTTACAGCTGTAGATGGGTGAGAATTTTCATTGATTACACAAATATACAACACAATACTACTAATAAACACGCAGGAAAGAAAAACAATATACAATGTCCAATACCTAAAGTGTGAGAGGTTGCTTTCAGCTCTTGGATCAGTAAGTGTCTCGCTCCTCTGGGGATTTCAAGAACTTTGAGGAAACCTGAAATGAAACAGACACCTAGTTTGTGACGTTGACATCATAAAAATGTTACAGTTTCCCGACAAAAAGCCTCAGCTAATCCCGTAAAGAGCTCTTACTCATTTCAACCAAATATCCCTGCTCACTAGTTAAAACCCTTACAGTCTTGACTGTTTTCATCCAACTTAAACATTATAAAACATTTTGTGAATTTTAGTGCTGTAATGTAGGTCTGCTCTGACGCCAAAGATTAGATAATATACGAATAAACATTTGCCCATAGAGTTGGGTTTGACATAACTTGCCAGTGCTTGACTCATGTGGAAACATGATAACTGGACATTGCTACTAATCTTCCTCTAGAGGGCGATGTTTAGCTGCGTATAACTAAACGTGGCGCGCAGCCAGTAAAGGAACACTGGACAACTATTTATCCTGTACTAACCAGCATGTTAGACAGCTGCTACATCTGATGCCATGTCTGTTCTACATTTAGATAAGGGTCATTGTCTCTTAGAGTGTGTGTTCACCTTGTTTCTTGGCAGTACGTGTGATGGTGTCTTTGAAGGTTTTGCAGCTGGAGTTGTCTCCTCCACACACTCCACACTTGTCCTCCTGCTTTGAGGTGCCAACCACACCGTCACAGCCCACTTTCTGTTCATGAGGACATGGAAAGTTTAACATATGCAGATCTGACCACACCGCAGCAGCAGTCTCGCTCTCTCTCACACACACACACACACACACACACACACACACACACACACACACACACACACACACAACGTCACTCACCTCACACTCCCCACGCACGCACACACTGTGCGGGTCTTTGTATGAGCAGCGTGTGCCGTCCAGGACCATTCTCTGCATGAAGACCACGTCTCGTGTCTCCTTGGACTGGCAATGCAGGTGGCAGCGTTTGTTGGCTAGGAAACAAACACAAAAAAATGACCCAATTGGCACATTTGAGATCCATTTTGATGAGTTCATCTTCACAACCAACATGGGATTACTTTTTATTTTTCTGAATGAGCTCTCCATGAGTCAGCGTGGCGCTCATTGTGTCTGTCTGTGTGACTCATAATACAACTACATGAGCCTCCAGAGACAAAACCTGGCAGTTCATCCCAGTGAGAATGAACACTTCTACTTCATCCCATTTATTACACATGGACATAATCCAGAGACCTTGTTTTATGGTGCTTTGACACTAATAAGCAGGTGGCAGACGTGCTACTGTAGAATTATAATATTTGCAAAAAACACGCTTTTCTCAGTCTGAACTGAGCAGAGTAGCAGAACTGCAGAGGTACAATACATTAGCTAGCCTGCATTTATATTTAAGATATGCTGTACATTAGCTGCTGCTTCATTTTTATCTAGCTGCTCCTCACCTTTCAACGTTTCAACATGAAGATACATTTACGGTGTGGACAAATAGAAAATAATCAGCTTAATTCATGAGAACCCTAAAATGTTGTCAGGAGGTCACTTCCTATTTTGCACACTGCTCTATGAGGAGACATCTGATCACATCTGTGAGAAAACAGGAGACAGACCGAACAGATAGCGATTGGATGAATCCCTCTAAACAGCTGATTGATCAGCCAAACACACACAGGGCAGCTTTACGTTTCGTGTTTCTTTATATAGTATATAGTATATTACTATCTGTGTTGACTTGGAAAAACACCTAAATAGAGACAAAAGAACAACAGTGTGTCAAACGTCTCTGAACAAATACTACAATTTCACACTCGGGGCAGACGCACTCTTTTCCCCCCCTAACACTATCTGAAACTCAGGAGATGACAGACCATGGATGGAATTCAATTTCACCTCACTGTTCACTTTTTGTCTCCCCCCCCCCACACACACACAGACACACACACACACACACACACAGATCTGTGCTCGCACACGAACACAAACTCACGGAAAAGTAATTTGAGACTGAAAAAGCCTTGCTGAAAAATATGGCATTTAGGAATAATAAGAACGGAGAAAAAACAATTTAGCAAGGCTCCTCTTAGCGGAGCGTGCGTAGCGTGACCTCCAATTACATATGGAGACAGCTCAGCACTTTACTCTAGGGCTGCCCTTTAGTTGGATGATAATTTAATACCTACCAGAAAGGCAGTGACACCTCCACTTAGAGACGGGGTGGGTCTGACAGCCACACACACACACACTCATTTTAAAAGAGGTTTCAAATATGAAGTAAAGAACTCTAATAGTTTGTCCATATGTGCCAACTGATACATTGATGGAGAAAAAGATGTAGGAAGAGAGGGTTAGTGAAGTTCAAGATGACATCAGTGAATGGGTGGAGAGAGAAAGGACACTGAGTTCAAAGAAGATTCTTTTTAAAGAGATTTCCAAAGAGATGGCGTGGTTTTATGGGAAGGCGTAGTCGTAGCTTAAAGCTGTACTCATCAGGACGGCCAGATGTCAATGACATACCAGAACAACACCTATATATAAACAACCCACTAAAACCCAACCACATTCAAGAATTATGTGTGTGCTTCCTCTTTTTGACTTTCATTCGTATTTACAACTTCCATTGTGCATCATGATGTCTGGTCTGTCATTCTCAGGCTGGTATCTTTATTCTGACTCTTTCTGTCCACCAAACTACTTCATCCCCTTTTTCCATCTGCGGGTGTATACTCACGGTCTGTGTGTTCATAAGGCAGCCAGTGGTGCTTGTTGCTGTGGATTTCATAGCGGGGGTCCCAAGCGTGGCATTGCTCCTCTCGCGGATCGCTGTAGATATCCTCGCACTCGTTGGTGTCGCACATCTGGAACTGGTGAGTCGCCCCCATGCAGGTGCGGCCCCCGTTGGCTGGTCTGAGAGGGTTGCAGGGCACAGGACGCGTTATCATTCAAGACTTTGGGCTAGAAATTACACATTTAACTCTTGTACAAATGTTCTTGATCAAGATCAGAGCTTCAGCTGAATTTAGCTCAATTAAGCGCAGAAGGAAAACTTGCAATGCCACTGTTTTACACACACACTGAGAAACACAGTTTCATACCTAGGATTGTCACAGTCGCGTGTGCGAAAGTGTACTCCTCCACCGCAAGTGCGGGAGCACTGGCCAAACTCACTCCACGTTCCCCAGTTTCCATCTTGCTTTATGATGTCAGGTGTCAACCAGATGCAGTGGCCTTTAAAGCAGTGCTGCAGTGGGCAAATAATACAAGAGACATAGTTGCCATTTGGATACACTGCGCCATCAAATGTTTTGTTTTTCAACAGAATATATGTTAATGTGCAATAGTGTATCAATACCTTGCCATTGCCGCACATGGTGCCATCAATGGGCGGTCCTTTCTTGGTCTTGCAGAAGAAGGGATTGTCTGGGTGGCTACACCACAGCTGCTTACACGGGTCAAACGTGCGATACTGCAGGGCACAGAGAGAGAGACTCCTTCTTACAATTAATAGTCCTACTACACAGCACACACACACTGGGCAACAGTCTGGCCTTAAATAATACAAGTCAACCATCATGAGACAGCTGGAATGAGACACTGAAAATGAAAATAGAGATGAGAAGAGAAATATCACTACAACAATAACCACAACAGTATTATACCCAACAATAACAACATCGACCCTGCACTGTGTCACTGCACTGTACACTACGCTCCACTGAGAAACACACAGCCATTCATGCAAACTAAACCAAAGGATGAGAGAGAGAGAGACAGCCCGTGATTTAATTAGGTCACAAGGGAGGTCAGAGGGCAAAAGGTTGAAAGGCCAAAGGTGAGGTCTCATTGACCTCTAGAATGCCCCGAGACACAGATCAAGGACCAAATTCTCCTCCTTTTCGGATATGAACCACTGATGAGGATACCACCAAACTGACCCGTAGTCCAGTGTCTGAGGGGCCGTGCCCGCCTCCCTCCTTTCCACAGACTTTCATACCCACCATGACCCCCGGGGACCTTTGCAGGTCAGAGTAACAATCAATGGCTAGACTGTGGTAGATAATAACGAATGACATCAGACTGGAGGATCCTAAAAGCTGAAGTGAAACATGGAAAAACAGCCTCTGTTCTGGCTCAGCCCTTTCCCCTTGGATGGGAAAGACATCTTTCCAACCGTTTCCACTCGTTTATAGTCGTGAGTGTTCCAATATAATGAGGCTCTTCCTGCCAGCGCCGCTGTGATTTAACACAGAGATTTGCTGGAAAAGAGTCAGGATATGGTACGGTTCAACTGTTGAACCGCACCATAGTCACTGAACCAGTATAGTCAGTGTTTGTAGGCTTTCAACTGCCACTGTCTCTGGAAATAAGCATTTTAGAATCCTGCAGACTAACGTCCCAAATATGACGATGGGTAGAACAGAGAAACAAAGTACAGTAAAAAAAAAAAAAAAAAAAAAAAAGTAAGGAGCAACATTACAAACAATTACGACTTCTGAGGACAAATAGAAAAAGAAAATCTGAGAAAACAAATGACGGGCCACATGTCTTCGGGGAGGTGGGGTTACCTTACCTGCGTTCCTGACTGGCCCGCCTTTTGTAGCTGAGGGGAATGGGTTTGACAAGAGAATAGAGGGTAATCTAGCAATGTGTGCAAAGCCCCTGAATAAGCCCTTTGTCAATCAAGCAACAGTGTGCCACAGTGGCTTCACAGTCAAAGAGTGGGTGAGGGTGAAAACGGGGAGGTTAGATGCCTGGCGAGATGCTGAAGCTTGTTGTACTGTTTGTGCCAGGCTCACGTAAAAGGCACTGTGGTATAAAGGTAAGTGTAATAAATATATCTTTAAATCATATTTAACATTAACAACAGAAAAAAGAAATAGCTATAAAAAACCATTACCTGCTTTTAAGCAAGATGCCAATCCCACCAGTGGCCGGGAGAGGAAAGCAGAGGACATCAGAAGAATATGAACAGCTGTGTATGTGTGACTCGTTCATTACAATGTAGAGCAGAGATAGATGATGAAAGTGCTGCGTTCAGTTCACAAGGAAAATCTTCAGAGCTCAAGAGTTCCCATACAAATGGATCTTCCACAGGGAAATTCAGCACATTCTGAATAAACTGAACAGACTGAATTCAAAGTGAGTTTACCCCAACTCTGAAAAGCTGCATCATCTCAGGAGATAACGTGGCTGTTGCAGAAGTTGCCGTGAGTATGTTGGGTTAGTGTTAGTAAACTCTATGTTAGTAAAGTGACCGTGAGACTATGGGGATCTCTTACCGCGGTGCACATCGTGTAGCCCACACCAAAGTCAAAGCGACACTGTTCATTCATGGAGTAGTGCAAACCAGGAAGCTGAGGCAGAGACGGCCAGTCGTGGTCAAAGGGGTCGTCCCGGAGACAGTCATAGGAACTGCAAGAGGAGTCACAAAGTGGGTTGAAATTTTATTTTGTTTGGTTATTTTCTTTCAGTTATTCATGTCATCCTGTAATATTAATTTTGCAGCTGCAACTAACGATTATTTTCATTTTGGATGATTATCATCTTAATTAATAATTTAGTCTATAAAATGCTGATTCATTTCCGGTTTATCTCTTATATACTTATTATTTAAACCCCTTTTTCATTCAAGAGTTTTACGAGTATGTGTGTCAGAAGCTGCCAACTTACCCAAAATAAGCAATTCAAATATATTTAATGGTGTTTAATGAAACCTTAACATTTGGGCTTTTTCAACTTGGAAACCACCACCATACCATCTTGGCAGTAATACTCGTACACTTTGTAATAGAATAATTTCTAGGATAACAAAATCCCAGAAAATATCAACGAGACGCACACTCTTAAATATTGATGAAAGTCTCAACCTTCAAAATCCCATGTAATGAAATTCTAGTACGAGTCTGTGTGTGTGTGTGTGTGTGTGTGTGTGTGTGTGTGTGTGTGTGTGTGTGTGTCTCACTGAAGGTAGCGTCCCAGCTCTTGCATGCTACATCTGGACCAGTGGAAACGGTGGAAGGCAGCTTGCACCAGCGGAGCCATGATGCTGCCCATGTGCACCTCGTCTCCACAGCGGTTCCCCTGGCCATCGTGCTCCATCCCCAGCCTGCACACAAAGAGAGAGAGAGAGAGAGAGAGAGAAGTGAAGGGAAAGGAGATGAACCAGTGGAGACAGATTGGGAACATGTGGGAGGAGAAGAAGAACAAGTATGGGGAGGGAGGCAGAAGCAATTCTCTCATCAGATATTGACTGAGGTAACCAACGGACCAACATTGTAATAAATCAATACGGTCACATAAGTGACTGCTTTGTTGTCTTTTGCTGTACCGTGAGAGCAGGCCTGAAGACTTCATTATGGCAAATGCACTTACACATGTCCGGTCTCGTGTGCCACCACAAAGGCAGAGGAGAAACCGTCCTCATGGTTCAGAGTGCAGCTCCTTACCGGATGGCACATGCCCGTCACTGGGGCGTAACCTAGAGAGGAAGAGAGACCCACTCGTCAAGATTCATAGACTTATTCTGTCGTACGAAAAAATACTGAACTTAACTTATTTGCTCTTCACCATCAAAAGGTCAAGTTTCATTTAAATACATTTCATTGGGTCATTTTCTTTGTATATTTCCAAAATGCCTATTCACATATGCATGATGGAAAAGGAGCAAGACGTAGAAACATGCTGTATTACTTCTCAAAATACAAAAGGAAGATATATGTTCCATACCCACCAAACACACACATCAGTGACAGCCCAATAAACATACATCATATTCAGTAAGTTCATACTGTCAAATTATTCGATTTGTATAAATTTTCTTAAATTAAATAATATTTGAACAATACTTTAAGTCAGTCTCCCGGCAACTCTTACATTTGACTCCATATACTGAAATACACATCTGTTTAAATGACGTGCATTCGTGGGATCTGTGAGATGAAATTGATTTGGGTGAACTATACACACATTTTTACCTTAAATCTGTGACTTTTATCTCCAAAGATATGGAAAATATCCAAACACAAACACACACACACACACACACACACACACGTGTGCATGTTTGTGTGTCTAATCCTAACCCTAAACCGTCGCCTTCTACCCCTACATATGCCAATCTCCAACTCCCTGTGTGCTTGTCTGTCCTGTACTGCCTTTAATTGTGGGACTGTGGCTGGCCCTGCTCTGCCTATTGATTTTCTGCTGCTGAAGGCTGAGCCCAAGGGCAGCTGAAGGGCTTCTGGATAGCTAGGCCACTGCCTTTAGAGGCCTCTCCCCTGGGCCTGCCTGTTAGCCTGCACTCTGCTGCACAGAAAACCACCGAACCCACGGTGCACTATGCAGCTCCATGAGGCAAAGGCAGGAAGAGGGGAGTTTTCTGTGTGTACTCATGAGTTCAAAGTACTCAAGAATGCCGTTTCGCTGTATGTACTATATGTTAATCGGTAAGAGTTTAGAATACCCTGCATGCCCGTGGGGCCAAACTCCTGGCGTGTGAGGAAGATGGCGTGATCGTGATACTCAGTGTCCCCCGTGTCCTGCTTCTGCTGCAGGAAGGCCCAGCGACACACGTTCTCCAGACTCTGAGATGGGTTCCCCAGTTCAATCAGACTCATGGACTGGAATAAGACAGAGGCACACAAGGAAAGAGAGAAGAGGGGGTAAAGATTATACAAAAAACAGGGAAACCTGCTTCTTGTTTTAGCTCTGGTACAATCACATTTTATTCAGCCCTGTAGGGGGCAGTGTCACAATGTTATATATTGTCAGCATATCTTGCAAATTGCTGAGGTGTACAACACACACTCACTCCAAGGGATCCACACTCACACAACACTGCTCCTCTAATCTTGATCATTTCAATAATGAATAAGAAGCTGAACACAGAGCTGGCCTATTAATAAGTTATGCACTAATAGTCAAAAACATGTCCAATTACAGAATATTTACTTATGATTAAATGAACAATACCGACATTCACACAAATCCACCCGGATACCAGCAATTCCTTCCATTCACCTTCACCTCTCATCCTCTTCCTCATTAGGATCTCTGCTCCGCTCTCCTTTCTCCCTACATTCTGCTGAACAACTCTTTCCATGTCTCTCTGCCGCTGCTTCCTTTTTGCCTCGCTTTCTGCATTTCCTCGCTGTTTTCACACACTAACAATACACAGCTGAATCAAACGGGGAAGAGTGTGTGTCTTGTGAGTGTGCTGCAGTGAAGACATATGGCCGGCCTTTGCACAGACACCCCTAAGACAGAGTAGGTACATGTGTGTGTGTGTGTGTGTGTGCTTCATCATGTTCATCAGGTGCTTGTGTGTTTCAGTGTGTTTTTATGTTTAAAGATGTATTTGGAATGGTGTGTTGTGTGCACTTGTTGTGTTAGAGTGTGTGTGTGTGTGTGTGTGTGTGTGTGTGTGGGTGCGCCTGCATTCAGGGTCACATAGCCAATCTGCAGGCTGTCTGGGTGCAGCTCTGTTGCCACGGTAATTGGGGATGATGGACAGCCAGAGCTTTGGCTGAAGCTGCGTAGGGGCTGGCCCAGAATGACCAATGTAGGAGTGTGTGTGTGTGTGTGTGTGTGTGTGTGTGTGTGTTTCCAGGGATCCACTGGGACTGTAGACATGTAGAGAGGAGAGGAAGAGATAAGGCTGCAGCAGCATAAGTGTATCACAGAGCACCTATCCAGCAATAAAATCCCTTCTGTGGGGTAATCCCAGCCCTTCTCCATTCCTGCCATCTCTTGCTTTATCTGTGTTTTTTTCTCTCTCTTCCAGCCCACTCTCTTCTTCTCTTCAGCACAGGCAGGAAGATAGAGTTACAGTCAAGAAGAAAAGGATGCTACCCCCGTCGTCCGGTCTCTCTGTTTATGAATGAGGGAGGGCTATCATTGATTGTTTATCTTTGCCTGGACTTCCCATGATTCTGTGCAGCAGCCTACTGGGAGGAAGGCTGATTGCATAACGGGCAGAGTTTCTGTGTGCTTTGGTGCTGAACTGTGAAGGCGTGCGACTTGAAAACACTCCCCTGGGATGCTGCATGCTTTTAGTTCCTCTTTTGCTCAGTCCACTGGAATAACAGGCTCCGGGCATCAGTGCGTGCTGATGAATGTGTGTGTGAGTCTGTGAGTTTGTTTATGAGTGCGTGTGTGCCTGTATGCATGTATGTACGACTGGACTGTACTTAAAGCAATTGTAGCAAAATCCTAGTATCGGAGATAGTGCTGAGAGAGAGACAAGGCAACCACTTTTCAGGAAGTGCATCACAGGCGAAGTTTGAGTATAACTCATCAGGTCTTACCTTGCCGTTGCCCAGCATGATAATCCTCACCAGCACCACATTGATCTTTGCTCCCAAAGACTGGTCATGGTAGATCTCATTCACCTGGAGTCACGCAGAAAAACACAAGAGGGAAAACGAGTCTCAGCAGAAGAATAACAACAATATCTAAACATGTATTTACAGGGTTTGTAAATTGTATCTAATAGATATATTAATGGTTGATACGGTAAATATTTTAATAATGCTTTACAGATCAGTTATAAGCCATTACTTTGGACAACTTTTGAGTTGCTGGGTTGTGATGCTATCAATCCAGAAATGTATGCTCATACATACATACTCATTTCTAATAAACTACTAGGTCTGCTGGTGTAAATGTTAGTGACTCATAAATAGGTTTTTATAATAATCCATCAATTCTAAACAACTCCATTTTAATAAAAGGTTAAAGCTTATGAATGGCTTGAAACAGATTCTAATCACTATTTAACCATGAATAGTACAATTTATAAACCTGTTGTAAAGGGTGCAAATATCTGACTTAAGTATCCCACCAGCAACACAGTGATATGAGATACTAGAAATGAAGAGACTGGCCCCAAAAGAGAGGAAAGGAAGTTGAGGAGAGGGCAATGAACTCAGTTTCCCATGAGCACAGTTGGAGAGGAGATGAAGGAAGAAAGATGCAAAGGAAGGGAAGAGCCTAATGCAAGGAAACAAGGTAATGTGTGACAAGGGAGATGCAGAGAGCATTATACTGGGGAAACACACACACAGAGAGAGAGAGAGAGAGAGAGAGAGAAAGAGAGAGAGAGAGAGAGAGAGAGAGAGAGAGAGAGAGAGAGAGAGAGAGAGAGAGAGGTAGCGAGAGGTAGCGAGAAAGGTAGAGAGACGGAGAGAGAAAGAAAGAAAGAAAGAAAGAAAGAAAGAAAGAGAGAGAGAGAGAGAGAGAGAGAGGGGTAAATTGGCGCTGGAGTTGAGGCCTGCTGTCCTCAGTGGCTGTGTGCGGTGCCTAATGAGGCAAAGGGATGTAAAAACAGACAGCCGTAATGAGATGGCTGATGTACACGCTGTGGAGAAAGAGGAACACACAGACTGAACACACACACACACACACACACACACACACACACACAGAGGTACAGAGATGAAGAACAGAATTGCAGACACACCCAGCCAGCGAGAGAAAGGTAGAGAGTTGAAGAATGCTACGAATAGAGACGGAGAGGGAGAGAGACAAGAAGCTGAGCAGAGAGGGGCGAGGGAGCACGGAGGCAAAGCGAGGAAAGAGACAGAGCTTAGAAGGGAGTGGAAACGATGCATTCTTAGAAAACAGATGTAGCGTAGAGTCGTGTTTCTTCAAAGAAGAGGGAGGTAATTTAACTCCATGCTCCGTACGAGGTGTGAAGTTTGAAATCCCAGCAACCTATTAGGAAAATTCCAGTGGAGTGATCCTTCAAGTCAGAATCCTAATTTGTTAACCAAACTCGCCTGGAATACATTTCTTTGATGACATCAACACATGGTTGTAACGTAAAGCCTCAACAGCTTTACATCATTCTCAGAACCCTCAACATAAAGCCACGTTTGATTTTCAGCGTTTGTGTTGTTGGGAATCTGGTAAATGATCATATTTACTAATTTACCTTCTGAAATGTTAAGTTAACAGTTGCCCGCATTATAAGCTAACCCACTAATGTGGCCAAATATTACTTTACAACATCAGCGGCTTCAGTGGAAGAAGCCTTTTACGTCAGGAGAACTTTGTAGGCGTCTAGGAGACTGTAATTAGCCTGTGACAGGACAGTAACTGGGACTTTTTGACCAGAGCGCTACTTGAAGGAAAGAAATAAGTGATGCTTGAGGTTGTGATCATTGTCATTTTAAGACAATACAAGTTTTTATTTCTTGTATGGATCAAAAATACAAGATTCTACACTTTCCATAATGCAACTTTCATTTTTGTATGCATCTTTTGTTCAACCCTTCCTGCCTATTCATCAGTCACATCTTTGTCAAGATTACAACTGATGCTTCTTTAGTAATTTTCTAAGAGTCCTGCGCAGCACCTGCACAATTCCTACAGGACTATAACTCAAACCTATTATATATATAACATTCTTTTATATTCCTGGGGGATTTCTTGGTACATTTGTAGTACTCTCTCTCTCTGTAGTGCTATGACATGTACTGGTCTCATGGGATTTATCTTGAAATAATAGCTTTGTAAGAAACACACTACTGTTGCAGTTCTCCAAAGTGGTCATCTCGTCAATATAGCTGTCAGACAAATACAAATATTAAGCAAACTCTACCTGTAATTGTACCGACTCACTTTCCACAACTGAATATGATTTATAGGCACAGTTAAGTGGCAACAACCCATTATGTTCATGTTAATATACTTTTAGTTCCTGAAAACGGTGAGTTGTAGGGACAAGTTTAGGAGTGCGGGACATGAGATAAGGGCAAAGATTTCTTTCAGATGCTCCTTTTACACATTAAAGAAGATACAGAGTTGCTGAGCAACTACCAAACAAAGACTGAGTTCTGTTGTCTTCTCAGTTTGACCGTGTCTGAGACTGTGGGTGCATCCCAAGTCTCTTAATTGCATCCCAGTTTCCCTCACTTGCGATCGGTTCAAGTGGACAAATAAGAGACTTGGGATGTACCCTGTGTGTGTGTGTGTGTGTGTGTGTGTGTGTCTGTGTGTGTGCAGTTTTGAATTTGCCTGTCTGTCTGGCTACCTACTGGTGATATTTCTGTTTCTGTGTATCATTTGTAACATTTGTCTCACTCCCTCGCTATCTTGGCAGACTTAAGTATATGTGAGTAAGTGACACATAATGACTTTGTGTGTGTGTGTGTGTGTGTGTGTGTGTGTAGCAGTGTTTGTTTGTCTGAGATGACATGGACACTTGGTCCAGCCCGTTTCCTTGACAACCGTTAGGCCAATTAGGGGCGGTTGACTTCCAGGTGACCCTGACACAAAGAGGTTCATTCTAATGGAACAGATATACATGCACACACACACACACACACACACACACACACACACACACACACACACACACACACGCACACACAGGCAGCACGGTGTCCTTTCACTCCCAACTTCAGCCTTATGTGTCTTCATGCACTTTAATGCTTGGACATGTCACACACTGACGCTGCACACTAGAGGACAGGTTTGACACAGTGACTCATAATCTTCCCGCTGCACGCACATATAAACACACTCACAGAGTTCATTGTTAACAACTGTTCAGGCATGTTTCTCATTAATGCTGCTGAAGGGCGACACCAGGTGTCATTACTTACCACCCAGGCTACAGGTAGCCTAGATTTGTCCAGCTGTGTGTGTGTGTGTGTGTGTGTGTGTGTGTGTGTGTGTGTGTGTGTGTGTGTGTCTGTCTGTGTAGTAACTAATGCAGTGAATGAACTAATGAAGGCGACTGTGGCTAAGTGGATAGCTGGGCCGTCCTTCAATCAGAGGATCGGCATTTTGATCCCCGGTCTGTCCAGAATTGCTCCCGTAGCTGTGCCGACGGTGTAGAAATGTGATAGAATCTCAATTGTAAGTGGCTTTGGATGAAAGCGTCTGCTAAATGACTGTAATGTAATGAGAGGTCAGCAAGGCACAAAATCATTACTATCAGATAAATGATGCAGCCGCTCACTGAACTTAACACTTAACTCTAATAAAGACAGAATGTAAGACAAAAGTGTCAAAGGAGGAGCAAGGAGCATATTAATTAAAGGCAGTAATTGTTTAACCACATAGATTATAGGTATAATTACAATGCTTGATTAAAAGAATAAACAAATGATAATAACTTTGTTTGTTTATATGCACCATCATTTGTAAATATAGGCCTGTTTTACTCATGTTTACAAACAAAACCTGTGTAATTAAACCTATAGGGTCACCAGAAAACATCAATAACTTTCATTCAATTAAAATCTGAAGCATGAAAATGAGGGAGGGCACAGAAATTTGAACTGCTTTAAAAGCAAAGTGCTCTAAAAGAGAGAATAAGGGAGGGACAGTTTAGACTGAAACCCAAGAACAGGAGAGACACCAGCAGTTCTGTCTTGCTACTTTGAATCTGCACTTCATTAGCTGCAGGCACCTCGTCCACCAGTTCACACCTACATTTAGTAGACTAAAGATTCCTTACTTTGTCATAATTAAATGACATATAAATGGTAAGAATGTGTCTATTTCTTTGCCCTGAGACTAGTGGTAATATGATTAAAGTACGTTTAGATCTGTTATAATATCAATATTATGATTCAAACCAACTCATCATGGAAAGTGGGTTTCATTTAATATGCATTAAAAACACCCTCAGCTGCTGATGAGACAGAACTGAGTCATCAAATAAAATTTGGCTAGAGTGCTACATAAATTAGATCAGACTTTGGACAGCTTTTCTACATATTTTTGTCAACACACTTGGGAATATTTAAAAACTTGAGACCCAGAAATCTGCGCTCTCAGTCTGACAAGTGCTCCTTACATATCTGTGACACTTCCAGCTAACAAGGTGTCTATTATTACCTGGACTACCTCTCCTTCCCCAGCTCTTCCTACCACTTAACAAGACGACTTTCTCTGCCTCCAGGAGCTTTGGTAACGACAAGACTGAACGATCAACGCCACTTCCAGATCGCTGTTGCAGAAATGATGCCCATCACGTTCTGGAGTAGACAAAATACACCTTAGTATGCCAGTATGCATCATTTAAATGAAACATACACAGGGGCAACTGCCTCCCCAGCAGTGCCTATTCATATCCATGGAGAGCGTGATTAACACCGAGCTGCACCTCTGTAAAGGTCTCCATTAATGGCTGAGACAGAGAATAGACAGACAGATCACTGTTCGCCACTAAACCTATCACCATGTTCACGACAGGAAGATTACTGCACAATGGCCTCCACTTGGCATTTGGCACACATCATATTTTACAGGATTTACCACAGCATTGTTGCTACAGCACTCTTGTTTTTCCCTAACAGCCCACTTCGGCACCCGTGGCCAATCGAAACAATGCACATAGCTACTGTACCTGAATAGCCATTCCTCCTCTCCTTCCCTTTTCTGTCCTTTTTTTTGTTTTCTAACTCACTTAACTGTATTTTATTATTCATTTCTCCTTCTGTGTCGCCTTTCTCTCCCTCACTCTCTCTCTCTTGAAATTTGACAATGGTAATAAATATCTTCCCTTTCAGTTTTTTTTTTTGGATTTGTTTGTGTTGTCCTCCCTGCCCATATTGCTGTCAGTGTACGCCATGTGATCTGTCTCTTGTCTTGAAGTGAGGTAAACACATGGGAAAGGAGTGGGAAGCAGAATCACCAATACACACATTCAACTCAACCTACACATCAAGACACACAAAACACACTTTGACACTCCCGTTGAACTTCGCAGACGGGATTTAGTGGTTTTTCTGTGGGGGTGCTTTGATGTCCTGCAGACAGCAGTACCGCCCCCGCCCACCCTCCTACCCTCCGACACACACACACACACACACACACACACACACACACACACACACACACACACACACACACACACACACAGACACACACGCAGAAATTGTCCACTTTGACCCTTGGCTCATTTTGTCATTCCAACAGACTGACAGAGGCAAGAAGTAGGAGGAAGGTGCAGAGAGTAATTACAAAACCCAATAGATGAGTGAAAATAAGCTTCAAGAAACAATGCAAACAGTGTAGTTTTACAGAATAACCTGTGCGACAGTGTAACAGCTGCTGTAACAAAAGACAGAGGAGCACTTCACACTCTTTGTCTATAGGTGTGTTTAAAGTGTGAACAAGAGAACACGCATACAGATGACTTTCTGTTAGTTCGGAGAAGAATCTAGAGGAATTTCAGGAGAGAAGAACAGGTGGAAGCAGGACAAATACTGGAATGGGAGAAGTGAGGAGACATCCTGATATTAATTTGAGGGTTTTACAATGTCAGAACAGTTCAGGGGGAGGTATTCCCATCTTTCTGAGTGGCTACGCAGCCACACTATTACAATAACACAAAAAACCTGCAAACATATGAACTCTTTTCTACCTTAAACCTGCGTTATCACTCGCATTATACATAGAAAGTTTTTTAAACATCGGTCATGATTTGTTGCTATAAACTACCCAAGTCAGGGAGAAGTAACAATGCAAAAGAGCTCAGCGTGGAGCAGCTCAGCGCTGCTGAGAGGAAGACAGAGAGGGAAAGAAATAAAACAGAGAGAGAGAGAGAGAGAGAGAGAGAGCACACCCATCCTGAAGTGAGCAAAGCAAACTTTCAAGAAGAAAGTCGCCCAGATGCCACGCGTGGGAGGCAGCTCTTATTTATTTATTTCTGTTTATCTGGCTGTCAGTAATTTATTCTGAATGCGCTGTTTAAAATACTCCTTCTCCCTCTGTCTCACCATCTCTTCCCCACAGATTAGAGGGGGGCTGCGACAGGGCTGCGCATTCTCTTCACCTATATTGTCTAACAAATATCTAAAAGGGGAGGCAGAGAGCGCGGCGGCGCTGAGCTGAGACAAAGAGGTGTGGTAGGATTTGTTGCTGTATGCTCGCAGCTGCTTAACAGTCGGAGATTGGTTCCTTGCGCAGTGGGTCGCAACACAAGCGAAAGCAAACAGGGGCACGCACACAAACAGAATGAGCGCACGCGTGCAAACAGCACTCTCACCACAGGTTTAATTTGCAAAGATTAAAGTCTGCAGTTTGTTCAGCGTCACACCAACACACAGGTGCATGTACACACACACACACACACACGCACACACACACACACCTGGGAGTTTGAGTGCTTGGCTAAGTGTTGTTGTGGCCTGGAGCATACTGCCTGCTGTTTCTGCATCTCTCTCACTCTTTCTCTCTCTCTCTCTCTCTCTCACACACACACACACACACACACACACACACAAGATGAATGATGACATGACACAAAGCCTGATGAAATGATATGTAGGAGCCCCTTCAGAGCACAGGGCTCACCTAACACACACACACACACTCACTCAAACAAATGAAATCTCATCATATTCAGATAGAGAAGAAAGGATTACCGGCGGCTGATTGCTGGATGAGAACATGTAGGAAGGGAATTGAATCCTCATTCAGTTGCTGTGTGTGTGTGTGTGTGTGTGTGTGTGTGTGTGTGTGTGTTACCCTCTTTCTTTGACCTCACTCTGGCTTACTTCCCATTCAACTCAAATGGAACAGTTTTCCCATTTAATGGTTTTATTTTTTTTTAAAGCGAGAGAACAAATGTCATTTTTTGGGGCATTTCTGATGATGGGTGTACGTGAAGATGCATTTATGCGTTTGTGTGATAGCATGCTGTATGCGTGGTGTGCAGAGGTGGAAAAAGCATTCAGATCTTTTACTTAACACACTGAAAACACTACAGCACAAGTAAAAGTCTTGCATTCAGTCTGATGGGTTACATCTACAGCAATGCATCATATTCTATAAGATGCTGATATGTTTGTAGCCTCGCTGTCCTGTGAGAATTATCTCACAGTCAACTCGTCATTAGCTCAAAGAAAACTGTGTTCAGTCTTCTGTCGATACATTTTCCAGCTGATACCAAAGGGTTGATTTAGCTGAAAAACTATTAGAAGAATTTTCTAAACCAATAGAAGAACACTTTATCCTTCAGTTTATCAGAAACACTCCGACTCATTGTTTTTGCTTTCACTGAACAGGAAAGGCATAAGACACTGTAGTAACTTCAGTAATTAATGCTGTCAGATAATTGTAGTGGAGTAAAAAGTGCAATATTTGCTTCTAAGATGTAGTGGAGTAGAAAAAAAAGTAGCAAAAGAGGGAAATACTCCATACTTAGTTAATGAAACATGAGATCTCAGGCTCTAAAATAACCATTAATGTCAGCAATTTACATAGCAGGTGACTGATTATTTTAAAAGACATTTGTTCATTCTTCTCCGTCTGTGTGTTTGTATGTGTATCTTAATGTGTGTGCCACCAACACTTACAATGTTCATGAGTGTGAGCAGGTACTTTTGGACGTGCTCCTTCCCGTGAAACTGGACCACCGAGTCGTCGACGCCCAGCAGCACCTCGATGTTGTAGGCCCTGTCCAGGCTCTGTCTGCGCATTCGCCCCGCTCGCGTGTGGTTGATACTCTGCTCCACGCCGCGGTACAGAGACTCCAGGTCCATCAGACCGCCAAGGTCAGCGCCTGGACATAGACAAATTACAGGGTTATTTCAGTGAAACTAAATTGGCACATAAACTCACAGGACAGATTGAAATGTTGAAACCTCAAACAAATCTCTCGACAACATCCAGCTAATTCTAGGAAGTTATCTATTCAGTGTATCTATTAAAATAATAATAATCAACCGGTTTACTCTTCTCTGACCCCTGACCAGAGCGGCAAAACCGGAAATCAGCCCAACTCTAAGTGGGAGGACAACGATCGTTATAAATTCGCTGGTTTCCACTGAACATCAACTTATAAATGAGACCGTAAACGCTGACTTCAGCGTCCTCCAAGTGTACTTCTGTCAACAGCATGCTGCATGTGACGTCTTTGTTATTGTTCTTTGGCGCATGTGGGTCAACTGAGGATTGTGAACAGTGCACACTGAAATCACAAAAAAAAGGCATGCAGTGTGAACGAAGCCTCACAATCTCTGTAGAGCTGAACAATGGTAGCACATCGAGCATCAACCTTTTTTTATTGGAAAGAAACAAATCACAAATAAACTTCTACATTTACCCAACCTATTGTTGTGTTTTTTTTTCGCAAAACAGAAATGTCTGCCTTCAGTGTGTGTCTCCCTGTCTTCCTCTCACTACAGCTTTTGTTGCGTGCTTAGCGCACGTGTGTGCTACACATTGACATCCATTTTATGCCCGTGCACTTATTTGAGCACTTGCGTGTTGATGTCTGTCCTCTGTTTACCTTCCAAGACACCAGTTGACAGAGCGGAGCATGTGTGTCACTCGTAACCGCTGGTAGCGGTGCGGCTATCCTTACACAGATCTTCTCCTAATCAACCAAATATTTCTGCTCCCATCTGAATAAAAGCAGCAGATGGTGCTGGCTAAACACATGGATTAAGACAGCTCCCTCCCTCACACAGGGGCTGCCCGCCCTGCTCTTTTCTTGGCTTTCCAAAAAAATGCAAAACTGAAGAAACTCAATTTTAGGTTATTCTATTGGAAAGTGTGCAACCCACAGGAGCCCTGATTTGTTCAGATCACTAATCATTTTTGCCTACACAAGTATGGCATACAATGCGTTGTTATGTTGTTTGGGCATTATTGGATAAACTGAAATCCTGACTCTGTATCAAGTCCTCCCCCCTTTTAAAGCAGGCAAAGCATCAGAGTCATAGAAGATACAGAAGATAAATTGCCCCGTCTCCAGAGCCAAGGCCATCCTTTCCTCAATTGCCGTCCTCCCTCTCCCTCATCCTCCTGGTATGTAGACACAACATGGCCTTGCTTGAAGCCATGGAAGACCTAGTCATGCCCTCTTGAACACGTATTCTCAGTGGAGTCCATCCTCCCTGACTCCAGCCAAGGCCTCCCACAGCCAAGGATGATGTGTTCAAGTGTGTACGCAGGTGCTCGTGTGTGAGCACTGTGTGGTCAAACATAAATCATCCATCAGGAACTTGAACTAACGTGAAGACGAGCTGTAACAGATATGCCGTTTTTGGCTGTGGAGCTTTATTGGGAGGTGCGAGTTGATTCAACACGTGGCATGAGGGGACAGCTGGAGCTCCAGTGTTTTGACGAATGAGTTTAGTGTCGGGAATAGAACGAGACGCAAGGGGAAGATACTGGGAAGACTAGGGGAAGAGGAAGAGAGATCTGCCACTTTGCCTCCCAATCAGGAAGGGGCATCCCGCTTTCCCCCCTCCCTCTTATGCAACGTTGCCAAGGCAACAGGCTCATGGGTAAAACAAGGACCGCGTGGATAATATTGGCTCCTGAGTCGCTAGCAGAATGAATCTGGAAGTCTGAATATGATCCCATATCTGCCCACATTCCAGTGAATGACAGAATACCCACACAGAGCGAGAGAGAGCGAGCGAGAGAGAGAGAGAGTAGACGAGGGGGCAAAGATAGAAATGAATACAGAGAAAGACAAGACACTATGAGAGGAGGATTTAAAGATTTTTGCTGCACATCATTTTGTTCTGTTTCATAGCTCATCTTTCAAACACATTTCTTCTCCTCGTTAGTTGAGGAAGCTGGATTTACGGCTGTGGACTTCACAACAGGCCCTGGCTCTTCCTTGTTATAACTGCCTTTAACGAGCCTGAAGTCATAACCGCACCATCTGCTTTTAAAGGCAAGTCCAGATATTTTTACCTTTTGCTTATGTAATGTTAAAACAACACACAGAAGAAAAAAAGGATGATCGCGATCTCACAGTTAAGTCTGCGCCTTCACAAAATGAGACAATGTGGGGAAATTGCATAACACGGGGGCCACAGCTGTACAGCTGTATGGTAAGTGGAAGGACTACAGTAGAGATAACTCAAAGCGACACTGGCAGAGTGGAAAACAAGATGTGACTGAACCAAGAGGTTGAAAGGTGCTTGACCAGGTGGCAAGCTCTAACTAGCTAAACCTCTCCGTTTTCGTCGCTCCTCTGTCCTCGATTACACTCGCTGGAACACTATTTTTCTCTCGCTTCAGCTGGTTTTGGAGAAAGTTTTTCAGAGAGAACTGCGGAGGAATAAGGTGCAAGAGAGATTGAGGGAGGCGGTGAGGGAGGTGAGAGGTAGGAACTGAGGGGTGTGATGGATATGAGCGAGAGAGATGAGAAGAGACCGGAAGGACCTTGGGTGTTTTGAGTTCCGCTTCAAGCTCCTGCAGTGATGGAGAATATCGCTCGCTTGTAGAACATCCGAGTCTCTGTGTGTGACTGCGGGCGAAGCATCAGGGTGCGGCGCCGTGTTTCTCACAGCAATAGCTTACATTAGCCTCTGAAATCTAACTGTTATCACTCTCAACCTACAGACAGGGGATTGATCATAACAATGTTCATTTTTTTCTTTTCTCTCAGTCCCAAACCTCCTCCTCCCACGCCTTCTTACCTGCATGCACACACACATTCACACACCGCTCTGTGTCTCTTCCTATCTGAAACTTTCCTTTTCCTGTCCTACCCACCCGTTCTCAATCCTCATTTGCATTTTCGCTCCAGTCTGCATCCCTACTGTATGTACCCCGTCCACCTCCGCCATCACACACAAACACGCCACCCTACATGCAAACACACACCGCCCTCTCCCTCCAAGTATTCTCATTCAGGTGGGGTGCAGAGCGCGGCCTTATTAGGAGACAAAGGTTCTTTGTCTTTCAACCTTTGCAAAATGTCAAGAATGTCTGGTTGCCCGCTGAATACCAGGTGGGGAGAAAGGGGGGTCGGAGGGGAAGGAGAGACTATAAGCCACAACAGGAGAGAGGGAGAATGGGGATGATAATTCAGGTCAATCCACATCTTACTATTGAGCAAGGGTCTTTGGTTTAAGGTGACTGCTTGGCAGTCAGGTGTGGCACATCTCTCTGCTCCGCATTCAGGAGCTCTACTGTATAATGACCGTCTTCGACCTTATGATGGTCACTCTGACCAGCATCAAGGTAGGTGTGTACCAGAGTGTGTGTGTGTGTGTGTGTGTGTGCAAACATCTACATTTGGATGAGTTTGCTTGTTACAATATGTATGTCTGATCCTAAAACACAACAACATAACTGCCACGTTTTTGTAACATAAACCAGCCTCGTGCATGGTGATTTATGCAGCAAAGTAGACTCAGTTAAATACACGATTTACATAGAGGAATTAGAATATGGTGAATTACAATGTATCATATTGTAAATACACACACATAACCACATGGTGACAATACACTACATATACAATACACTCTCTTTTACAGCAATGCCCAATTTACTTCTATAACAATATAAAAGACACAAAATGGCAAAACCAGATGGAGTGCAACACTATGAATGACAGGAGAGACTGTCTGTAATGTGTGTGCCGTGTGGCCTTTGCTATCATGGCCGACTTTTCACCCTGTTCAGAACCGCAATAAACACTTTGGCCTTCTGAGGTTGGACGACATGTCTTACAAACTAATTATTTTCTATACATCAGACTTTACCCACAAGTCTTAGAGTTTATAGTAAAGTCTTGCAGGATGTTAAAGTAAACACAATCAAGAGAATAAAGCTGATGTTAATTTTGGTGGTTAAGTGTGGTTAGGGCTGCTGAATTACAAGATTATGTGATATTAGCTCTATTTGCACAGGACTAGTACTTCCAGGGGACCTCATGATTTAGAAATTACCCCACCACAACTGTGTATTCGTGCTTCGCATTCACACAGCAAATTCTGAACATCCACTCACATTCAAAACGCAATATCTATATTAAATATATAATTAGCATGGGTCTTGATGCTCTGTAGTAGAGATGAGTCTCCAGAAACAGTGAGTATATATATATATATATATATATATATATATATATATATATATATATATATGGCTTAATATGATTTGGGGTGTATTTTTACTTGACAAATTAAGAACATGGCAGATTTGCACGGGATTAAGATCACAGACGACTTCCGCAATTATTACAAATTACAAGAGGTTCCCAGGTAATAATCCTGTGCGAACAGGGCTTTACAGTAAATGCAGTACTATGTATTCATTTGATACGGGGGAGTCTTGGAGGCAAAAAGCCCTGGCTTTAAGAATATTGATGGATTATTTGCTTCATTGGTTGAACAGATTTCTTATTAAGTTATTTGAGAAATTACATGGTTTATCCTTGTTGCAGTAAAAAAGTTGCCCATTGTCATATTGTCAAAAAGTAATAAAAATGTGTGTGCAGTCAAGTGACACTGACGGTGTCTGCCTCCACACAGTCTTCCCTCAAGAGGGATGATTAGAATCTTTAGTGTATTTTGGTTTATTTTTCTCACTCATATGAGTGGCAGTGGGCCTGAGGGAAGATGGTGAACTCATTAGTGCTTACCTGAGTTCAAGGCTGTCTGTCCACCTGGAGGCACAGTTATCCACACATGTGAACTCATTTACTTACAGACACGTCTTCACATAGCTCAGGGCACGGACATTTTTTCTCCACCGGTGACAGTTTTATGGGTTGTCATGATGGCGAGCGGCTCGGACAGCGGACCGTTGACGTGGCTCCTAGCATCTGGGCAGGTAGCGACATGCCATGCTGTCCCACACAATGTTCCCATACTGAATGCTCATTATTTCTAAGCTGCCATATGACAGCTGTAAAGACTGCAGAGTGTGGAGCACATAGTGAACTACGCTTCCCATAATCATACTGCCGTTAATTATTTAGATTGGCAATCAGCAATCTAATTTTACATGGACAGCTCCCTGAAGACCATAATAATTATTCATACATCAAGCACTGAACTTTGCCCATTTATTAATAACTGCTTTAGGTTAGGGCTGTTTACTTTTAACGGTGATTTCTATATTGCTGATGAGATGTTTTTAGTGGTCGAGCCTTGACTGTCATGTCCAAAGATTCAGAATATTTAGGCTGGTGCATTATATCTTCCTGTGCTCCCTGAAGTGGAGCAGAGGACCGTTTTCAATATAGCGTGAAGCAGCCTTTATAACCAGCAGGCGAGAGGGACACCTATCCACAGTGCTGCTCGTTTTGTCTGTGTGGATTTCTGGTGGTTCAGGAGACGAGGCAACCTTTAGCTCCCCCCTCTTACATAACCGTCTGTCTTTCAGAAACACACCGGGCCGTTGGCTGCTAGGGAGGTGCAGTGGTGCACACCGACCCCCCCCCCCCTGCGTCCTGCTCTACCATTGTGTCCTGAGCCCAGCTGAGCAAGTTCTTCGTTAAGGCTAAATGCAGAGTTACCTGAGGTACTAGATTCCTAATTCAAAGCAGCCACAATGAAACAACTGTGGTTGAAAACTGACAGAAGTCACACTCATGCTTGCACACCTTGTCACAAATGAGCATAAATTGAGTGGCGATATTTCTCACAAGCTGCGGAGAGCCTTGCGAACGCCTCTTGTCACATCAATAATTACAGCAAAGAAGACCGGCCCCATGTAAACATCGCAAACACATCTCAAAACACAGTAATCCAATCATTGCCATCCACAGAGGCAATAATGTTGGCAAAGATCAATCATGACCGCAAACTCAGTCTCTTCGCTCTGTGGTGGGGGATGTAAACTGGAGAGCCTTAGTGTCCAATAAGACAGCAAAGCCAGGCTGATATAAGGCTTACTGCAGGTCTCATCCAGCCTGAAACTGACCTGTCTGAGAGCCCGTCTGCCTGTCCTTTCCTGTGTCTGTCTATATCTGCCTCAGAGAGCCAGACATTTATAAAGGTCTCTTATGAAATCAAAACGTACGAGAACACCTCCAGCCATGGCAGGGCAGCGAAGATAAACACACAACGGCAGCAGTATGCAGACTACCGTGTATGCAGACATTCTTCGTCTGCAGCTCTTACTGTCATATCAAGCTCCACTGCCTGTCCACTTTAAGAAAACTATGGATCAATCTTACAGGGACACGGCATGTGCATCAACAGAGAGATAAAGAGAGAGAAGCTGACAGCGAGGTGCAAGGTCCGGCTCCCAGAGAAGCTATAAATCTCTGCAGAGGCAGCTTCCCCGCTGGCTTGAAGGGTTTGTGGCCCCCTTGCCACCTCTCCCCCCAACCCTGCCTCTGCTTGTCACCTCTCTCCTTCTGTCACCTCATCCTCTAATCTTATATATCAACCCTGTCTCAGGAAATTGATGTCCATAGACAACTCATATGTTTGTAGTAAACGTGATGCTGCCTCGATTATGTTTTTAATCAACATAAAGAGGACATGTTTATATCGTACGTACCTGCAACATGTTCACTGTGAGCATGTCTCGTTTTCCCCTTACAATATCTGATTTTGGAACCAAAGAATGCGGGCCATTTGTTTATGTTTGGGCAACTCAAACGGTTGAGAACCCCAGGCTTTATTTTATTTTTTTTATTTGGTGGATCAATTTCTTTCTTTTTTTGTTATTGGTGCAAAAACATAACGGCAGTGACTTCATGTGGTACAACAATAATAATATCAGGGGAGAAATACCAAAGAAACACTAAGAATACAGGTTGAAGTTCAGAGCTTGACATTATACATAAACAAAACAAAACAAGAGATGAAATAGTAGTCATAATAATATATATGAAAATAAAACAAGATAATAAGAGGTAGGAGGTGAGTGCACTTGTGCCATCAGCAGATCAATGTCTATGTAAGTGGTACTATACATTTTCTCGGACCCCTTTTTAAAAAAGTTTTATGCAATTTGACTGAGTTGAGGGATGTGCCGACTTTTTTGATATCCAACCATTTATTGATTTTTGTGGCCACTTGGGGGAAGCACAATACGCTGTAAACACAACACTGACATACCACCGAAAGAAGGTAATATGGCAAATGTGTTAGCGAACAGTGGCTTATTTACACATCCAGCAGACAGAGAGCAACATTAACATTCATTTGAAGATAATGTTCACTAAATACCCTAAAATTTTACCAGCTTGTCGCTAACTTTGTCCCTCTGTTGAGGAGGCTCTTGACTCACTTTTATTTTACTGAGATGAAACAACTCTATGTTTTGAGATCTTAAGTAAAAGCATCATACAATCTACAAACATTAAAACTCTTGTTTCATGCTCTGCCTTTCTCCTGTGCTCCCTGCTCGTAACCTCATTTCTCCTCACCAATAGCCAAAAGAAATGTCCTGTCGTGGCTGTGAAGTGCTCAAAGAACAGGCAACGCAAGCCACCTGAGACACCCAGGACCACAGTTATTATGACAGGCAAGCCAGCCAAACATCTGTCAACCTGAGCACTGTAGGGATGAAGGGAGTGGAGATGGAGGAGGAGAGGAGAAGAGAGAGAAGAAGAGGACAACAATAAAAGTGGAGAAGGAAAAACGTGACAGACACAAGATTTAGAAAAAAAGTCACGAGATGACAAAGGAAGAGCGATGTCTACATTATTAGCCAGTAGGTTTTGTATTACAAACTAAGTTCTCAAGATAACAAGCCATATACAAACGCTTGGGTTACAATCCAAACCGGTTTCTAATGCCCAGAACCTATGAAGGTGAAACCACACAGTCAACATTCATAATCAGAGGGCGATATTTTTATATTCTTAATTAGCACCATTTAGCAGCTTGTGAAGTCGGTTGGTTTGTAAAAGTTTTCTACAACAGCAAACCAACCAGACAGCAAACCAAACAGACGAATAACACACTATGAACTTGACTCATGTTGTGCTAAAATATACTACAAAGTGCAAATGGCAGTGCCTTGGTGTTAATGCTTAAAACTGCCAACCTGCAGCGAAACAGAGGTGTCACACAAGGTGCCCCGACAGTCTAATGCATTTGGGCCCTTTAGTCTCTCCTTCTCTCTTCTTCTATCATGTAGATAGAAGAAGAGAGAAGGAGAGAAGACGTTACATCACGTCTTCCTCATTTTTACCTCTCATGATTCACATTTTCTAAAGCGATAGATCAAAGTGTGAACACCTGGATGATTTGAACTGGTGGAACGGTAAAAACTTGCCCCACAGGCGAAGTAGGTGAGAGCAGCCAGATAAACATAAGCTGCTACAACAACTCACCTGTGTGAATGGCCTACATAAATACCAAATGACACAAACAGGTCGCAGGTGTTTCTACGACCACCTACAAGCTCCCCTCTCCAACTAAACCTCTCTCGTTGCATCCCCTCTTCTTTCCTGCTTCCTTCATTTCCTCTTTTATTCATTAAATGTACTTTTTCAAAGGGTAGATATGGAGTAAGTCTATCTCAAGGTGTGAGACAATATGTATGCAAATGTTCCCACCAAGCAGCTCACCAGCACAGCCGAGCCCGGGCATGCCTGCCAAAGGGCGGCAGGATGAGGATTTATCATCCAATATCACCTCATCATAAATGATAATGATAAACATGTAAGCCAGGCTGTAACATAGTTATAGACTATCTCTAACCCAGCTACATAAGCAGGGTAGTAAATCACCAGAGATATCATTGTAATGTTTTACACAATTAAGGCGTGGATACTTGGATTCACCACTGACTTGGACAAAAAAAAAAAGAGTGTTTCGACCTTAAAAAACTGGCATGCTCTCACACCAAGAGTTATTACTGCCTAGTCGGCCCACAAACGCACAGACGGCTCTTTTCAATTGCACAGCGTTCGAGCCAGACGGGAGAGAATTAATAAGGCACTACAGTGTATCGGTGTTACTAAATTGGCGGTGTTTCATAACAAAGTCTTTCAGAGCAGTTGTCAATTAGAAACAATTAAAAGAGCCATTCATCATTCTTACAAAAGCGGCTCCGTACGGGGAGCAGCGCTGACACAGAGGCTGATAAAATGTAATCAAAACCATAATCAGCAAGCGCTCTTTAACAGAGGCTGGCGTTGACGGAGCTGAGGTATGTTCACTGTATGTAATGATCACACGTCCATCTAGCTCCTTTGGACAGGAACACTGTGTCAAACAAACACATAGCCACTGAAGCAAAAGCTGTGCAGAAAAAAGTGACAACTGGTAGAAAAACAGGATGCAAAGAAACAGGTTTAAAGTCAATCTGTGTTGACGCTTCAAAACACGCTATAAAAATCAAACAAACGAGTCAACCATTAGCCGCTTGGCAATCGTCACTAGAGCATGTGTCTACTTGACGTCGCAGCCTCGTGCTGATCTGTCTGTTGATTGACATGCAGCATCCTGCATCCTATCTTTCCTGGAAAGCCCTCGCAAAGGCTTCCCATATTGATGTCCGGATTATCACTGCTTTGTTGGTAACCAAGAGAGATGGGATCTTAATGCAAAGATGCACTGGGGGAAAGTATCCCGTACACAATATGTCTCTGCACATCCAGCTTCCCCAGCTCTCAGCCCCCCGGAGGCGATTGTGATTGCACAGGGAGAGGCTACAAACCCCTATCCACCTCCCAGGCATATGGCTAATCAATGCGACCTCTTCCGTGCAATGGTAACTCTATACTTCAGTAGGGAGAGCTACCAGCGCGGCCTCCCCGTCTCTCTATCCTAATGAAGCTCCCAGGTAATCAAATCACTGCACACACAGGCAGATGGCCAATATGGGAACAACCACCGGGGCTCTTTGATGAGGTCACGACAAAGCTTGCCAATGAGTAATTTCACCTTATGTATTGAGCAGAACCAAACCGATTTCAACATGTGGCTAAATTTCTTCCCGGCACTATGTCACTGATAACGTTTGAAATCTGGCTGAAGATGTATTTTCATTTGCTGGAGTGGACTCATTTGTTTGGGAACCACTGGCATGGACTATATTAGGTGACTGGCAGCGCGAAAGTCTCCCAACTGAATCACTACAACAAACGTTTAGCAGCTGCATTGTAAAAAAGAAAAAGAAAGCTGGATCTGGAAAGAAAGTCAAAGAAAAACTGTGCACATGCAAACTTCAGGAGAGTCAAGTTACAAAGGGCAAGTTTAATAACTATGACACTTTTTGAATTTGCTACAGCTCTGATTTACACCTGTAACTGATGTCGTCAGTATAGCAACGGCTATAACAGGCTATATACCAAACAGACAGTAAAAATGTAATTCCTTAGAAACAAGGAACTTCACTGTTCGAGCTCATTGGGGAATTTATTCACAGTCAGTTGTGGGAAAGTGGCAGAAATATGACTTCATAACAGTTATATATTATGTTCATTATTTCTTTATTATTATTTGTTTATTTGATTTAACGTAGTTATCCTTAAATTGATCGCTGGAGCAAACACGTTTGAAAATGCACAACTTTTACTGAAAGTTGGATATAATATGTTTTGATGCGCTGAATTGCATTGCACGTGTTCATTCAATGCGACATGAACACAGGCCAACCATTAATCATGTTTAGGCATCATCGGCTATCGAAGAACGAACTCACACACATCAGAATACTTTTGCATGAGCACAAGTAGACCAATGAAATTAGGCAATACCCCTAATCTGACATTTTTCATTTCATAAACAATGGCAGATAATCTATACTTCATGCACGGACCCTCTTTTTACATAATGGCAAATTCAAAACAATCCCATTTGTAGCGATAATCCCCACTATATTATAGGTTTCGCCATTAACTAATAACCTGTTATGTTAACAATGACTTCATCAGAAAAAACTTGTAATTATTTAACTGTTGGCAGCTGTACAGATGACTCAGGGGGGCGAAAAAGCCTGCTGTATGTCCTCCAGCTTGATTTAATAAAGAGAGGTTATTATAAAGGAATATTTCCCCGCTTCCCCAATCTAGCAACTGGAAGTAAGACCTGTCTCATTCTCCTCGCTCTGCAGAGCAAGTAATACCCACTAATCCTAGACACAGAGAGAGGATGGGGACGAGAGAGAGAGAGAGAGAGAGAGAGAGAATGTCACTATTTACAGTTTTCATGCTAATTCCTTTCTTTAACGTTTCACACCCTCACCCTTAGACTTCATCATGTTGGCCTGTGGGTGTGTGAAAAAGCACATGTGTGTCCGTGTGTGTTCATGTGTATGCGCTGTCACCAGAGCAAGCCCAGTGTGGAGGACCAGGCACAGACCAAAGAGTCGCAATCCCCAACAGTGTTCATTTAGAAGGGTTCAAGCTGGCAGTGCGGACGCGAACACACACACACACACACACAGGAAGCTCCCAGGCCCATCCCATGCAGTGTGATGTAATGAGATATCTGTCGTTTCCCATTCGAGCCTCTTCATCCTCCACAGAGCAAAACCACTGACGGAGAGGCGAGGGGAAAAAGGAAAGGAGAGGACGGAAACTAGAGGACAAGGAGCAGAATCAGATATTTCTGTTTTTGTCTTCCTCGCCTCTCTGTTTAGGGGAGTAATATGTCTCCATCTCTGTCCATCCTATTGTAATGGAGTAGGTCTCACTACGCTGCCTGAGGAAATTGCCTTATAGTCCCTCTGCCCCTTTTCTATATGTGGACACACACACACACACACACACACATACATACACAAACAGACCACACACACACACTCTCATGGCGTTGGCCCCAGTGACACTGCTTAAATATTAATGACCTGGTTCTCTCTCATTAATAATAGCTGCAGCGCTGATTACTCTGTGAATACCACTGTGTGTGTGTGTGTGTGTGTGTGTGTGTGTACACATATGGAAGTGTGCCTACTCACAATGTGTGAGCCAAGTATTTGTTCTGCCTGTCACTGGCATATTACACTGTGAATTGCTCCAAAAAGATTACTGACATTGCATTACTGAGGTAAATTAAATAACATTGAATTATATAACAGTGAGCATGTTAAAGGTTAATACATAGTGATAAATCCAATGTCAGTTTGTGTCAGAGTGTGTGCTTCTGTGTGAGAGAGAAGAGAAGACAAGTGGGTGCAGAGTGTGTTTGGTTATCAAGAGCAGACATGCACATACACACATGAAAAATAAGCAACTCACACACAAATGCATAGACTTACAAATATACAGAAACAACCACACAGGCGGGCATTCAATCAGCTAAGCCATGCATGAGGCATATGAGATGCAGCTGGCTTAAGCTAGCGTACGGGACACAACACACACACACACACACACACACACACAACACACGGGCCAACAAAAAGCACGAGTAGACATCAGTATCCATTGGGTTGTAATGGAGAACTTTGCATCCCTCTGCTAAGAATAGCAATACTGTAGCGAGCCACAAAAGAGGAGAGTGTGATATGATGAGCTGTGTGTCCTTTAGTAATCATGAGTCAGCAAATTGCAGCAGCACACGCAGTACATGGAAGGCAATCCCAAATAGGGTATTCACCAATTTCATTTACATTGAATTGAAACTGTTGTATCGTTCTTGTAGTTATTTGAAAGTTAAATATCTGCAAATACTGATTAATATATCATTTCATTATTCAATTATTTCATTTTCTATGGATTGTACGAGTGTATATCTGGTCTGTATGTGTGTGTGTGTGTGTGTGTGTGTGTGTGTGTGTGTGTGTGTATATACTTATGAGGCCAACAAACCTACAACATTCCCATTTCCCTGATGAATTACATTGAACTGCATTGAGACAAGGAGGGAAAGGGAGGAAAAGAAAGAACTAGAGCGAGCGAGAAAGAGGAAATATAATCAGTGTTTCTTTACATTGTAATACAGATACAGAGGAACTGGACACACTGTTTAGGAATTGAAAAGAAGCAGTGTTCCCCAATCTTTTATCACTCACTTACACACATACATCTCTATAATCCATGCAGCACACACTTCATCCTGCTTTTGTCCACCCTGAGACTCAGCCCTCATCTACCCTCAAGCAGAGGCACAATTAGGACTTTAATTCCCGATGAGCCCCCAACCCGCCGCCCCCCACCCCCCATCCCCCATCCCCCCCATCCCGGGTCTCTCTGGACCTGGCTGTCGTTACTTGCATTGTCTGGCTATGGCTGATGGAAATCATCCTATTAGCGTTGAGCTAATGTCTGCTCTGGATTCCTGGGACACTCTGGCCACCCCTGTTTTAATTGGCTGACTCGATTAATATTTCATGTGTTTAAACACAGCACATCACCTTTACCTTCGCTGGCTCTGACCCTGTGGCTGCCGCTCGGTATGTCAGCTGGTGAATATAGATAAGGCAGAATATTTTCAGTGACCAACCACATTGTGGCTTTGGATTTTGGGGATTTAAGTCATATTTTGTCAACTGCTTTGTCAAATTTATTATTAAGAAATTGATATTGATGGGGAATCAAAGGATTATAGTTAAAAATGCCAACGTGTTCATATTAATAAATATGCTAATAAATATGTAAGACCAGAGCAGTAATGTTTGGATGAACTGTGTGGATTGTGTGCAAGTCACCATAGTTACTGTTGATCATGTGCCACTTCCTCCATTCTTGATCTGTGGAGTAAGATTTCTTTATCTTTTCTGGCCTGTAACTCAGTTCTTAGGTCACACAATTCTCATGATCTCACCAATCTGGTAAAATATCAGCAATCTTAACGTTGTAAAGATGTCAAGGGAATTTCAGTACTATTTGAAAATCAAGTTTACTTCTAATTACAATCATTATTTTTCAATATATCAGTTTTAGAAATCTCCTGCTTCCCAGTCAGCATTTTAAGTGGCCTGATATCACAATGAACCCAAAAAACCTTTAAGTAAGATATGGATTCACTGAGCACGAGCTGGAAAAATTGCAGGTGAGCATGTAGCTCACTCAGTAACACACATACAAGTACACACACACACACACACACACACACACACACACACACACACACACACACACACACACACACACACACACACACACACACACACACACACACACACACACACACACACCTGGCAGCCCCGGGGCTACCTCCAGGACAGAACGGGTGATGGAGCTGAGGGAAGGAAAGGAAAACGCAAGGAGTGGAATAAGTTGGGGAGGGAGATATAAAAAGAAAGGAGAAAGAGAAGAGATACGACGACTGACTTATGAAATGAAGACTCATTTGGTAGCTTACTTAGAAGCTGTAATATCATAAAATTCATTTAAGGTCATAACAGCAACAATGGACAGCTATGTCCATATAACAGTACAGGTATGAATCTTTTAGTCTAGTTTTGAAACCTCACCCCGTCCATGTTAGTGGATAGGACAAACTAAAAGAAATCAAAGTACACATCAAATACAATTTTCCCAATCTAATCCTTATCAAGCTGATGTGTCCAATGTTCTGATAAGTTTGGTTTTAATTAGTTATTTGATGCAATAAGAAGGGGATGTAGGAAGTGGGGATGCGTCCATCTATATTTACAGTCTGAGGTTCTGAATCAGGGATCCTCCGGGCTTCTCCTGCGAGGATCAGGTACTACTCTACTACCTGCAGAGAGCCACAGACTCTGGTGTGCACTCAGTCTAATTTTATGGTTTACAATGAAGACGTCATTTTCTTCTTCACTCTTGAAATGTCCAGCGCAACAAAGGCTGCTGGGGGTTAAGTATGATCATCTACTTTTTTATTGTTAAAGCTTGCGAGCTGCATTCGGGTTTCTTCCCAAGGTGACTTCAAGGTGAAGTTTGCCATGTAAAGAAAAGAAAACCTTGAGATACGTGTGAGTGTCACGAAGCTCCACTGCATCCATTTTACACATTAAAGTCTGTCAGGGGGAGGACTACTGCATTTGTGAAAAGGTTTTATAAGAAACGTCCAAACTGTCTGATGCTGAGTTGCATTGTGGGTAATGATGTAAGTGTCATGTTTTTGCAAGGACGAAAAATGGGTGGAATAGACAAAGACGACATCTCTGATTCTGCTGCTGTGTTGTTGATCCTATTTTTTTGTTTCATGTCCATCGTGAGTCTGACTATGTTGCTGAATCAGTGTTGTACTCTGTTAAAGTCATATACAAGATGCTGTTTTTTGGTATGAGAACCCACACTGGTAACAAAGAACAGAAAATGTACTTTTTCTATTGTGACGACCGATGTGCTGTAAGAATGTCCTTTTTTGTGCTATTTTAAGGAATAACAGAAAATGGAATATTTTACAAAGGCTACATACCTTTTCTTATTAAGGAATTAACATGTATGATACATCTTTCTGTGCAACCGTGTCCTCATGTGAGCTCATATGAAATTAGAGTGGAGAGACGGAAAACAGCTTCCTGAAATCTAAATCCCATGATCCAGTGTGTATTCATCATCTCACTCTGAATTTCTATTCAATGTTGTTCTCCATATGTTAGCACAACCCTCTACCTCACATGCTCTGGCTAAATACAATCGCAGGATTCGTATTTTGTGGGGTTTCTTAGCTTTTGATTAAAAGCAGCGCCAATATTTGCTTTGCAGCACCATATGGTATACACTTAAATGTGCAGCTTCTGTGTGAGCCCCTAAACCTGACAGTTTGACACAGCCAGGCTCACAGGAGCAAGAAAACAAACAAAGGTGTTATGAGTTTCAACAAGTAATTAAATAGCTTAAAAAAGTTATCAATCTGAAAAACATTGCTTTCCTTATTGATGAAATGTTCAGTATTTGGAAAACGTGGAGAATTCAGCACGTTATTTGAGGTCTCTAATAGACAACAGAGTGACAATAATCAAACTTGACATCGCACTAGACTTTATTTGGCAGCCCTAAAGGTGAAAATTGTTGCTAGGAGGAATATAAGCACAGTTTGGACTGTAATGTGACAGCTTCGACAGCTAGGAGCATGTGCGCACGTGTGTGTATGTGTGTGTGCGTGAGTCACGGCTGCTCCTGCGGCCTTTAACACCCAGTCATCTGTCATCCATCGGCTCAGCTCTGCACTGCTGCCGTCTCAATCGCCTGACATAATATTGCGCACACACACACACACACACACACACACACACACACACACACACACACACACACACAACACTCACTTTCTCTGTCTCTCTCCTTCTCTCGCACAAACACACGCAGTATTTTGACAATGTGCCACCAGCACCGAGTGTGAGGGGCACAGAAACACACCTACACACACACACACACACACACACACACGGACGCGCACACACCGTGTCCCCACAGTGTTCCCTGATTAACGAGATGGTTTGTTCTCTTCCTCAGGCCTGGACCAATCAGGCACGAGGACACAAATCTCTCCCCGCTGGTGACGCTGAAGGCCACTGGCCACTATTTATTGGCAATCTCAGCCCTGACTACCCAGACAGAGAGAGGAACACGCTTGTCACAGGAAGACACCACCACCGTGTCGGCCTCCGTGTGTGTTTTTCATGTGCTCCAGGTGAATTCTGCTCCGGGAGATAAATATGCCCGCTAGTGTCATGAAATAACAGTTTCGCAGAGCATCACACAAATACACACAACAAGATATACTGAGGGATCTCCTCATTTATAGATGGTGTGGGTGTGTCAATAGAGAAGAGGCATTAAAGCCACACACCCATCAAAGCCGTGATTAAAGCAGATTACAACTTCTCCACTAACAGAAAAATGTCTTCTTATAGCTCAACACAATTATTCCCTCTTTTTCTAGCTCTCTGGACTTAATTAGCGGGGTTTAGCAAGCTTGGTGTCTTAGAAGCTCAGCTAAACATTAGTAATTGCCGTGTTTATCTGCTTTCAGAGTACAAATAACCCACATAGAGAGGTTGTGACAGTGTGGCTGCTATCACTAAAGCAGTATTCCTGTTTTGTGCGTGGAAATCTGAAAACAGCTCCTCTTGGCAGATTCTTATTTTCTTTTCTTCTAAAAACGCCTCAATGACAGCTTTGTTGGTGAAACATTTAACACGGTTCCCAGCGGTTATTTTAAGAAGACTTAAATTGTTAACAGTGTTTCTCTTTTAAATGGCTTCAAAATCATATCAGTAGCTAAATTACAGATAGTCCTGCCATGAAAACTAAAGGTTTGAACTGGAGGGATAGAAGGCAATTTGTCCCTCATCTTGTCTTACACTTCTCTTATCTGTCCTCTGCTCATTCGCTATCCTGTTTCTGTCTTATCTATCTTGTTTACCTCTCAAATAAGGGGCACCCTTTGAAAATCTGTGCAGACTTATTACTGGTTCATATCCAAAGACAACACGCAACATACGTAAGATACGGAGACAGGAAAACGCACTGCAAACATCCAAGGTATGCAAATGTTTCACGCTTAACATTAATGAACAACTAAGTTATGAAATATGAGAAAGACAACATCTACTACGCTCTAGTGATATCGATGCCATACAAGAATTCAAATGCGGGGAGACGTAGTGGGAGGAAACGTAGAAGAACAGGCGCCAGAACTGAACTGGGCCCGTACTGTATGTGAGTCACTCTTTGCATAGTCAGACATACTGTGATCTCAAACCTGGCTCAAAGTCATTACAAGAGGCAGGCCAGAGGGGTTTCAGGGGCAGGAAATGTGGGTGAGAATTTAAAGTTATAATCCTTAAGATTATCCTGAAATCAAATCCCGTTTTTGACGCTATTTATCATAAATAGCCATTTAATGTCTTTAACTCTGCATTTACCTCAGCAACAAAGAAGTGCTCCTTTGTTTTTTTGACATATGTGGCTAAATGGTCACGTTCTACCTACATTTTACAAAATATCTGACCAGTTTCACAATGTAGCATACAGCATTAAGGACTGACAGAGCTGAGAGAAAATGATTGCATCAATACAGCAGTTACAGGTGCAACAGAGCACACTACTGACCACACCCAGCAGTAATGAGCTAGCTAATGTTACCTGGGTGCTCGATAACGAAATGAAGGAAAATAAAAAGAAGGGACAGATGCTTTGTTGGGGAGCACAGGAAGAAAAAGATGAGCAGTAGAGGTCGAAGGAAGACAGCGAAGGCAGGGGTTAGCTTCTAGTAGGAAACACAGAGTAGAGCAGAATGAGCTCAAGCCAGAACACTGGGGTTTGTCAGCTTGATTGGGAATCTTTTCAAAAAATCTCCCAGAGTTCTGAGCGATGGTGGGAAGTCTGGAGAAAGAGAAGGATCACAGGGGGAACGTGGGTAATATGCCGGGGGAGTGAACTAACTTTTCTCTGGCGTCAGCACATCTGCTGTGGAGGATGATCCGTCTCCCTCTCATTGCTACAGGACGACACATGGCAGCAGAGGTGGAGTTCTCACATAAGCTGCTCTGTGGCGACACACACGGAAAGAGTAGACATGCCAGCGTGCTCTCTTTAATTGTCTCAGCGTGATTGTTACCACAGCTGCAGAGGACACATTACATAAAAGGCAAAGGGCTTTCACAGTCACCTTCTACTGGCTGTGTAAACCAGTGGCTCAATTATATCTAATTACACGCTCGTCAGACGCAGATCATCCCACAGTGGAACCAACAAAATACTTCAAATCAACCCTGATCTGATTTATGTAGCTTCTGATGTGGTTACTATGAATGTTTCAACATTGCGTAACCAAAACTTGCATTATCGAATGTGTTTTGTGTAATTCCATGCAAGACAGATCACGCTTTTTATCAACAAAGCAAAGAAACACATTGGTATCTGAAAACTGTTTGCTGTCAATGGATTTCATAGCTGCTCCTGGCAACTAAAGCATAACTAATATACCGGACTACATTAAGGTTTTTAATGCATCCTCCCTCCTTGCTCTTCCTCAGCAATATTTTATTTTCTGCGGACAGTTTTGTTTTGTCTTCAAGAGTACCTTCAGCCTCTGATTGAGCAATCAGCCTCTGCGTTCTTTTATATGATTCATGTTTCCTGTGTTCCAGAAACTTAGGGAGAAGATCTTTGTCTTGGCAAGAAGGTCACAGTGATCTTTTTGAAAATAATAAAATAATAAATTAACTTTCCTCAACCATAGCCAAGTGTAATTGACGCAGTACCCGAACCGCTGTCTTTACTGTTAGAGTCCTGCACTTTTCAAGCCTCAGCATACACACTTGTCACACTTCTTTATTAAGAAACAATTTAACGCAATATAAAGCAGCAATTATCTTTCATCCAAAGCATATTTAAAGCTAATTTAAAGTACAGAAACATATGAACTGGGACAGTGACTGGAATCTATACAATATATGTCAATCAAGATGGGCTTTCTTGTTCCTGCATGTGACTACTTTGCATGTGAGTGTACAAACATAAGAAAAGATAAGATAATCATTTATTAGTCCCGCAGTGGGGAAATTCACAGGATCACAGCAGCAAAGTGGACAGTGCAAACAAGGTACAGAGTAAAAAAACAAGAGCAACAAGTAATATAAATAAGTAAATAAGTAATAATGAGAGATAGAGTACACATGCACACATATTCTACAAGCCATAACTTTTACTCCTGTTTTCTATTTCTGTTATACATTTTTGACAGATTGAGTTATTCAATTCAACTGTAGATATCCAATCATAAAAAGTTAAAATAGAAAGGACACATACATACTGCCTTACTGTACATATTTCTTCAAACTCAAATCTGGCGGTGATTATAATATTTATTTTTGCCGTAATAAAAAAGGATAATTTGCTATAGTGAATTATACAGTTATTATACAGTTTATAGATACAATTCTATTAAACTGCAATTAATTATTGTATCCAATTATGGATGAAAGGCCATGTTTTGCCCGACATGGCCTTCCAACCTGCCAAGAGTAACTAAATCATGCTGCGGAAGCCACACTACACAGGGTGGGAACAGAGCCTGTGGGACGACGAAACACAATTAAAAAGTATCATTGTGTAGCTTTGAAAAATGAAGACTAATAACCCAGCACACAGTTTGCCTCCTCCCTTCACCGTGTTACTGTAATTGCTCCATACAAGCAAACGCCATTAAAAGGTCAGGCACCAACAGCGTACGGACAACCACAACATGACCCATCTGGATTTGACAGTCACTCCGGTTCATTGGGTGCAGTAAACAGAATGGCAAACGTGTATTTTCAGCCCCTGCTAAGCTCTAAGCGGGCCTTGTTTCCTCCTCCTTCTGATCTCTGCAGCTATTCTCCACTTTTATTTGAGCTATATCTGAACACATCAGACTAATGCTACGAGACACATCAGCAAGCTCAGTGGGAGCAAAGAAATGGCGACAGAGGAAGATGAAGATGATTGAATTTTCTCTTTCCCTCCCCCCTCTCTCAGAGATCCAACAGTTCTTCATCACTTATTTAAACTACCCATGTTTAACCCACCGTCTGAACCATGAACTTTTCTGTCCTCGATGCTCATGGCCAGTATTATAGCCATCGTTCAATAAAGAAGCACAGAGCTGTGTTTCATTCAATTGAGCTCCCCCAGGGTGCACAGTGGCAAATGAACTGCAGCCTAACAAACTCCCACCACCACACATCACTCTGCTAATCAGACAGCAGCCGTCTCAACATTATTGCCACTGTGTAAGCAAATAGCAACGCACTCCACGACCAAGAATCATTTTCTGGTGATTTCCACCGTTTCACATGATCTTCATCAGCAGATGGACTGTGCTTAGTTGGCATGGGGACGCATCTGTTGACATGACGGATGAGTAGCCGTTGTAATTTCACCCAAAGGACTTTAAGGGCTTCTAGTTTGTGAAAATGTAATACAGTTGAAAACTCTGGAAAGAGCTAGAAAGTCTACTTTAAGTAACTACATCCAGGGTGAAGAATAAACGTTCATGCTTAATGTATGAGTTAAAGAAAGTGCTACAGTATGGATGAACAGTTACTGAGCTTGCATGTCAACGCGCTTCCATCTCCATGACAAACGCAATCAGCAGAAAAAGATTATGGGATGCGGTTGAAGGCTCCAGAAAAAGCTAGTAAGTGGACCTTGATTTTAGATCGTTCCATCAAAATTGTTGCCACATTTCTATTGTTTCATGTTTCTGCCAACACACACATTTATCATGGCAGCAATATAGAATTCATAGAGACGCATACCACTAAAAGGGCAACACCGCACACTTCAATGAGGAACATGTTTACTCCTCATTGAAGTAGATAACTGCTGCACACACACAGACACTGCTGCTGTAATAGTGGTGAATGCATTTGGGTCTCCAGATGAAAGCCTCATCTACATGAGAGGCTCCATTAACCTTTGAATCATAGTATTACATCCTCTTTACAGACGCATTGCTACATTAACCTACATGGTGTTTCAGTTAGTGACTACTCATACTGTGTAGGAGCTTTTTTAGAAAACAATGACACATTTTCCTGCTCAAGCATGCATATCAAGGAAGCTTATTCAGCGATGGCAATGGCTCCCACACTTCTCTGAGGAGTGCCAGATTTAACACAGCGTGTGTGTTTGTGTGTGCATGTGCACAGAGTGTGTATGCGGCATTGTGACAGAAGTGGGAGGAAGGAAGTCACACGCCATCTCATCTTCCATGAGCTTCTGTCCCTTAGGTTGGCTGGTTACATAACTGATGCTATCACAGAACACTGGCCACCTCCAGGGAGGTCGGTCGCACGTAACTGTAGTCACACAGTTGCTGCTTTGTGCGAGCCCTGCATTTAATCCTGCATCATGAAAATGAAGATACTATGATATCATGTGTTAATATCACTGTTGCGCATTCATAGTCAAGCGATAGGATGGACAGGGCCATTGCTCATGTATTCTCAAACACAAATTGTTTCTATCTGAACCGTCTTGTCTTTGTTAAAGATCATTGATAGGAGATTGGGAATATCTCCATTGCCTCTCAAACGGCTCTGAACATGGCGTCTGCTGAGTCGGCAGTTCGCAGCTAACAGCGCTAACAGTGAAGGTGGGTACTTCCGGAACAAGGCCGTTTCCTTTTGTAACACTAAAAGCACTAAAAGCATGCATGTAAACAAAGCTAGGTGACATTACTGCACTGTATCTTTTCATAGTGGTTCGCTGCTTTATTAATGCTCTGAATTGCACTTTTAAGGACCTAAACTGTGAAAAAAAATATGAGTACATCTAGACAGCTGTATGATCTAATCATAATGGCTGAATGGGTTCTCTAATGTAATCAAACACATTCTGTGAAAACACTAACCCTATGCTTAATCTCTACATTATATCTCTTATCTTACGCAACACTTCAAGGTCAAACTAAACTGTGTATTTTCATTCTGCAAAGCCCCCGATTACAATCATTGACCATGTTTTGTTTTTATCTTTCAACGTCAACATTTTTTAAGATTCTTTATCTCAGGTGGTTACGGTTAGGAAAACATTACAGACATATGAAGTTAGAGTTAGGAATGCGGCATTGATTGCAGGTCTGTGACTGGACACAAACTATTCATTACACACCCACACACTAAACTGACCTCCACACCCCTCTACTTTCCGCCACACTACATCTACTACTACGGCACACTACTTTTTGCATTGGCACTCATGGCGATCATGGACGTAATAACAAAAGATACTGGGCTGAGAGAAAAGGACACAATAAAAACAAATCTGCACAAGGAAATGCTGAAAGTTTGTCTGAAAATGTTGTGCTTTCTTACAGTATTTTCGATTCAGGTAGTCATCCTGAATCTTCCAGATTGGGATCACTGCTTCGTTATCAAAATCCTTTTCTCTGGACCCAATGATGATCTTGGATGTTCATCATTGTACATCAGAAATAAATAAAAAGAAACACAGGGACACACACATTGTTGTATAGCAGGATTTTGACATCAAAAGTCTGGTATTGAAAATATGAACGCCACATCAGAGGCAGCACCAAGGCTTACTGCTATGTCACTATGATCACCATGATTATAGTGACGCTCTCTTAATCACTAAGTCTGTAATAACACCATACCCCTTCATCCCTCCAAGGCGGCCCTTCTGCTCCATCCCATCCTCTGCTTGCTCACTCTCTTTTTGTCTCACAGACAGAAAGAAACCCACACACAGACTGTGCGTGGGTCATTGCGGCAGCGGTGGCTGCAGACTGGAGCAGAGGTCGGTCGCACCCTGCTATTATCCCAGGAGTCCCGCTCTGTTTAAAAGGCACCGCTGTGGCACGGTGAGTGATGGCTCAATAGAGGGGCCTGCTGGGAGCTTACCAGCAGGTGAGGAGTCAGGCGAGCCAGAGGGAGAACACACACAGAGGAACGCGGCGCAGGCACACGGACGGACGCGCCACCGGTGGACGCACACATGCTGTCAGTCAGTCATGAGTGAAACAGGCAAGAAATGAAACCTGCAAAACGCACAGGGACGTACGCATACATGCCAAAATGCATGACTGCGCACACGCACACACACATATATGCTGAGTGTGGTAAAAAGCCAGCCGTGCTCTCTAGGGATGGAACCGGTGGCCGCAGAGAGGGAGAAAGGAAGCAGCTGGCTGCTGAAATACTTCCCCTCCTAACACTGTAATTTCCTCCCAGAGGCACACCTGGGCCAGCACTCATTCCCACATATATAGTATATACTGTATCGGTATGTGTGTGTGTGTGTGTGTGTGTGTGTGTGTGTGTGTGTGTGTGTGTGTGTGTGTACGTGCACAGCACCAGTGTATGTGTTTGGTCTTTAGTGTGTGTATGTTTCTGCTTGGCTCATGTGCGTGTGCTTATGCAGGTGTGCACTAATGTACACTGCTGAGCTAAAGTGGATCCCGACTGCCCAATATAACACCCCTATTATTATATGGCATTACACGTTATTACATACATAAAACACATGTTTCGTTCGAAATGCAAGGTGTGAAACAGAATGCGGCGCCACTGTTCTGCTGACTTGAAATCAGCTTCAGCTGCTGCTGCAATGTGGCCAAACGAATACTTTGTTATAGAGTTTTATTTGATGGATACAAAACAAGTCCAAACTATTATAATTGTAAGTCTTAAGTGAGTGATTATCAAGTAACACCTTCCTTTCCTGAAGAGAGTATACTTACATTTTGGACAACCCATATTTATCCACGCTATAATGGTTCACTGAAGTTAATGTTTCCAAGTTCTGGAGAAGTTTGTTTTTTTGTGCTGAAAATGCTCAGCCTCAGAAAAGCCTTGGCAGATGCCATTGTTTACATAAGCTCTATATATATGGTAAAGGAATTCCCCTCTAAAACTACTGGTTTTAGAGCTCAAAACAGCAGCCTAAAGACACTCATTACAGACGGCTCCTGGTTTTATTCAGTCTAGGGCTTAGACAGACAATTTTGCTTTGGGGCAAATGGGAAGACTGTGCTGAAATGGGAATATGTTGCTTCAGGGAACTTGGCAAGGAAATAGAAAATGCAAGAGAGGCATTAATCTTGCAGGTAAGAAATGAGATGTGTGGTGTTTTGAGGAACCTGATTGTGTAAATGCAATTAATCTGCTAAATTGGGATTACAGGAGATTTTCTGATTTTGTAAATATAGTGGTCAGACACGTTTAATTACATTATCTTAATCATCCCTCAAAACACAGGAACACTTTGTTTTACAACAACAGCAAGTAGAAACAGTCAAAGTTAAATTGACATTTTCAGGAATACAGAGAGAAGATCTCAGTCCTTTCCACACAGTGAGGCAAACACCCAAAGCCCGGGTATCTGGGTTTAGGAATTTCCCTGCAATGTACCTACAGCTTGTGGAAGTGCAGGACCAAAGTAAAGGATTTAGAGGACGTTCTTAGCACAATATCTTAAATAACCCTCATAAGGACATAAGAAGAGTGTCACTTTATCGGGGTTGTTCAGGTGGCTATTTGGGATTTCAACAAGAGGCACGCTGTACTGCAAAGTGCCTACTGGGACCCCCTGTTACATACCGAAGATGAGTTCAGGCCATTTATGAGGTGTGTGTGTGCGCTCACATCTCTAAGTGCTTAGTCACGAGTCTCCTCTTAAAACCCTTGCACCATATGTCTATCCTTGTGTCACACCGGCAGAGACAGAGAAAGAGGGAAAAAGAAGGAGGGAGTAAAGTGAGAGACAGAGAGAGAGTGGGTTCTCGAGGGAGCACCCACTGGCCTCTGTCTGACCCCCTCCAATTTCCTCTCAGCCCAAGCAGACGCATCATTGTATCAGTGCTGTGCGACGTGGCGTACACCACCAACACAACAACAGTAGCCCAACAGCAGCTCACATCAGCCCGGCACAGTAAAGCACAACACAGTGTGACACTAAACGTACGAGAACAGCACAGAACAGCAGCACCTGAGAGGTGAAACTAACGCTGGCTTTGTGCAGATGCCTGGAGCCCTGTGTAGCTGTCTCAGACCTCCGCCCAGTGTCAGTCCACCAGCTAATTGAAATCGCATTGCCCTGGAGGCTGCAGGGAGCCTTTCTGCCTTGAGAACAATACAGATCTCTGAAATGTCAATGAAAACAAGTCGGCCGCAAAGGACTGCATTTTGTAACACAATTCTGCAAGCTGAATGGTAGTTACCATGCTACCAAAATATGACAGTCTAACATGTTGCTTCTGTAGTGCTGGAAGGCGTAATCAAACAAGAAACAAGTTAGAAAAGTTGTGAGTTTTATCTATAATAATTTAGTGGGAGTTTAGTACAGGTAGCAGACTAGGTGAGGGGAATTATGGGAAAAAGCCCTCTGGTAGTCCATCTGTTTGGGCAAGTCTCAGTACCCTGGACACACCACTGCACTGGCATGCACACGCATGCTTATACACACAGTTGAAGCAACACACCCAAACAGGCAGTCCTGTCCCGCTAGCGAAATACCAAACCCCACCCTCAATGTCCAGCCTCAAAAAAATATATATAAAAGAGACACCAAGATGAGAGTTGGTTTGGGGAAAAAAAGGTTGCACATAAAGCTACAGTAAACCCCACAGAAAAAAAAGGGGAAATAAAATTAGCAGAACAGAGAGACCCTGATGAAAACCACAGATAAAAGCAGGAGATAAAATGAAATTGTAAGGGGCGAAGAAAAGACAGATTGAAGGACGGAGCCCTGTCCGGCCGGAAAAGAAATAACGCCAATCCTTCGTTTTCTATCGGCGCAGCGATTAATTGACGAGTGTTCCACATTAATAATAAAGCTTGCTCTCTCCACTTAGGACATTGATTCACACCTCCTCAGCTTATGGTGTAGGAACCCAATCAATCTCGCTCCTTATTCATCTCTCTTTCTCTCCTTCTTGAGCTCCTCTATTACCTTGCTAAATATAACTTTCTTCCCTCTGTCTTTAGCCAGGAAATGAGTCCAACATTCAATAACTGGCTGTGAATTAAGCATGCCGGGCGAATGAGATGTCCAGAAATGATTGATTGATTATTAATTAATTCGCTAATGTCCCTGATTGATCTACGGGGAGGAGTCATTGTCTGAGAAAGACGATATGAGGGAATAAAAGAGGAGAGGACAATTTTTTGGATTATTTTTTTCTTACAGGAAAAGAGGTGTAATGGCAGCAGGATCTATAATGTGCTTCCTATGCATCCACATGGCTGTGATATTACAGTGATATGATGTAACAACTGGAAGGTAAACCTGTGTTTACATAATGCTGTGGTCTAGAATAGCTAAGACAAAGATAAAAAGGAAACAGGGAAGAGAAACGAAGAGAGAGAGAGAGATCCACATCAAATGCTACTGGGAGCAGCACATGCCTGCTTGTCTCTCTGTCTGTCTGTCTGCTTGGCCTTGAAAATCCCAGCACTCAAAGCCAGACGACCACAGAACTCATGCCCACGCCATACATGCACGCACACAGAGACACAAAGACACACACACACACACACTCACACTGTGGCCTGCTCTATCCTACGCTATTGATCTGCACCCCACTCTTCATTAGAAAGAAAGATTCAAAGACAACAAGGAGCAGTGAGACGTGTTGTGTGCGTCTGCGTGTCTGTGTGCATGCAGCATGTATGTGTGTTCAGAAGTGTAAATGTATGATCAAGGGAGTTGTGTAAGCTGCGTGTGGTTACATCCTGTATATGTGAGTGTGTGTGTGTGGATGTACTGCCAGGTATCAGTAACAGTGGGAGCAGATCTGTGTTACTCTAATGCAGTCTGTCCTCACTGGGTGTTCCTATGGAAACTCTCTCTCTCTCTCTCTCTCTCTCTCTCTCTCTCTCTCTCTGTATATTATTAGACATTCTTGAGTCAACTGCTCAGAATAGGAAGACACAGATCTCATCTATTGTGATACACTTGCTATAAAGCGCTTCGTCTCGCTCCCGTACAACATGGGAGAGACTTGATTCTGTGAGAACATTTTTGCTTTGGTGATTAGTTGAGATGCAGACTCTTGCACAGGTTGGGGTCACAATTGATTGACTTGTAGGCATCAGATCAATCACGGTGACTGGGCAGCCACTTCTGACACAAGCCGGAGAAAGAAAGGCATCGCAGGTTTATTCTTTCCCTGCAGGCTGATGCTTCAGATTTGAGCCCTGGTTGAATTTCTATTGGAGTTGAAACAATGGGATGCAGAGCTCAGAGTTCAGCAGTCTGGAGTCCTTTTGTTGATACAAGAATTGTATATATAGTTCAAATATGTGTGTGTATTCACTGGATAACAACTATAACACAGCATTTTTTGCTGGGAATATAACAACAGACCTTTTGTAATACTGCAAATATATAGATATTTCATCACTTTCATCACTGGGCCATAGGCTCAATCACCATTGTGTTGCCTCCTGACAATACCAAATATCCTATTTACTGGAAATGTTCCTTTTCTTTTTTCTTTTTGTTTAAGATTACCTTTTCAAAAACTACTCACATACCCAAAGGATACAAATTAAGTGAACAATGGTATTGTAAAGTACAATCTACACTGTGTATATTTAGGTGTAATGAAAAATATGGCCTTCTTTCTCACAAAATATCCATTAAACAATGCTAATAGAAGCCTTGATATGATATATAAAAAAACCTAAAGCAACAATATAACTGATTAACTTGACATTAGTTTGAACGATTTTTAGTGTGAATAAAATTCAAGTGTTTATGCATGTTCTTAACTTCCAAATTGATCAAAACTTCCACTAATTATGCGCTCAGCTAAAAGATAAATAAAACAACACAATCAAATGGATTAAATTCGTCTTGTGTCAACACTTATCAGACATCACCTTGAAGTAAATTCAACAACCTCATTTTACTGCGACATGATCACTTTTTCTAATTCCATTGTAAAGACATAAGATTTGAGGGCAATACAAGATAGAAACCGAGGAACAGCTGAATTCGTATGATGAAAATATAATTCTGCTCACGCGATAGTGTTCAGACCTTGAGTTTTAAAGCCCATTTTAATACACATTTATCTTCCTTCCTTCATACCCCAGAGCCGACACGCTGTGTCAAACTCTAAGTATTATGCTTCCTCTAAAATAATAGCCCTACTTGTTGTTTCACTTCATTTATTTCATCTGTGGAGTGGAAAATGGAGGCAGGCGACGAGAAACCAATGACTTGAGTGCCAGCTGTTAATTGGGGAGGCAGCCAAGGCAGTGTATAATTCTATAAAAGATACAGAGGGTGTTACCTTACCAATCAAACACGCGCGTCTCCATATGTCGCTTCTTTCTCACTGGAAAACTAGGAGGAAGCGTTGGAGTGTGTGTAGGTGTAATCTTTTTGACAGTAGGGTATATGCTCACGCTGTGACATGCTGTCTTTGCATATAATAGTTTGATTATATAAGCAGGTGTGTTTGAGGGAAGAATGGCTGTGTATGGTCTGTGAAGTGATGAAAATGTACTGCAGAGAACATTGATGACAACAAAAAGTCTGTAGGTTTCCCATTTAGGATGAGTGATCGGGGACTTAGCTTGCAGTCAGTGTCATATCATTATTTCCACAAACGAATGGAGAAGATGGAGTAAAATAAAGCACAGAGCTGAAGAGTGCAGCGTTCAGTGAAGGGTGTGTAAAGGTGGAGGATGGCTCAGCCGGAGCCACGGACTGACCTCTGGAGTGGTAGTCTTCTGCCGTGCTGCTGACGGGCGCTTTCTTTACGGCTGAGGAGCGATAGACGACGTGTGTCCTTCCTCCTTCTCCCTCCTCCTCTTCTCTCAGTTTGTCGCCCCTCTCCATCGGCTCGATAAAAAACTCCTCTTGCTCCATCCTGATCATACCAGCCTGGAAGAGAGTGTGGAAAATGAATAGTTGTAGGTGAACTCTGACATCATGTTAATGCGTGTCAGTCCGTCACATGAACACAAAACACAGAGCTGCCGCTCCTCCCTTGTTTGCCTATTGCTCTTTTCTCCATCCACCCTTCACATATTCTCTTGCCCTGACAGTTTGAAATAGTCATTTTCTTTTCTCCCCTGCTGTGTTAGGGGCATGCTGGGAGAAAAGAGAAGAGGACGGGACAGCAGTGATCCCTCCTGGGGCACAGGTCCAGAGTGACAACCGGCATCTAAAATGGCCAACACACAGCAGGAGATGAAACGGTCCCACTGCCATCCTGGATTAACACATTCTGTCAGGTAATTCCCCACAACCACCTTCCACACACACACACGCACACACACACACACACACACACACACTCTCTCTCAAACACACATGACAAGTGCACAAGGAAAGAGACTGCAAAAGAGATGGTGAGAAGTTAAGAAGCATGCATACAGAACGCACACGCAAAACGGAGTTGCGTGCACATAAACGGGGAAAACAGGCACTGGGAAAATTGCCCGTCACTCTCTCTTATTCCATCTGTCTGTTTAAGACAACTGGTAATTACCAAGGCAACGCACTGCTGTAGAGGAAAGCCATGGGGGAGAACACACAGAGAGGATGGAGAGGCTTTGGAGAGGAAGAGCGCAAAAGAAAGAGAGCGATAAATGAAGAGAGACAACATCGATGCGATCAGCGCTTGTCCGCTTCTCCCTCCGCTCTGACAAGAGAAGGAAGGGATGCTGAGCGAGTTGAATAGAGAAAAGTGAGCTGATGGTAAAAAAGAAAGAAAGCGGTGTACATTACAGAGGAATGTGTGATGAAAAGCTTCTTGTGGACCGTTTCGTCACATAGTTTTGCTCAAAGAGACAGAAATGCCCCGCTGGGGCACAATGATTATACGTCTATATTAACCTATTACATCTGTCATCACATCAACCCACAACCAAAATGAATGTGGATTCCATAGTGAAGGGTATGTTTTTGCACATGACAGGAGTAAAGTCAGACTTTACAAATATATTTCAGGGACGGATGGAAATCTGTCAGTATATATTTAAAGTGCACAATCCATTGTAAAGAAATTAAAAGATTATATTATCTTAAGAGGATAAACACTAAGCACTCTTTGCCAGAAAGCCTTTGACTTACTACGCTGAATAGTCATGTTATGCACTTTATTTACTTATTGCAATACAGTTTCTCTATTTTGTAATTTTCTTACTGCTCCGTCTCCTCCGTCTCATGCAGAACCTCCACCCATTGCCTGTCTGTCCTGCAATCCTTCCTCTGCAGCTCTTCTCCATATTTGTTGAAGTCATGTTTTTTTGTGTGTGTGTGTTCTTTTTCTTTTCAACTGCTGCCTATGTGTTGTCAAAGTGGGCAAAATGTTTTATCTATTATTTGTCTTATTTGCATGTGTTTTCTTTCTGTTGCAGTGAGTTGAGCTGTCTCAACCACCTATAAATACAATTGATTTGACTTCATGTGAATAGAATAGAGAAAGATAAAATGAGAGTTAGTCCTGTGTGAGGTGCAGTCATGAGAGAAGTGAGCTGAACACATCTCGATCATTGAAGTCATTATTACACTTATTATACACAACCTACATGGAGCCTGAACTTAAGCACCGTGGCTCTAAAATCTATTATTTACCTTTAGCATACTACTTATTGAGCTCTAAGAACTTGTGTGCTCCCTGAATTCCTCAGAGAGGCTGATTTGAAAGGAAATGGATATTAACAAAAGTGGCCCCTCAGAAATAAAAATGTGCTCTTATTCTTTACTCTCGTCCTCTGCCATTCCTCTCTCTCTCTTTTTCCCCGCCAGCCTGAGGCTTTGGTCCCGGAAGGATGTCGACATGCAGCTGACCTGCCCTCTCACACTCCCTCCCTCCCTCCCTCCCTCCATCCCCGCCCCTCTCCCTCTTTCTCCCTCCACCCTTCTCATCCCTCCATTTCCCCGAGCCGTGGTGCGGCATTCCGATCGGAGCTGATGGATCTGCGATGGTGCATGCATTTCCACTCCAGAATACCAAGCAGTGGGGAGAGGAGAGCTGTGTCAAAGAAAAAAGATGACATGTGGGACTGGGAGACATGGTTGGATCGATCGGAGCCGGCATAGTGGGGGCGGAGGGTTAGAGAGAGAGGAAGGTGCAAGGGAGCAGAAGAACTGGACAAGTGCTTTGAAAAAGCCTAAGTGTATAAAGCATCAAAGCGCCTGCACGCATTTCCATAGTGAGAAGCATTGTCTTCATCTCCTCTAAAGCAGGAGCAGCCAAGTCCCAGTCGAGGGGATTACAGGGAGGCTTGTCCAAATGCTGTGTCCAGAACTACTGAGAGACATTTTAGACTCATCGGCAGTACACCAGCCGCCTTAATGTGGCAACACCCGTTGCGTTATTCAAAGGCAGGGTAGGGTTAAGGGCCACATAAACAGGTAAAGGTCAACCGTGACGACCCATTGTTGGAACGGGTGTATGCTAAATGAGCTGGTTGGACTGGAGTGAATGTACCTGAATTAATCAAATGAAGAAAAAAGGGAACTGTAGTTGCACCACCTATAACAAGTCTGACAACTGTGACAGCTTGGTAATACTTCTCTTTGCTATTTTTGCATGCATTTTTAAGACAGCCCCTAAATTGAGCTCGTTATTTTCCCATCCCAAGTAACGCAACATTTTCACAGCTGCAGGCGCCGTGGTGACAGCACCTGGGCAACATCAGTCAAGCTTTATCCTGCAGTGCCAAACCAACACTGTGTGGTGGTTTTATCGAGGAATATCAAACTTCTATCCACACCTTTGTATTTTCTTTTGTTCACCCATATGTTAACATTTTTACCTGGATTACTTTTAACAGCAGGATAACAGAATTCTGATATTATGAGAATTATTTCTGAAACTGAATTTTGGAAACGTATCCCCGATGGACATCATTGCAAAGGGTGCGCTCTACTGATTGCAGCAGTGGGTGCATGATGTCCATGTGTATATCTCAAATTCTATAAATGTCTTTCTGACCATGATGTCAGTTTCCACTTGTTGCATGCATACAGCCTTTATGAATAAACTTCCCGTCCCCACGAAAACAACTTAGCTATGTAGTGGCAACTAAACTACTTGGTTAGGTTTAGGAAAAGATCGTGGTTTGTGTTAAAATACCTACGGAAGTGATGTCACTTAAATACGGGAATAAATCAACGTTGACTTCTCCCACGAACAGCGGTCTCCTGGCTCAAAGACCGTTTGTTGTTTTAAATAACTTTCATATTTAAAATATCGGGTATGTCAAGGTGAATCAGGAGATGATAGAACTTCTTGGCTTTTCCTTTGTAATTGCTATATATTTAGCATTACTCTATGACTCGCCTCTTCAGGGATCTCCATGGCATCAGCTGCCTCGCTAGTTGCTGTTCTCTTATTACAGTAAATTCATTGTGCTCCTTTGGGTGATGAGCCTCAAGATGTTTTATTGGGTTTGACATGTTAAAATGTAGCTTATTAGCTCCACTCCCCTCATGAGACACTTAAATATGACACAGTTGCCTTCTGCATCTCATCATTATCTTCATTGATTATCAAAGATTTTCACAACACACACACACACACACACACACAGGAAGTGTCGGTGCACACCTGGCTGAAAATGTCATGGCTGAGTCTGGAGTTTAAATAGATTTCTATTATATGTTCACTGTTACTGGGTCTGTGTCACCACAACATCTGAACTTTTGCATATAGTGGAGGAAACATGTACCAACATAATGGAAACATGCTTGTAAGTATCAAAATAAACAGAAGTTTCTGAATTGAATGCTAAGGGTGCCAAAATTATACTATGAGAAAGATCTCAACAAATGATTAATAATTGAATTATTAATGAATAAGATGCTAAAAATACATTTTCAAATTTTCAATGGAAGGTTTCCATGGGCAAGTATATTATAGTAAGTAACCCGATTTGTTTTCTTTTGTTGGATAAATTAATTTCGCACATGTGCTGTAATAAAAACAATCAATAAAATGAACAGTGAACATATACAGCAAATCCTGAATAAAGTAAATAAATAAATAAATATATGTTTGAAATGGAATAGACAGAAGTAAACCCTTCTAAAGTGCTACCTCTTTCTATAACTTAAATAATGTAAATAATGAACCTTATGTCGATCATATATACATTTTATTTTCTGGTCGGAAACTGATGTTTTCACATGTTTCTGTTCAATGCCTTGAGCGCTACAAACAGACCTCCCTTCACCTCTGATCTTCTGTGAAGGTGGTGACGTCTAAGAAAGCATGGTTGGATTCCACCACGACTAAGTTTAAATACGCTGTTATGTATGACATGAACTGACCCTTTCAGTCCCATTATGAACAATTTTAATAATGGGATTTTCACACCCATAATTCCTCATGCCTTTGACTTAAGCTCATTACAGTAGATGTTTTGTCAATGTCTGAAAAGCTCAATCAACATGTGATGGACTATTGGTAGAGAACGTCACATCTGCATATTTTAAACATGTAGTGGAATTCACCTGCTTAGTAAACCGAGTCGAGGGAATCGATGCCACCGCTCAACATAAGGCTTAGCTCTGTAACTATTCTGACGCTGAAGAAAGACAGTAACTGAAACACGTACGTCGATATTAATGTTGTCAAAATGCTATGACTTTGCTGCTTCACTAAGACTCAAATCAACAAAGAAATGCTAAGCTAGAAAGACGTCTTACTGCTGAGCCGTCTGATGTATTTCACTTCATATTTCAATCAATTTAAACCCTTCCTTCAGTAGATTTCCTTCACAAGGAGTAATTCATCATCAAAATTAAAGAAGAGAAAACATTTGCACAACCTGCACCAAATATCCACATCTGACTCATTATCAAAGAAAACATCCACACACGCCCACAACTCAGCATATATAACGGGGTTATTCTTACTGTCGTGGCCATTGAGATGGTGACACTAACCACAACCCTCCCTCTGAGACCTAGAGCCAAATCTGGATCCTACACACTGAGTGTCCAGTTCCAACAGGAGGATCCTCTGTGTTTGAAGGCACAGCGAGCTCTATTTGAGGATCTGAAAGGAGTAACTCAAGTCCTGGGTAAGTGTCCTGAGGGGCACGTGAGACAGACGAGCAGCAGAATAGCAGTGTAGTGGAGTGGAGGAGCGGATGTTGTGGTGAGGATCAAAGTCACACCCGGTCGGGGCCCTTCGGCTCAGTCCACCGCAGGCAGTGTGTGAGAGCGTGCGTCTGATCTGGAGCCACTATGTGTGTGTTTGATCTGATTAATAACCCTGCTACTGCTGGCTACCTTCACACACAGTTGCGCACACACACACACACACACACACACACACACACACACACACACACACACACACACATCCACAGGCCGGCAGGGCAGACACAGTCACACAAGCACAAACACATCCATGCACAAATATAGCTTTGATAGTGACTCACTCATACTGTGTAACCCTCCAATTCATTCACCCTTTGAGTCATAAGAGAATCAGGCCCGTACAATAGTAAAGCCGATTTGACAAATTAGACACACTCCAGAAAGAGAACACGTCACCGTAAATATTAAACTGCACCTTTATGCTCCCCCGCTTACAAGCCCTGAGAAAGCCACGTTTTGTGTTTGGATTATGAATATTGCTCTGGCAAAAATGTGAATTAATCTGAAATTTATGAAGGCGGCATGAAGCAAAGCTACTGAAAACATTCAGGGAAGCTATATACAGACACTTGTGTGACCCTTGGCACTGCGCTAGGTATAGAGAGCAGAGAGAGCAGGAAGAAGGAGAGAACTGCAGTTAAGGTAACCTATTAACACGGATTCATTAAGTGAATGAAATTATTTGATTAATGTCCTGAAGAGCGAGGCGATTATCACATTTTATGTTAATCAGGGATATGCAACGAGGAGGAGAATAAATCCGATGTGGCAAACAAAATATATCAAACATAAACACATGAAAGGAGGGAGGCCTTGTCATACATAAACCTTGTCATATCTTTTTCTGTCTGTCAGTTGCCCAAACACACTCACACATGCATATAAATGCTTACAGATACTGTCAGTGTATGGGTGTGTGTTTCTTTGTGTGTTTCTTTTTGACAGCCAGATGCCGGTGTGATTTAAGCCGTGCAGGACTTAGCGATGAAGCCACATCCCTGTCACCCTGCTCAGCTGATTACATAGAGTGGTCTCCACAAAAGGTCACACACCTCTACACACCCTTGCATACATACACATGCATGGTAGCCCTGTCCCACTCATAATTCTAACCCTGTTTTTTCTGCTTTCGTCACCTCATTTGCAAATCGTTCATCTTTGACCTATTTTTGATCAGTATGTCAGCTAAACTACACACTCTCTCTCTCACACACACACACACACACACACACACACACACACACACACACAGTGAGGGTCATATCGGGTTTTAACTCTCCAGGCTGGCCTGCACACATCAACGGTGTATGACCCCCTCAAAGAAAAAAGAAATTGTAAAAATGCAGCAAGGAAGAGGAGGAGACAGAATAAACAGGAAAGGCCTTCTGTGAGTTCCCCGCAACGCCATTCTGAGCCTTTAGCCCGTTATCTCCAGGAACATCTTCCTACGTATAGTTGCACCCCCAGTGGTGCACTTCAGTCAACCAGTTCTGTGTTTTTCCGTCCTCATATCCCCTCCTTGCTGCCATATAATCAGCTCTCTGCTTTCCTCTTTTTCTTTCCAATCTCTCTTTTTGTTTCTCCCATTAGCATCACACCCTCCACTTATCCGTCTCTTTCAGTTTCTGATAATACTAAGTGATAGAGGCACTCTAAACGTGTGAAGGTGAAGGCGGGCCCAGGTGTTGGAAAAAGAAGACAGACAAAAGACAACAGAGCACAGGCCATATTATTTAGACTCTGGATGGCACGGGCCTAAGAATAGCAGTCGTAAGCCAAATCTGGCAAGCCTGACCGCATGATCTGTGGAAATTATGGTTCAGAGCGAGAGCGTTGACACACACAGAAACACAGTCACTGACAGTCTGGCGGATAGGCCGAGAGACAGAGTGCCAGACAGACAGTTTGAAAAGGAGGCTGCCTCAGTATCCCGTCCCTTGCTTTCTCTCTCTCCCAATTCCTGTTGTCATTAATTAGGACAGAAGCTCCATCCCTCTGTTTTCTGTCCAAACAGAGATTATGAATCAGCAGTACGACAAAGGGAAAAGTAAAGGAAACAGAGAGCAATTAAAGCAGAAGATATGTGTGATAACCAGCCAGGAAGAGGTGAGGGGTAAATGAAGTGGTGGGTAAAAATGAGAGACTTGGAAAGTGACAGATGAGAATTAACACGAGTAGAAGATTAGAGACAAGAAAATAAAGCAGTGGAAACAATAATGGTTTCGAGGAAAAGGCTGAAAGGAATTTTGGATCAACAGATGGAAACGACTTCCAGAAAAAATATAGAAGATCATTTATGAATTAGAGGTATTTGCTCCATAATCAAGTCAGTACTGAAATAAAGCAAAGGTCCTCTCCCTCCCCCGTTGTTCCTCCCCCTCCTGTCTCACGCTTTCGTTCTTTTTCTCTCAGCAGTCTAACAGCTTTCTCAGACAGCCAAATGTTCTTGGCCTGACCACCATGGAGGAGTGAGGACAAGTGGAGGGAATGTTTACGAGATCCAATCATCAGAGGCATCCACACTTGGTCTCTACTGTTGTCTTTGTGTGGCTCAGGTATTAGCAGAGGGCCTGTACTTTCTGCGGAAGGTGGCAGTTTGATGCAGAGAGCCAGAGGCTGTGAAACATAAAGCTGATATATTGTTGGATCATACTTACCCCAACCCCAGAGGAAAGTTCAGGGTGGCTGTTGTTGTGTTGCATTTACAGCATCCCCAACAATGCCAAAATGCCATTAAGGAAAGCTCAGAACTCCAAACAGACCCTGGGGCAAAGCAACGAAGGCAATCGCTGAGGAAATGTTTGTTTAAGCCTTGAAAATTCTAATTTCATCTTGTGTAAATTGGGGAATAAGTGGATCTCCATAATAAACAAAATCTGAAAACCTGACAAAACAAGACCTGTATTCACTTTACAATATTATGGACACAGTGTGTCATTATTAGATAATGACACATATGATTCCAACAGATAAAGGCCATGGACAGACACATTTATAGAGTGGGGTTTGACTTCTTCTTGGTTCCGTGTTGTGCAACAGTTTTAACATAACTTGATTCAATAAACACTTAATGGTGCTGTATACTAAAAGAGGAGCATTTATATTGCCTTCTCGATGACGCTCAACATGGAGCCTGGGCCGCCAGCTAGAAGCTAACGGTGCTAACAGTGCTAACAGTGCAAGGTATGACCAAAGTGCTGACGGAGCTAACAGTGTTTACCTGTTGGGGAACCGGAGGATGGGTGCTACGGTTCCACGACAAACGCGTTTGGTTATAAGCTGTGACCGCCGTGTGAGCCAAGTGCAGAGCGGCGGCCGTGAGCTAAACAATGGGGCACGCTCACATGCACTAACGTGCACTAAAAGCATGGCCAGCCCGGCTATATCAACAAAGCAAGGAGGATAACAACACAGAGAGAGACTTCATTCTCTGCTCAGGTAGACATTACGCCACTAAATCTTTACATAACAAATAGTAGTTTGCTTCTATATTAATGCTCTGAATATCGAATTTAGCACAATATTATATATTTCTGCAAAGATACACACAAACATCTCTGCAAACCTACACAGTGAAGGGTGTTATGGGATAACAGCTCATCGTGCAGACTCATCATACACACCTGTCAAGAGATGTGTTAAAAAAGAGAGGAAAGAGAAACTAAACGTGATATGTTACGTACAAGTATAAACCATGAGAACTCATAACAACCCCCCAAGCACAGACCTGATTTAATATTTTTATGAATAAAGCCTGAATGTTATCTGTGTTTTTCTAAAAATGGGTCATCGACTGCTGCAATGCAATTTGACACTTACCCATCACATGCATTGTTTAAAATAGCAAAAACTACTAAATTATTGGCGGAGGTACATGTTACTATCGTTTAGCTGTTGTCTCAGAAACATAGACAGCGTTGTTTGTTGTGTGTAGAGTGTGTAGGTGTGGCGCTATCCGTAGCACTGAAACGGAGCGGAGGAGATCGATCGACAGACAGACAGAAAGCATCACTTAGTTCGTTTTCTTAGCCGACGTTCGTAGTTGTAAAGAGAGAGAAAGAGAGCTGCAAAACTTCAAACTCGATTCTATGATTGGACAGAGACTTGTTCATAAGTTAATTAATAATTAAGTAAACGGTCCACTTTGTAGTTTTTCCTGATTGTTCAACCCCATCTCACGGTCTTCCTGAGTGGATGGAGTTTGCTTAGTTGCCATGGAGATTTGACAGATAGCTGGTTAGTTTTCGGGGTGGAAGTTAAGGAAATTTATCAGAAAAATAAAAAGGTATGCAAAGCCTCACTAGTTTGTAAGTGACAAGACGGACACATTTTAATTAACAAGAGGCTAATCTTTACAGCTCTTTAGCCTTTGTGTGCTCCTGTCCTCACTGTGCTCATTCATGCCAGCAAACTAACACACACACACACACACACACACACACACACACACACACACACACACACACACACACACACACACACACATACTTTTACCCCCCCCCCCCCCACACACACACACATAAAGAGCACCAGCTAAGCGCCCATCAATCCCTCTTACCGGCCTAGCGCAGCCATCGATCAGTGTGTGTGTGTGTGTGTGTGTATTACAGTGCGTTCACGTTTGTGTGTGTGGTCTTCCGGATTGATAAATGACCCCGATTAGTGGCGACTGACCGCTCTATGATTGCAATCTAAGTGCAGCAGAACAGCTGTTCTCAGAGCAGTGTTGTCTAAAGCAGTCTGTGATTAATACGACGACACTTTAATGAATTATAAACCAACCACAGGCCTGAGATCTGCTGGCCAGTCATAACTGCATCCCTCCACCTGTACATTTTGAGGAAGTCAGCGGAAAGATCATGACATTTTGAGGTGATCTAGGTTTTGTAGCCGACACAAACCTTTTCAAAATGAAGAATCTGGTGTCATTTGTGTTTACAAGCAAAGAAAATGCTGGCGTTTTCAGATCTCTCCATATTCTCTCCGTTCCAATTGTTTGGATAAGCTGTGACTTTGGGTTTTTGAAACGTGGATAAATTATGTTTGTCTGTATGAACAAGACTCTGAGATGAAACACAATAAACTTGAATTGTTCTCACTTTCAAGAAAAATCCCTCTTTATCTCTCACTTGTTGTCGCTCCTCTTCTGTCTGACTCTTCTGACCCTCAGTCCTGCCGACCCCTCCCTGATTCTGACAATCACACACACACACACACACACGGATCCACACTCATATCCACACCCATCCCCATCCTTATCTCCACTCTATCTCTATATCTCCACATCTATTGGGTATACCTGTAACCTAGCAACAGAGCAGAGTGAAGACCCTCCCCTACCTGCTCAACTGCTCTGACTGCCGGACCTGACAGCCAATCAAATTGTGTCAGGGCAGCAACTAGAGCCAATCAAACGTTTTGCTATAACTGGGAGCTGCCCACTGCTCTGCACCCTTTTTGACCCCACATGTGGGGAAAGAAACAAGCATGCGCATGCACGTATAAGGCGATGTGCACTCACTACATCGCATGCACATACGCAAACTCTTGAGGCCACCAGGAGGAGATCGCAGGATTGGGCTGACTTGCCTGTTGATTTTGTAACAGCCCAAGCTTCATTAGCAGAGCGACGAACGCTACCTGTGGAAGCATGATACACATGTGTGTCTGCGGTTCAGTGTGACTTTTGATATAAAACTGCAAAAATAAGCATCCACGATGATATGTATAAAGCAGCTCGAGACCTGCAGAAAATGACAGTTCTCTGTGAAATATATTTCATATTGGAACAAGCCGTTTCTGTAAGGCCAGTCCGTTCTGTTCTCTCAGGCCATCTTTCCTCTCTGTTGGAGACTCACAGACATCAGGGTCTAATCAAATAGATCCTCTGTGCTGTTCTGTCTCTTTGACCACTGCTGACTACTTCTCGATTCATTTATCTCTGCATGTGGTGATTAATGTAATGTGTGATGGTAAAAGTGTGTGACTAGTGGCTCCTTGCCGCACTATTGCGGTATAAAATCAACATGTGTCTTTCTATAAGCGCTGGTGTTACCATCTGCCCAAACAGCACTGTGTTCTTTAGTCCTTTTCATGCTCTACCTAAGTGACATTCTCATGCTCCCTCTTGGTAGGATAGTCATGCATTTTGTTACACAAATTATACCCAGAAAAATATTTCACCTTTGGCTACAACCAGGAGCCCTAGATTGTATTGTTAACAATTGCCATAAAGATATTCAGAGCAGAATGACTCAAAATTCCTACAAATCAGAAATATTTCTTTTCAGGTCTCCGTCCTGATGTGATTTGGTACAGAACCAGGATCCCAAGTAATAAGGGGTCCACACAATGAGAGACTTTGTGTTAAGTGCCAGCTATAACTGTCTTATTTCATAGCAAATATCCTACTTATTGAAAAAATTGCCTACACAATTACTTCAAGTTGCCACAAACAAGAAGCCACCATGATGCCTTCAAAGAAAGGCGTTACATCCATAGGTTTTGTGATCGTTATCTAGGTCCTGCATCTAGAGAGCTCATGAAATATATTAAAAGGAATCCTAAACTTCTGATTACCTGACCAACTAAGAGGCGCCAGATGTTTGGAGTGCCATTTAGTAGCCATCTTTCCCAAGTTTTTAGGTTCAGAAGTGAGCACTCACTACAAGTTTAGGCTTGAACCTCACCTCAAACTGTATGTAAGACGTTAGAAAACACCTACGTAAAGGTCATACAACTCTTATTTTGGCACATATGCTATGATTTATTATTTATTGTAATTTATTGTAACTTTTACAGCTCTACATTTCCAATTTGTTTCTTATGAGCCTGAACACAGTCTCAAAGCAGGGTACTTCTGGCTTAAAGGGTAACATCTGTATTTTTCAACCTAGACCCTATTTTCCCATGTTTTTGTGTCTAAGTGACTAATGGGGACAACAAGTTTTGAAATTGGTCTTGTATTGACCGAAAGCGCTGCAGCCAGCAGCCGCTCTGCAATGTAATCGCTCGGGGCAATTCCTCACAGTCAATTTATGTCCACTAAAAGTGCTTGTTTTTGCCACTGACAGATCTTTAGTGTCTGACAACATTATAGAAAGGACACTACAGAGAAATAAAATATTTTTTTCTTTACCTATCGCTTGATTTTGTTATTGTGTCACGTGACTTGTTGCCAGAGGGCAACGGTGGCAATGTGGGTGAGAGTTTGAGAGAAGAGTGCCGGTGTTTTCAGTGTTTGACATTCAGTGTTTGAATGTCTAGCTAATGTTGACAATGTGGATGCAACACGAGATTTCAGAACAAGACCTCCAAAGCGAGACACAACATAACAAACAGACCGGATCAAGCGAAAGGTAAGAAAAACGCTTTATTTCTCTGTAGGGACTTTTCCATAATGTTGTCAGACACTTATAATTACAAAAACGAGCACTTTTTAGTGGACATAAATTCACTGTTAGGTGTTGCATTGCAGTCCATTTATCATTTGTTGTTTCCATCTGACACAAAAACATGGAAAAATAGGGTCCAGTTTGAAAAATGCCAGTTACCCTTTAAGCCATAATGTGACCACACCTTTGCTGATAGAGCTTGCCCTGTGGAACGATCTGCCTGAAGGTCTGGGACTCACTGAAGCTCACTTACTTTGCCTGAAACTCACTTTTATAAACTTGATATTTCTATTTTATCCTTCAATTTTTGTTCAATTGTACTTAAGCAGTAAAACCCACATTTAGTATATGAGAGCTCCTCAACTCACTATATTTCTAAAGACCTAAAACTAACCCAAACAGTGGTTTCAATTGCGCATCCACCATATTTACTTTACTTCATGTCACATAAAATGCAAAAAAAAGCTCTTAAAACCCTGTCAGCACTTCTTTTGCAAAAAAAAAAAAGGCAACTCTTTCCACGAAAGTGCAAGGACGAATGCACGTCAACTTTATATACTTGAGTGGATGCAGACAGCTGGTGCGTGAAGCATATTGGAGCCGTTCGGGGCAATCAATGGGAGCGTCAGTGAACCAAGGCCACAAGGACTACACAGCCTCTTTGTTTTCCAACAAAGTAATTCTCTATTTCTCTTTCATTCTTATTGAACAGCGTACTATATGTAGGAGAGCTCATAGACACAAGAAAGTGAAAGAAAGTGTAAACTTGTTTACCCAAGTGTGTGTCTGTGCATACAGTATAACTTCTATTATCCTGGGTGACTGTCTATCCCGCCTACATAATGTGTGCGTGTGAAGGGAAGACCTGGTCAGTTGTGGAAAAACTATAAACCAGAAGGTATTATAAAGTGGATGACACACCGTCGCCCAAACAGCCTCGACATCACGCTACAATTCAGTTAAATTTATGTGCAGACATCTGGCATAAACTCATAGAGGAATTGACCGTTCGCTGAGCCCCACCACCTTTGGTTGCTGTTGCTACGCCTGTCAAGCTTTCCATTCTCGCATCGCACATATAGAGTTTAAAACTGCAGCAGATCTACAGCTTTTGCTTACGTGTTGATATTCCCCCGCTTTCTCCAAACTGGGGGCATACCGATTGCCATCTACTGTAGATAATACACTGACTTTGGATAAGTACCCCATACAAACCCACTTCAAAACAGCCAAACTATCCCTTTAACTATAAGGCAATAATCCTGCAAAATACAGTGCAGGACAGCGGTGGCGCATTCTGATCTCAAATGTTTTAAGTTGATTTTAATAACAAAAGCACAGTCATGAGTGTGTCCAAGGTACTTTTGTGGCCGATCAAAAAGTAATTATTTAGATAAAAACACGAGTGAGGGAAACATGAAGGTGAGATGGAAACATGTTGGCCTCCGCTGTGATTGGGTTGCTCTTTATTTAACGACAATAGGCTTTTTTTTTCTATATACAGCAATTTATTATAAAAGTTTTAATAAAAAGTGTACTTTTTCTGTGAAATCAATGAAATTTGACAAATCCAATCAAAGTCGCATCACTACTTTGATGTTTCGATGTAGGCCGAGACACTTTTTGAATGGAATGCCGTGTGGAGGTTTCAGGGCATTTCCCTCTCACGTGTGAGCGCTACCACCAGAGGGCGACACTGTGACGCTCCAGGCCCGGAGGAGCTCAGTGGGCAGCGAGGTCTGCGAGGTCTGCCTGGTGGGCAGAACAGAGAGAGGAAGACAGAGACGGGGGGGAAGAGGCAGAATGTGTGTGGGAGAGAAAAAAACACTAAACAGAAGGTGAGGCGAGACAACTGAGTGGGGGGCCATGAGACTGAGATGTACTCAGAAGGAGTGTGTGTGTGTGTGTGTAGGTGTGTGTGTGTGTGTGTGTGTGTGTGTGAGTGTGTGTGTGTGTGTGCATGAGGCTTATGTATCAGATCTTGCATAAGCGCAGGTGTCAGCAGGTGCATGCAAGCACTAATACAAAGTGGTGCATTGGCATCTGTGTGTGTGTGTGTGTGTGTGTGTATGTATGTGTGTGTGTTCGTGTGCCTAAGGACAATACTGCTCCCTCATTACCCAACTGTTTCCTCCAGTCCAGCACTAATGAGGAGCCTCACCATCACCGTGGTAATCAAGGTCAAGCCTAGGCCAACACACACACACACACACACACCTAGCAGAACTACAATGTGCATGTGTGTGCTCAGCATGCATTAAGCAACACATTTACAATCAGAAGCATTACTTTGCATGGATTTATGCCAAAAAAAAAGAGGAAGACGATGACAAAAGCAAGAGGCAAATGGGTGGAATGTCGTAGGATCCCATATGATCCAAACAATTCTCATAAGAAGGATGTGGGTGTGATGTTATGTCCCTTCAGTCTCCTCCTCCTCTTTTTGCTGGGTGAAGACAGAGAGACAGAAAGAACACGAGGGAGGGGATGCACGCATGAAGACAGGTAGAGTCAGGTGGAGACAGACGGATAGACAAAGAGGCATGAGGATGAGAGAGAAAAGAAAGGGAGGGAGGGTAAGGCAGGGTGTGATATACGGGGAACATGGCTGGGAGAAGGGAGGGAGGTGAGGAGAAAGAGAGGGAGGTGTAATTAATGAAAAGAGCAAGACTTAGCTCTTTAGTCTCATCCCTCAAGACGAGCCTGACACTGCTACAGCTAGCTAATGTCATAGCAACAGGGAGAAGGAAAGTCTCATGGGTGCGGCACAGGAGAGAAGAGAAAAGAGCAGGTAGAGGCGAGAAAGAGGTGGTAAGGGGGCGAGGAAACCGAGTGAGGGAGGATAGGATGACGGAAGGAGGAATAGAAGAAGAGGTGAAACACAGAGAGATGAACACTGCAGAGTCAAGGACAGAGACATCAGGCTATAGAGTTATGTGAATGATATAAACATGGAGGAAAGGGAATGAAACAGGAGGGGGGAGGCACAGAGAGCGAGAGAGAGGGCTGGCAAAGAGCCAAAGGAATAAAGGCCATACCGTACCCTTCTCCCTCTCCATTTCCTTTCCCTTTTTCTATTCTGCAGCTATACCTGTGTTTACCATTGTTTCTATATCTAATTATACCCCCTGAATAATTCACTGGAGTATCAATAATTCAGCTTTAATTAGCAAAAACACACCAGACAGACTTGGACCTCACTTTAACAAATGCAGGACAAGCGTCAAACAGAACCACATACACACAGTGGGAGACATTTTGTTTGAGGTGACCCTAAAAAGAGAGTGGCACATGTGAAAATATGAGCGAGAGATGGTGTTAAAACTTAAAGGGGAAGTTGTCGAGACACACGGTCTGAAAGTTGTCCTGTTGGCAGGAAAACACGCTTGGACTGCAGATAAAAGGGGATGTGCTGAGGTCACAGCCGTACCACGAAGTTCACACACAAGGGCCGTCTCCTCTATTCAAAATCTACTACTACAAAAAAATGTGAAAAGGTTCTTACTGAAATCTAGTTTACTGAAAACTATCAAGACATGCTGAATGTATTAAAACATGTTAACTAAGATAAGGCTGTTGCTGCCTTATTAAACAACAACAAATCTGACGTCTCTCAAGTTAGGACAGCAGAGGAACCACGAGTTAACTGAACCAGTACAATGTAAAATTAGGATTAGGGTACAAATGTTGCATTCAAATTAGTTTGGACAAATGATGTTTTGGTTCTTATTTGGATTAACGATTGTTTTTAAGTGACAGTCCACATGACGTAACATGACATAAAATGACCGTTGGTATATCAATTACTCGCCCTGTGTTTCCTTGAATCCTTGAAGAAAACGAAGAAATCTGAGTGAATTCTTGATGAATTGAGCTAAATGAGGTCGGCGCTTAACAACAGCTAAACATCTGTTTACAAACTCTCATACAACATGAGCAGCATAATCTCTCACAAGTCTCATTCACTTCGAGGTAACACTGGGTGAGAATTTGATATACTAATGGTGATTTTGTGGGCAAATAATTCCTTTAATCGATGCTTGACCATGAGGGGCAGGAAAACACAAAATCAAGGTGGCAAACACACAACACTCAGATCTTTATTTATTCTAACGTTAAATTTAAATCAGGAAAAATAAAACATATTCAAAACTTTGTGATGAGGTACTTAAAATCTTCACTTCCTTTTTCCAAACCTTTCGACAGATCCAACAGCCAAAAGCAAGAAAGTGAACCTTGTGACTGTATGTCATTTTGACGGATAGACGTATTTAAATTAACATCACAATAGTTTCCTCATTAGCACAGAGTGACTGCTGTCAGGTGGATTTCAGCTACACTTCTAACTACGTCTCTGGAGGTTTGGCTCTTTGCACTTATTGTTTAGCACTGCAGCAACACTTCGGGAAACACACTGCTGGACACGGAAAGAAATGTGTCACAAACCAAATCGCTTTCGAGTTGTTCGAGCTACTTGATGTGAAAGAGTCTGACGGTCATTTACACCCAGCAAAAAAGCCAAAGAGGGACGGATATGACTGATTTATATCTCTCACTCAGCCACCACCACCTCTTCATCTCCTCCATGTTCTCCTAGTCTTTTTTTTATTTTAGTGTGAATCTTTGGCAGGTTAAACGGAGAACTGGGGCTCTTAAAAGGAGCCTGTTTTATCCATCAGCTCCCAAGATATTTTCCAGAGACAGTTGCTTCTACACACACGCGACTCATACACACACACACACGCGACTCATACACAGACAGACATCCCCACGACAGCATCTATGTGGTAGAGACGGATTAGTAACTAGGACCAAAGCCACTATAACAGATTCCTACCTAGAGCTTATGACTCACGTCTGTTTATGTCTGTGGAGTGTTTGTGTCTGTACAGTTTGTGTTGTGTGTGTGTGTGTGTGTGTGTGTGTGTGTGTTCCAGTCCAAATAGACTGTACACCAATAAGATCTGCCTCTGGATCGATTGGACTCAGACTGTGCCTCAGTTGACAGGCCGGACCTGTTGTTCTCTTGATTGATCCATCCTCTGTGTTATGTGAGTGTGTGTTTGAGCGTATAAAAGACGGAAAAGAAAGGTTTCTAAAATGATTAAAATATGTGCGTATTTTTTGTTGTTGTTGTTCACCCTGTGCAACAATCCTCTGTTTAAAGACCTTTAAAGAAATCATTTCATGTGTTCCTCTGAAGACATACTGCACATGCTCAACCATCATCTCCATCATCTGTCAAGCCTATAACACAAGGTTCTGGAGGGCAGACAACATGCCAAATTGATTTCTTTAAATATTCACAAAGATGTATTACAACAACTGGGGCTGGATATCATTTGAAATGTTTTGATATTAGTGTCTTGATTTCACTATCGATACCAAAACAATACCTTTATCACACCGTAATTTGAGGAACATAGAAAGGTTTTTCTACAGGACTCTTTATTCATGTTAAAATCCAGTTTAACAAAGCAGCTACACTACAACCTTGCTCAAATAAAAGAGCCTTAATGTTTATATTAGAAGCTGTCAGATCAAAGAATAAGTACAAAAGTGTATGAACCTAGAAAGCACTCAATGGCAGCTTTTGATACTCTAAGCCACGGACACATTTCAATCAGTACCAACAAAAAACTGACTTTACACTAAAGAAGAGACCTGCAGTTTGGTTAATGTGGTCCACACTGATGTATTGTTGCCTTTTACTGAACCCATGTGGGGAAATCAAAATCATGGGACAGTCTTGACCCCACCCCCCCCGGCACCATCAACCAGCCCCATCCCCCAGCTCAGCAGGGGCTCATGCCTCTGTACCACCCATCCCATTGCTCCCCCCCAGTGACGACTCTCTCTCTCCTGAAGAGACGTCAACAGGCTTTTTAAAAACAGAACCCCCGCAAAGCAGCCGGCCCGGACTCTGTCACCCCCTCCACCCTGAAGCATTGTGCTGATCAGCTGTCTCCGGTGTTTACAGACATCTTCAACACCTCCCTGGAGACATGCCACGTACCAGCCTGCTTCAAGGCCTCCACCATGATCCCTGTCCCCAAAAAACCTAGGATCACGGGATTTAGTGACTACAGGCCCGTCGCCCTGACCTCTGTGGTCATGAAGTCTTTGAACGCCTGGTCCTGTCCCACCTAAAAACCCTCACTGACCCACTCCTGGACCCCCTGCAGTTTGCCCACAGAGCCAACAGGTCTGTAGACGACGCAGTCAACATGGCCCTTCACCTCATCCTCAAGCATCTGGACTCCCCAGGAACCTACGCCAGGATCCTGTTTGTGGACTTCAGCTCTGCTTTCAACACCATCATCTCGTCTCTGCTGCATAGCAAGCTCTCCCAGCTGCACGTGACCGACGTACCTGCAAGTGGATCACAGACTTCCTGTCTGACAGGAAGCAGCACGTGAAGCTGGGAAAGCACGTCTCAGCCTCCCGGACCATCAGCACCGGTTCCCCCGAAGGCTGCGTTCTTTCCCCTCTGCTCTTCTCCCTGTACACAAACAGCTGCACTTCCAGTCACCAGTCCGTCAAGCTCCTGAAGTTTGGGGATGACACCACCCTCATTGGACTCATCTGTGGAGGGAATGAGTCCGCCTACAGGTGGGAGATTGACCATCTGGTGACCTGGTGCGGTTTGAACAACTTAGAGCTCAACGCTCTAAAGACAGTGGAGATGGTTGTGGATTCAGGAGGAACGTAGCCCCACATGCTGTGGAGTCCCTCCGCTTCCTGGGCTCCATCATAACCCAGGACCTCAAGTGGGAGCTGAACATCAGCTCCATCACAATGAAGGCTCAGCAGAGGATATACTTCCTGAGGCAGCTGAAGAAATTCACCCTACCAAAGACAATGATGGCGCACTTCTACACAGCCATCATTTAGTCCATCCTCTGCTCCTCCATCACCGTCTGGTACGCTGCAGCCACTGCCAAGGACAAGGGCAGGCTGCAGCGCATCATTCGCTCTGCTGAGAGGGTGATTGCCTCCAAGACTTGTTTGCTTCAAGGACCGCGACGCGAGCAAGAAAGATTGTAGCCGACCCCTCTCACCCTGGACATAAACTGTTCGTGATCCTTCCATCTGGCAGGAGGCTGCGATCCATCAGGACCAAGACCTCAGGCCACAAGAACAGTTTCTTCCCATCAGCAGTCAGGCTCATCAACAAAGCCCGGGTCCCCCACTGACAGACTGAATTTCCTACCGGACACTCCCCTGCACATCCCTTCTATGTTTCTTCATTTAAACACACCTGACACTTTACATTCCACTTCATCATACTTGTTTAGAGTACTGTTATCTGTTTGTTGTGCACTTTATATTATGATCTTTTATATCCTATTTAAATATGTTTCTATTTCTTGCTCTGTGTTGATTGCTTAATGTTAGTGTTTAATGTTATGCACCACCCGCCATGACAAATTCCTTGTATGTGCAACATACATTGGCAATAAACGGTTTCTGATTCTGATGGTGACTGACATCAAGTCATGCAGCACTTCATTAATCATCTATTCATCTCATCCAGTGCTCAGCCAGAGCCATGCTTAAAAAATAACTTAATAAAAATATATTTTGCAGATAAAGGTCACTTCCTCGTCAGTTCACGTCCAGAATATGGTTGTTTAGAAAGCATTCAAAACACAGCAAGCCATTTGAACCAAACGTGGCAAACGGGAGTTTGTTCACACCCAACCAAACAGGTTAGGCGTGAAAGCACCCCAAGTGTTGCCTCTCAAGCTCTCACAATTAATTATTCTTCATAATCTCAATATACATCACACATCAGCCCGAATTCTCCATGGCTAACACCTTATTTACATGCATAACATACAGGGAATGGAGCAAAATGAAAGTTGTGAGAAACAAAAGAGGGAGAGGATAAAGCTGAGAAGCCGAAGCGGCAGGTTAGCACTAATGGTCAATGACATGTTAGCGCTGTGGCTAGGCTTAGCGCAGGCGTTTGAACTGCTGAAATATTTACACGGCGTACAGAATGAGAGACTCATTCACTTCAAATCAGCTGGAGCAGCGAGAGAGAGGGAGCTGGGCCACTTTCCTACCTCTTCACTGCACTGAGGTTAGCAGCACATGCAGTCAAATGGACAGCACCACATGAATTATGTGCATGTGTGACTTTTTCGTTTACTTATTCATTTTCGCCCCAGCATGTTGGACCTTTGCTTCAGTTTGTTTACAGGCGAAGGATTAACGTTGAGGAAGTGCAGAGACAAACGTATGTGTCACCGTTTGCTTTCTGTTGTCTCACACAAACATTTCTGTTCCTCTGTGCTCTCTCACGCACACAAGAGCTTCATTTAAAGTGTTGTGCTAATTCTTTTTATGGTCTAGTCTCTCTAACAAGGTGTTCTTTGCATCCCTCTCTCTCTTTCCTTTATCTACCTCTAAGAGTAAACGGACTCTCCTCATATATGATACGAGGGGATAAAGACAGACTGATGGGCCTCAATCAACTTTGAATTCAACACTTTAACGCAAGCCCGCCCCAGCCAGTATACTTAGTATTTGAGATCATGTTTACCGTGTGTGTGTGTGTGTGTGTGTGTGTGTGTGTGTATGCTTGGTTTCCCTATGCATGAGCGTGAGCCCGTGTGGGCGTGTGAAAGTGAACCATCCAAACTCCTCAGAGTGTTTTTTCTGAGCGCTTGTCAGCTTCAAAGACGGGGGTCGAACCAACAGGCACCTGACACAAGCTAACTTCACTTACCGCTGCCATGACAACAGAAAACAAACATACGTACTGTATTTTCATAATGGCTGCTCAGAGTCTCAGAGTGGACAGACGACTGGAGCGAAGGATGTGGGAAGAGAGACAGAAATCCGTCACTCGAGTTCTTCCTTCCCTGTGAAAACTTTCACTCTCTCCGTAGGAGTAGTGTTTCTGCTTTCACCTTCAACTACGAAGGGTTGAACTTCTTCACCTTCTCCCTCTCATTTTTCCTCTCTTGCTCACTGGGAGCACTGAGGTGGACGTGCCGGGAAGCAAAGTTCCTCCTGAGCAAGCCTGACAGTTCCTGCTTAATATTTAACCACTGGACAAGCATGAACACACGCGCCGATGCTGCACTGTGCACGTGGAGATGGACGTGCACAGAAAAGCATTCATGCACAGGCACAAGCAAATCAAACTCCATCTATAAATGCAAAATGTGAAGTTTGATGGCGACAGCTGTCCCTCCAGGAGGACTTTCTGCGGCTCACATGCACGACGGGCTTTGTGGCAGAACCCACGTGCTTTAACATGGCGGTTGCTGATGGCGCTGCTAATGACAAGTTATGTTTTCAGGCGAAGCTGCATGAGGTTGTCCATTATCTTTTTTCCCTACTGGCCTCTTTCTCTCCTTCCCTCCCACTCTCCCCCCTCTCTTGTTCTTTCTCTCACTTTTCTTTTTAATTACCTGATGTCTCCTCTTCTTGCCCAGACACCAATAGATGTGAGCGGCACCGTCTGCACTGAACCGTCTGTGTACATCTGATCTCTGATCTTTCCTCTGTCTGACTGTAGTATGTGTGTGTGTGTTTCCCTAAGAGTGCTTATTACTTGCGTCTCTAGACACAACCTGGCTGTACTTTCTGTCTGTGAATATGATGCTTTTACTAGCATTTATCATGCATCGAGCATATTCTTGGCCATATTCTTGGCCACAAGATGTTGATATTTGTATGTATAAAGGTAACGACTGGTCCAGCTAGAGCTGCAACAAACAAGTATTTTCATTATCAACTAGTCAGCTCATTGTCTTGGTCCATAACATTAAAGAAAAATGACCATCACAATTTCCCAGAACAAAAGTTAAAAACATTAAAATAGCTTGTTACGTTTGACCGACAGTCCAAAACCAGCTTTCACATTTTGAATATACGCCATTTATACGCCAACATACGCCATTTTTGGCGTAAAAAATGACTTAAAACAATGCATCGTTTTACCAAATTGTGGCCATCTGTATGTGTGCCATGTACTTTCCCTTTCATACACTTTCCCGCTTCCTGTGACAGATCTCACTGGGATGCCCCTTTTCTCTCCTGATGCCAAGCTCGGGTTCCCCATCTGCGACATGTACGAGGACAGGGGCGGCTTGTTGCACTTCAAACACCACCGAGAGGCCTCTGGCATTCTTGGCGCTACAGCAGAGGCCACCGGATACTGAGGCAGAAAGTTACCTGCCAACGGGGTCCTCTCTGTGTGTGTGTTAGTGTGTGTTTGGCAGGGATTTAAAAGCCTTCATTCCTCTTGTCATCCCTGGCATGAAATAGGCAACATGAGGAGGGTTTTACATTGTGGTTTGTGAAACGGATTAACTATGTTAGTCATTAATTACGTAAAAATACAAAACATATGTTGTTTATGGATTCTCAAAAGTCAAAATAAATGAGCAATTCTAAGAGCTTTATAAGTTTACAAGTCATTAACAAATCAAGGGTGTAATACGAATATGGATTGAATGTGTAACACGCTGCTGTCACTGTTATTGGTGAAAGCAAGGAACTTTTGTAAATGACTAGGACTGCAACTACTTCATTCAATTAGTTGATTAATCATTTTCTTCTGTGTTAGAGTACGTGCATTGGGCCACGCTTCAACAAGAAAAATAAAATACAGAGCATTTGAAAAGATAAAATCAGACTTCTGGTTCCACGGGGAGCATTTGAAAATGGAACTATTGAGCTCTCTGACACAGTCAACAGACTCCGTGTTTACAGTGAGGAGGTTGGAACGATCCTCTGAGGTCTACACACTTTAAAAACTGATACATCAGACATCTTCTTTACACATTCTAGAGGTGTAATGTGAGCGGATAAATAACACTTAGGGACATAAAAGTGAAAATTGTTAGCTTGAGAGTAAGCACTGTAAACTGTGGCAAAATAGGAGAGGCAACTACTGTAAAAGGACTATATCAACTGCATATAACATTTCAACAATCAATATATATATATATATATATATATATATATATATATGTATTTTGTTCAAACACGTGCAGAATGTGTAAAAACTAAGCGGGTCTCAAAAGATTATCATGATCATCTTTATATCAGGCTACAACTCCAACAGCTTGAAATCCCAAGACGTTATATTCAAGTGCTGAACTAGATACAGTACAAAGACGGAAGTTTGCACTGATCAAAATGGATTATGCTTCTGATTATCAAGAACACAAGGTAAAATAAGAGAGACACAGAGAATGGAAGATAGAGAGGATAACATTAGAATAATGAACAAGCCAGTGGAAATATGTCTAAATACTGTTGTTTACTCACGGTTTCTTAACGGGGATATAGTTTAATTATCTAATGGTGACTATACAGCAACACAACTATGCTGTGTGATATAGCATATCGACGCGTTTCATATACTGTGAGATAACATTTGTCACACATTTTGACATATATACCATGTTAACTGTGATTTAAATATCTCTTAGAATAATGAGGCCACTGTGGGCAATATTGAAAGAACTGTGAGTGGGACACCACAACCGTGACCATTCTGCTTCTGCCCTTTACCTGCTGTGACCGTTTGTTTGTGGTCAAAGACGACAGACACACTGTGATCATTGCAACCTACCTATGAATGACTCCTGATGCAAAAGACATTTTATGAATCATAAGAAATCAGTTTTCAGACAACTCTGCTTCCATATTGGTGAAGTCATCAATGTTGTGCTTGATGACTAGGAAAAGCACTGCATACTGTGTAACTTGGTGGTAAGTGAGGACACAATAGTGAGCACAAATATTGCTATGCTGCATTTCTGCTGAGCCCTTTGCCCAGGCACGCACACTCACACAAACACGCAAGCACACTGGAGGTCAAATCGTCTTTATGCCAGAAACCTCGGAGAAGGCCACCCAGTGAATAGCAGCCATAACAGCTCTGCACGGCAGGCAAGACACTAGAGAGAAGGGCACAGCGTGCACAGCAAAGATATCTGTCAGAGCAGCCGGCCTTTTGAAAAGCACCACAACATCTATCAGCTAGGATCGTGTGCGATCCGTGTGGAGGAGATGCTTCGAGATGTGTCAAGGAAGCACAGTGGCAATGCTATTGATATTCCTGCGAGCTGTAAGGTTACAGAGGACTGCCAGTGCTTTCAAATGAAATCGGCCTCTTTGAAAAGACAACTATTTAGACACCGACAACAGAAACATAGAAACAAAGCTGTTTTCAGTTTCACAGTTCCACAGTTGATTTTGAATGGCTCAGATGGGGCTGCGGATGAAAGCATGGATAAAGGACAGCAACCTTTCAAAGCAAAGTATCACACACTATGAGTTCCAGAAAATCAATGCAACATCAGTACACTCAATGTTTAACCACTCCTGATTGCTATGGTAATGCAAGGGGTCAGTTGGTCAGGCATGCACGTGGTTCCGCAGTTACAGTAAATGATGCCAGCCATTTTTGTCACGCACACACACACACACATACACACACACACACACACACACACACACAGGCTCCATGTCTGCATCCATCTAACATGACCTCCCTCATTAGATGGAATTAGCCTAATAATTCATGGACAGGCCTGGGAAAGGGAATGGGACTGGGAAAACTGCCACATTCCCTCAAATTCCATCACACTTATTTAACCCTCACTGGGTGAGGAGGCAGAGACGGGAACAACAGAACAGGATCAGGCTTCAGGGGCTTGATCTGGATGTGACAGGGGCAACAGTGGAGAAGCGGCTGTGTGATATGAAGAAGTGGAGCATAACTGGAGCTACAGACCATCTTTCCACTCACATTTCGTCCCCTAAAGACTCAAATCGGTCTCAAAGTTTTTGTCACCATTATTATGACGCTGCTCTTTGGAAACTGTGATTCTCTGTGTCAGTTTTAAAAGGGAAAATTGGTAGACGGTATTCATTCCACTTTCCACTTAATTTCCTGACCCCAGCTGCACCGGCAAGAACTCCGATCAGAAGCAAGACTTTTTAAAATTAATTCCTGGAAGAGTTGTCTCATCCAACAGCTGCAGTGTCCTGAGAGGCGATGCGCACGGGGCTGAATACTTGAAATCCATTCAAATATGAAAGAAACTCGCCTGGACTCACTCCCAGGGGTCAAATCTCCAATGTAAACCCATCTGCGTCATTATGAGACGCTCAGAGCAACGCATGAAGTATTTAAGAGCGAGGGAGGGAGGGGTGGTGGATGTGACCAACGAACACTGGACCTTCACTCGGGGGAGCAGCATTTGTGTACCGTGACGTTATGTTCGTATCTTTAATTACTTAACAAGCATACTTTTTTTAAGCCAAACCACGATCATTTTTCTAGCCCTAACCAAGTAGTTGTGTTGCCTGAATCTAACCGCTGCCGTTTAAACAGCCGCAAACCTTGTGTGTCAAGATCCTACGCAAAGCGGCAAAATATGAAGAGTAGGGATGAGATCACGTTTAAGAAACAGTCTCGCAAATGGCCTGCGAACGTACCCCGTGCATGTCGACCTACGAGCAGCCCAGAGAAGTGCTGAAGCCTCAACTCGCCTGGAAAACAACATTTGTGTTTTTCTAAGTCTGTCAGTCTATGACTCAAGAATGTTTGTCTGTAGTGTAAGCCAGTAAATATGAAGAATTAGTCATTTTCAATAGTAAACAGCAGTAAAAGACAGTTGGTAGCAGCTGTCCTAGATGACAAATCCCTCATGTTAAGCAATGCCCGCCAAGTAGTTTCACTGTGGCCTTGTCAAAATCCTGAAGTTGTTGGCTAATTAATATCAACCAGTCATCTCGAAGTTGCTCAGCATGTAGCTTCAGGTCAGGTGCCTTTACCTCGTCTCTCTATAAACTGTATGTATATATATGAGGTAAAGTCAAGCGGAGGGTTTACAGTCAAGAAGTCCTCCGTGTGTAATGTTTTTTTGGCATCCACCAACGTGCTGACAGAATGGCTTTAGGAGTAATTTCCACCCCTCAGTCCTCTCTCTGTTGTTGTTCTCCTTTGTCTCGCCCCCTCAGCTGCCTGCCCTTCTTCCAGCGCTGTGATCCTGTCTGGTTATTAATTCATAGTTAAATGTAAACGGTCTGGACACTCACATAACCCTTCCACTGCTGTTCATTTTACGCTTGGGGGGCCACCACTGTGCAACCCCACGCCCACTGATGTCCGACAAAACACACATGCACAGAAACACACATGTAGATGCTCTCCATCACGTTTTTATCTCTCATTTGTATGCATAGCAACTTCTCTGTGTAACAACAAGAAGAAGTCAGGGTTGTTATATTTTGAGTTTTTTTTTTCCAGCAAACAGTGCGCAGCTATGATCATCATATTTTGTGGACCCTTCACAGAAAGAATGTAAATTATGGGTTTGCCGCTTGTGCTGAAAAAGTACGAGCATTAGCATAGTTTAGATGCCATTCCCAACAAGCCATTCTGCTATCACAGTCTCAAGTGGCCAACTAACTACAAATTTGTACACAGGTCCACACTCACTCCTTCAACATGCTGCTTCAAAGAATATTTTCACACACCCGTGCAATACACACATACACAGAGTTGCACATGCGTGCACGCCCCTTGCTGTCAGGATAGTGATGAATTGCAAGGAAAAAAGGGGGAGCAGTAATCGGACACCTCCAGTGCTGGGCAACCAGTAATTAAATCCCTTCATTAGGTCAAATATTTGATTATAAGAACCCTTGGGGGTGGCGGGGTGTAGCAATGACCTCTCTCTCTCTTCGGGGGAGGAAAAAGAGGAGAGGAGAGGGGCATCAGTGAGAGTAGAGAAGAAAGAAAATGACTGAAAGTAAGGTTGAGGATGAGGAAACAAGGCAAAACATAGACAGAATGGCAATAAAGCCATCTACATATTGTCTATAGTCAGTGACTATGTTCTTCACACCTCCTCCCTACTTTTCTCTCTGTCTCCGGATAGTGTCTGTGTGTTGTTGTAGTAAGTCGAAAACGCTGGCCGCAGCATATTGCTAATGTGTTGATGAAGGCAGCCCAGGCCAAAGGGAGTCTCTCTCTGGTGGAAGACAGACAGTGTGCGTGTTCGACAGACGAGTGAACATCACTGGCCTCCGCCTCAACCCTCTCTGGGAAGCTGCTAGCTTCAGCCTGCGAGTGCATCTCCTCCACTCTGCTGTGCTGTTCCTTGTACATTAGCCTGAGATAACACGGGGAGGGATTACGCACATTAAAAGGCAGGAGTGTGTAGGATTAGCACAAAGTAGCAAAATGAAAAGAAAGTGTCGGTTCATTTCGTTCTCATTGCCGTTCATGTGTATCCTTGTCTTACTTTCCCATGTTATCTTATGAGTATTGAACCCAGAAATGAAAGAAAAATGGGGAAGTTTAAGAACTAAAATGCAGTATATTGGCAAAAGAAATGCTGCTGTGTGAAATACTTTGAAAACTGTCCTAAATTAAATTAAAAAACTGATTACATTTGTTAAGCCCAACGGAGAACTGCAGTTCAAAGTTGCATCAGCAGTTGCATTATGTTCACACTATATGGCTCCAAATGTTAATTTCTCTATCGATTAGCAAATAAAGAACTAGATGATGCTGAGGAGGTGCAGCTGTGTTGCTGTGGAGATACAGTATACAATACTGTTGATGAGGCAAAATTATTCGGCCATAAATCACAGAGAGAGAAGTCCTGGTTCTCTGGCCTCACAGGGCCACAGCGAGCGACATGGACACATTACACTTCATTCAGTACTAAGCATGTAAAAAAAAAAACACCACGTCTCTTATGAGCTGCGGGCTTCCACAATTAATTAATATGTGTTTATGCAAAAGCGTACCTGAACTTAGCTGCTCCTGTTTCATATTTCACAGCTTTCCCTCGATCTCTCCCCCTTCCCCTCTCCTGTGTGTGTGTGTGTGTGTGTGTGTGTGTGTGTGTGTGTGTGTGTGTGTGTGTGTGTGTGTGTGTGTGTGTGTCTGTGTGTGTCTGTGTGTGTGTGTGTGTGTGGCTTCTCGAATGCCAATGCCGTCATCAAAGGACACGTCAAAATGAAGGCTCTGGCAGAGGCTGCTATGGGGATCTCAAACACGCACACACACACACACTCATACATAAACACGCATACGCACACACACGCACACAGCTCCAGCTATGCTTTCATATCACGCCCTGGCAACGCCCACTGACTGCAGCATATCTCCACCGGTATCACCAAGGTTACCAGCGGTAGCCAGGGATACCGTCGGAGGGTGGGTGTGGCCAAAGTCTAGTTGGTCGACGGCAACATCCTCATGTAAAACATTCCACAGTTAAGGACACAATTGTATACTCCAGGTTGCATTTTTATAGATGAAGTCACTGATATTTTACTTCCTGAACCTTTAATAATAAAGTAGGTTGAAAAAAACCTTCAAATTCACATTTCCTATGTGTCAAATGTGCAAAGCTGGTATCTTCCACAGTTTATCACAGTTTTTTCATATACTGTGAAGGGAGTATTATTCCTTTCCCAGTCTCAGTTAGCATTTTGCTTTTAGCAGTTTTCAGCATTTTCGCCCCAATACTAATCCAGCCACATGTTAACAATCCAGGTGTTGTGTGATCCTTTACACCTCAGCTCGTCTCCTTCTGCGCCTTTACACACCTCTCGTTCCAATATAATATGAGCGTGCCCGATCTAACACACGTTTCAGACGCATCAATTATACCAGGGAAGCGTTAGTCAGTGAGTTGGTTAGTCGATGGGAGAGGCTCGAATTCATTGGTTTAATGACCCGAGATTAAAAATTGGTGTTTCCATGACAAAGGAGGGCCTCCGCCAGCAGCCGTGATGCCACAGCAATGACACACAAATTGAGTAAGAATATTCCCAGGCATGCTCCGAGCTTCACTCTCTCAGCCTGGAGAGGTGAGGGAGGGTGAGAGAAAGAGAGCGAGACAGAGGGAGAGAGAGAGAGAGAGGGGGGGGGGGGGAGAATATTTGGATCAATCAAGCTGAGGGACAGAAAAAAGCGAGAGAAACTTGAGAAGAAGAAAAATGTGCACTTTTTTTTTGCATCTTTGTAAACAACCAATCATCCACACACACACAGTGTTTAACAAAACGCACACATGCAGGCACAAATGCACCACATCTATACGCACAAATATCCCACAATGACGATGACTTTTGATGATTTTCTTCTCGCATTGTAATTCTAACATGATATGCGTCCCTGCAAGTGACAATGACGTTCTCATGGAGCTGTCTAAGTGTCTTAGAGCTGCGTGCGTGACTGTTTTGGGTGTGGTGAGCGATAACAAGACTAGCAGAGACTGCTACAGTATGTACGCCTGTTTCCAAGTACTTCGAGGTTTCATGGCGGTCTTGTGAACACAACTTTGAGGTGATGTGTCAACCTCTCCCCCACTGTTCCACATCCTATTCCTACCCCATGAGGAATTAAAAGTGAAATCCACCCTGAAGCCATTTCAACCTGTTCATAAAATGCAGCTAATGATGCTATGTATACTTCTGGGTCCAATTTATTGTTTAGGTAGCATGTTTTTGTTTACACATCGCTACAATATGATCATAGACATATACTGCATTACCCGCTCCCCTTGAGAAAGCAATTTTTTTAATGTTTTAAAAATATTTGTCCAAAGTGCATGTCGACACAATGGAGGAAACTTATGAGACAAAAATAGAACAAAAGGTGCAAAATACACTCTTATGTCCTGCTCAAACGCAGAGAATGTCAAGAAAGAAATGTGACTCTGACTTACAGAAGAAGGTCAAATATATAAGCGGTATGTCTATCCACTACAGTCTTATTGTTACAGAAGTGTTCAGTGGTCCCTGGAGGGAGTTGTTGAAAGAACTGGGTTTGTGGAGAGAAGTGAAGAATGGAGAAAGAAGCTCATTTCTGAAGCTTTTTTTGGGAGATTTATAGTTGATGGCAAAGTATAGAAGGACGTGAATGGAGAAGCTTTTTTTTTTTTAACAAAGCGAAACATTTTGCTTCAATACGTGTAAGTGACTAACTGAATTTGCAGTTAAATGTTATTTATTAGTATTTATATGTAACCTGGTGGGCGCCACTAGAGGGCACTGTACTCCAGATAAAGCTAGCGGGACGTGAAGAGCGACGCAAGAAGTGGAATCCTTCTTTTCGTGTGGCTAACCTGTGGAGCGTTAGTTGTTTTCCGTGTGGGTAAATATGTTCGAAATGTTATTTCTGTACAGAACGATCGAAAGATGTACATTTATATGAGTGTATGGAAGTCAGGAAATGTATTGTTTGACGCTAAATGATGACAGTGGCGATGGTGATTCAATTGGTCCGATGTTTAGAAATGTTATCAACATGTGCTGAGCGTTCATGAGAGGACTGCAGGCCTAATAACGTTAAGCATTGTAAGACCATCTTACAAGTATATGTTCTTTTATCCGATATTGGTGGCCGTCGCCGCCTCAGGTGCACTTGAGCTAGCACAAAGTGAGCGACACAGATTCAAGGCAGCTTAGGATTCAAGTCATTTTATCAGATCGGTTGATGCACTTCATAGGTTAGTGACCAAGATTTGTGAAATGTTTTGAATTGAGATTTTGTGTTTACAGTGTGACTTTGAATGTACAGGAAAATCTTTGTTAAATATATCACAAATTGAACATTCCAAATTAATTTAATACTATCTTTTTAAGAGTAGACAAGAAATAAAGATCCCCGAATATGGTTTTGTGTCTGGTGTCATACCAGTTTTCACCCGCCTACATAGCGTATATCTTGAAATTGAACCAGAAGTTTTTCTACTTTGAGTGTTACAATGCTGTCGGTATTTGTTACTGTAAGAAATACACGCAGGTGCCTTCAAGACAGACTGCCGACACTTTAAGTACACTTTGAGGCAGTTAGTTGCGGCTGTTAGTAGCATCTGGGGCAGAGTGGAGCCGCACAGTTTTCCGACCGCGTTGTGTGGATTATGTTGTGGAACGAGTCGTGGACTTTTAGAGTGTGTCGAGCTAAACGGCAGCATTTATGGGAGGAAGAGATTTTGTTTTCCCAAACCTGTACGAGGGAAAGTGGATCAATAAAACCCTTTTTTTTTGCTTTCACCTACAAGCGGTGTTGGTGTGCATAGAACCAGAAACACGTGTCAACTTAGGGTTTGCACTCTGCTACAAGTTATGGACTCTACAGTGCTCAATGCGGATTGGTTCTTGGACCACTTTGATGAGCTGCAGAAACATTTGCAGTCATTAAGAAGACTGTTCCTTCTTTGGACAAATCAGCAAGACTTTTATCAGACCTTTGGATAAGTTTAAACACCATTTACTGTATATGACGTACACGCACAGTCTTGCCATGTCAGCTGAAAGACAGAAGATTCTTTCTATGTGTAGTATCTCTATTTGAAAATATTGTCCTGGTTGACTTTAATAAACAGGCAGTCTAAGCAACAGCTTTACAAAGTCCCTTCTCATGACAGTATTTATTCTATTGAAATGCATTATTAAGTATTACTAAATGCAAAAAAAAATGCAGACAGCAATAAGGGACATGCTCTTTCATGCCATCCTAATAAACAATAAATTATCATTGAATTAAACAGTAAAATTACATTGAAATATACTGTGCGTATGCAAACACAACGAAGAAGATTGAAGGGTTAAGGATGTAGCCTGAGGCTGTAAGAGCGCATACATGAGTCTATGTTGTACTGCATGAATTTGTGGGTGCCAATTAAAACGTTAACACATCTACACAGCGTCCCTGCTCCAACATCTGATCCACAGGCTTTTGTTAATACAACATATCAGGTTGAAAACAGATATCTCTGATCCTCAGATCTGCAGACGAGTCCAAAGCCCGTCCTCTGCTGCATTATTCACTCATGCACACTTGCAGTCACACATGCAGGAAAAAATAAAAGACAATTATACCGATTCTCCTCAGAGAAAAGTCACCACCAGCAAAAAAAAATAAAAGAGGAGGCAAGCTATCAAACTGACAATCACCAGGGAATCCCACCACTTTCAAACAAATAAAGAAATACCTCTCCTACACACACACACACACACACACACACACACACACTGACACACACACATGTGCATCGTCCTCTTGCTGAGCTGAAGAATACAGTAGACACTGTAATTCACACCCTGTCTGAGCTTAACCAGAGATTCCATCTAGAGGGGAAACACCAGGCTCCTCTATTGTCCCCAATTACTGCGGCCTGGAAGCGGAGTCAACAGCCACAGTTTTATACAATCACATCGTCTGGGAGGAAATCAGCCCTCTTTCGCTCCTGCTTTGAGCTGTGCACTGCCGGCCAGGGCTTCGGCATAAGCCACTTAAACTATCATATTCTGGAAGGGAGCACAAATGGCTCGAGCTCCTTGTGGAAAACGGTTCTATACAATTTCGCAGAGAGACGTCCTGCACATTATTCTTTTTCATGTAACACTTTCACTGAGATCAAACAGATACCTTAATCCTGAGAACGCACAAGGGCTTGTGCTTGGTAGTTCATATGGTAGAAGGATAGCCCATAGGTTCAATTTGTGTGCAATTTGCTGTCTGTGTGTGTGTGTGTGTGTGTGTGTGTGTGTGTGTGTGTAATTCGTGCAGGCCATTCGGCTCCATGCGAGCTCACTCGTATTGCCATTATACATCACAGCACAGCACCAGCGAGTGGCTGTGTCAAAAAGCCTGCCTCCCTCTCCGCCATATCTCATAGTTACCTCCCCTAACCAAATTATCCCCCAACCCCCGCCTCACCCACCCCCTCCTCCTGTAGACACTGAGAGATGAGCTTCAGAAACAGCTGCCTCAAAAAGAGACAGCAGCAGTGTCCAGCAGCATTTGAGAAGAAAATGAGAGCAAACAAACGACACTCGGCAAACAAAGATCCTGGCTGTCATACTTCTGCTGAAAATCAAAAGACATTCAGAAAATGAATGAGCACCACTTATTGGATATATACGTACTCCATTTTACTCCTGTTATATCACCAGTGCTATGACATGTATAGCCAGTTCATTTTGCATCAAGTGAAAAGAGCTGCCACTGCCAAGCAGAAAAAAAAAGAAACGACAAGAAAACTCACTCTCCCAGTAACAAACAACAAAGTGCACTCCCAGAAAGAGAAGGTAGAGCTTGTTGCCGCACATTAAAGTCCCTCTCTGGTAAGTCATTTTTCTACCCCGACCGTTTGCATGTTTAAGTGACCCAAAACGTACACGAGAAAGTCATTTTACAGTCCATGTCGGATCGGGCGGCACCGTGGTTTGACCCCGGCACCATCCAGGTGTCTCAGTTATTGCCTTTAACTCGTCCTTTAACTCTGTCTGAACCGGAACAAATTCTTAGTGATTCAAAAGCTCAAATAGATCAAAATGTGAAATTCTGAGGCCCTTAAATGTGCCTGGGTGGTACATCTGTGAATGAAAATGTAATTTTTCCATACAAACACCCCCAGAAATACCTCTCCTACACACACACACTGACTGTAAAAAAGCTCCTCTATTAAACATCCAATACTTCATCAACATAAAACTACTGTGGATGTCAGGTTTCCACCTTAACACTAAAATGATGAATGCCCGTCCAGGTGTGGTTGTTCGTGTTCAATCCCACACTATCTTTTTATTAAAGCAATCTGTGTGATCTTCCCCATGCGGAGCTTGAGAGTAATAAACTGGGCTCGCTGGTCATATTAGCAGGTAGAGTAGTCAGTGTAAGGCAACAACAGCTTGTGGCTCAGCTGGGGCTATGACCTCTACGCACTGTAGTGGGAGGGAGCGAGAGAGAGACGTGGAGAGGGCAAAAGGGAGATAAAGATGGATGGGCAGTGGAGGAGGGAGAAACAGCAAGAAGAGAAAAAAACATCAGACACAAAGTACTTCAGCTCAAAACATCAACCCAATCTGAGCCTCCTTTCTCTGCCTCTCTCAGGCTCTAGACCTCTCGTCCTACTTAGTCAGGGGTTGATTTAACACTTCTAATGGTGATGAAACCTGCGAGGCAATGACACGTGCACAGTTACCAAGCAGAAGAACAAGATGAGAATAACAACGAGCCACTGGAAACTACCAAAAACATGAAATTAAATACGTTTTAGTCAATTTGCCATTCTGCTTTCGGCCTCCTGTCCCCATGTACAAATTATAAGGGCCTTAGCAAAACAAATCTCTGCTGTAATTATTTTCTAACCTTCATCTACAGGAATTATGAGACTACTTTGCTTTCCAACTATTTGGCGGGAAACCCAAGGAAGTGACAACCCTACAGTAACACTACTACAACGAAGACTGTGTGAGTAATACAGAATCCCACGAAACATTTGGAGGCAATGGCAATTTCCGAGCTGATTGCGTTGAGTCATTTTCCAAAATTGGCACTCGGAGTGACAAAGCAGCTTCTAACAATGCATGCTGGGCTGAGTGAGGCATATCCCCGACAAAAAGGGCCATAAAAAACAGCAATCCCTACCACGACTTGGACATTCAGTATAAGTGTATGAATACTGTGAATGGTCCTATTAATGGCTCAAGAAAAACACAACGCAACCACAAAGAAAAACATAAAAATGATCAGGTAGTGGGACGGAATAGAAAAGAATGTACTTGGCCTTTAACAGGCTATACACAGTGGAAGACCGGTCAGTGTGACTGACCCTAAACTGAGAAATTCCTTGACCAGATAGAGCCTCGGTCAGCACAGAGTGGCTGTGGAAACAGGCCAACGCGGCTACACAAGTGCTAACTGGGAGGTCACCCTGCTCTAAAACAGAAATGTGTGCTCTGCAAATACTGCCTCAAAAGATTTCGAGGAAGCCTACTTCCTAAATGTCCGGATTAAATGCGATCTCGAATACCTCGCCGCTCATATGCAACTCCAATCAATACTTGAAGAGTAAAGAATGCTAAATTCAAGTCCACTGAGGTCAGAACGAACAGGTTTGCTTTCATGTTTAATCATTCCGAATGTTTATTTGGACATTTTTTTTAATTAATTCTTGAAGAAATTCATATTTGGACAGCTGTTATTCCTTATTTATGGTGTTGCGCCCCTCGCCCCCCCCCCCCCCCCCCCCCCCTCCCCACACACACACACAACCGGTGAGAGAGATGAAGAGATGGGAAGGAGGGAAAAGAGACGGAGGTGGATGGCGGCTTCACACTGTCACACAGCAGCAAAAAGGACAGAGAGGAGGGCCCTGTCACATCGCATCAGTCAGCTGCAGCCACACCCGCCCCGCCAGCACCCTGCTGCCGGCAGAGGAGAGGAAAAAGCAAAGAAAAAAGAACACCTCCTTCTGCTCTACTCCTCCATTAGTCCCTCTTCTCCAGTGTGTCTCATTTGAATTGTATCTCATTCCTCATCTAGCCTGCCTCACATGCAGCCGTCTCCTTCCACTCTCACCATGTTGCCAGTCTCACTGATTTGGCCACCATGGGGACTTGTGTGGTGGATCCCAGCCTAGAGCTAGACTACAGACCGGGTGGTGGTGGTGTGTGTGTGTGTGTGTGTGTGTGTGTGTGTAGGAGACAGTAAAGAAAGGGAGAAAGAGGATTAGAAATGAACTGTGGAGATAGAGCACAACCTGACAATAAGTCCCTTCTCCCCAGTGTGTCTGCGTCTGAGTGTCAGTGCGTGTGAAAGAGAGAGGCAAAGGATTAGCTTCTGAGAAAAAAATCATTTCTCTTTGTGTTCCAAGTGATGCTGTCAATCATCGCAGCGTTAGAGGAGCTGTGTCTGTGTGTCTGTGTGTGTGTGTGTGTATGTGTGTGAGAGAGAGGATAGCAGTTAGAAGAATGCACAATTTTGGCTATGGCCATTAACATAGCCAATAATAGACTTAGTCTGACAGCAGAGCTATTTTATCATTCATCTCCTCCTTCATTCCTATTTTAATAGCTGAGCACCTTAATGCACTTTAGTGCCACACTAAGCCACACAAATGACACCACACGCTCCTAACTTAAACTGATACATCCCGGTGTAGGAGGCCTCAACAGCCCTCACTCAAATGCACAAACATATAAAGCAGTGGGAAAAAAGCGTACTATTAACATGCTTCTATATTGATCCCAGCTCATGCCTTTCTGTTCTCTTTCCAGGGAGACCAGCAGGTCAGGACTGGCTGCAAGCAGCCGTCAGTGAGCAGCTAGTAAGGACCTGCTCAAGTACACTTCAACAGAGCAGAGGCAAGTCGAGGCTTTGCGTCACATACTTGCAAAACGGGGTTCGCCCATATACAAACCATACAAAACACTGATCATGATCGGGAATTTCCTCAATAAGAAATTCAGAAACTTTGATATACTGTTGATAAGTTACATTGCTTGACAATGTACTAATACCAATCCCAGCACAGAAGCTAAGCTGTTTCTGGCAATCACAGTCTGTCAGGCGACAGCCCCCTTCGCGAAGTAGACACAGTGGGGTTGGAGTGAGCTTAACACGCCACATGCTGTTGTTTTGGTATCAGAAGATGGATAGTTACATGGGAGAGACGAGCGCTCTCTTTGAGGAATTTTTTTTGTTTTTTGCACCAGGTAACAACATCAGAAGTGTGGCTACTTTGGCCACTTAATAGCCATTTTGGCCATACAGTGAGCGAGACAGGGGTAAGCTAGTGTCACTTAAAGTCCAACACAAAGAAGATAGGTGCCACAAAGATGGCAAATACCACTAAATCTTTTAGCAGCTGAGGAATTACCAGCATAGCCATGCAAGCGCTTGCATTTTCCCCAGTAATTAGACCTATCCCCAGGAACGAGCAATTTGTCACACACGCTGTTGCTTCTCTAAATGCAAAAGACATGATTCTGATTGGTATCCTCATAAATTAGGGATTTTAAGTGATGAATGTGACTGACTCACGATATAAGCTGTAAACATTTCACACTGTGGGATTTACAAGGATTTAGACTGACAGGATTGAAGATGCGTGTCTCTTTTTGTATCATCTTTCTATTTGAATAGATCATCTGTCTGCACATCACACAATTCTTGGTTGTTGTGTCTCCTAATAGGGAATTTTAATCGAAAGTTAATCTTAAACTCAGCAGAAGACTGGTTTAATTAATAGGGTGATAAATATAGCCCAGCCCCACTTGCTAACTAAATCTTTTGCTTTGGCAAGTGTTGATAAGATGCTTGGCCCTGTCCCTGATCCAGAAGATACATCCAGCACACCTCGGAAGCCCAACTATTCGGTAACTCAATCTCACACGGAGCTATACATGGACAAGGTCATCTCAAAGTCTGCATTACATCTTACATAATTGTAAGGCAGTATCCAAAGCTTTCCTTGTACACTCTGGCAGATGATCAGTCACAGTGATCAAAGCGCTAGATGTGTTTCTTTGTTTCTGCTGCTCCACTCCAGCCCCCACAGAGTCAGTTATTAGAATACAATATATTATTATATAATATATTACATATGCTGGTACACTAACAATTCCCAAGCGCCTCATGCACTGACAAAACCCCCCAAACATAAAACACTGGGAGAGAAAAAGTGATTATTTCTCTGTGGCAGAAAACAAAAACAAGCAGCCTTAGTAAGATGAGGAGGGTGTGAGTTTCTGTTGTGAAGTGCGATTCTTGCCGCTTAGCTGCCAAGCAAAATGATTTTCAACCATAGAAACTGTACGCAGACAGACAAAGATGCAGACAGACAGACCGGCTCTGTTCCATTAAGGAACATGCAAACAGAAAATACAAATGCAACAGCTAAACAATTCAACCCAGAGGAAGAACAAATATAACTAATTAGATCAGGCTGGGAAAAAATGCACACATATTTTTTCAAGTATGCGCCCATGCAGTGAAAGCAACCCGCAAACATAAGATATCCGTGATCGGTTAGAGAAATGTACTAGCTTCTGGAAGCAGGAAAGTGACCTTAGCGGGGAGGAAGAGACAATAAAAAGTGAATTTCTTCATGCTAATCAGGACGATTCTCTCCTCCCTCCCTTCTGACTGAGCAGGTGGCGACCGTTATGATGCTGCTGTTGTTCTTCTTCTTCAGGTTTAGGCACATTAAGATTCCACCGTGCTCTTCCTCCCTCCCCCTTTGTGTTACTGCCGCTTTCCTCTCCCTACCCTCCCTCGCTTCCTCTCTCATCCTCTCTCTCTCTCTCTCTCTCATGTTGTGTTTTTTTTCGTGCGGCTTATGTAGGGAAAACTTTAAGAGTACGAATCCACCTGTGTGGCGGATGGGAGGTAAAAAGGCGGTGGCCCCCGGGAGACATAGACTGGTTCAGCCAGGGGGTAGGCCGGCAGAAGGGTTTGGTAGGATGATAGAACACAGAGGAGGATGTCTTGTCCTGTTTCCAAGACCGTCCACAGAGGCTGCTGGGGCCCGTTAGCTGGAGAACTGCTGATGTAGCTAGCATCGATCAGTTTCCTGCACAGCCCTGCGGCCTGTGGGACTAGCTGGCTGACTGATTAACTGACTGACGAGCTGGTGATGACTGTCCAGCAGGCAAGAAAAAACTATTCCATTAAAGGGCTGTTCTATTACCATTTACTTTGCAGAATACTTCCATTGTTTGCACCACCACAGTACAGGCTATTCTCTCCTCATCGTCACCCCTGATTCTTTCAAATCTGCAGGACATGATGGACTAAATGTGTTGCTCTGACCATGAAATTCTTTTTGTCATTAAGATTTTGCCTTCCACAGTACAGATGGCAATGCATAGTCCTATAGACTGCGGTTCGTGTCCTGTGTGAAACAATAGTATAACAACAACAACAGTAAGAGTTAACATTGACATTTTGTCAGTTCAGTCGCAACTACGCTCTTTTCCTAAACCTAACTAAGAGATTTTGTTCCCTCGACACGTCCAAAACTGACTGTAAAGGGTTACGCAGAGAGTCATTGCTTGAAGCTTAGGGCCACAAAGCGTTTCTATTTGAGCTGGGAGTGACAATGTGTTGGACTGCGCTATCCACACAAACTCAACATACAAAGGCATGTAGCCTAACATTCCTATATTCATGCTTCACCACTCTGCATCTCTCATTTTCCTGCTTGGGGAATCTGCACTCACCTATACACTGGGATGGAGGTAGAGATGTGCGGTTTGAATGGTATGAAGTAAGTAATGTGAGTAATAATTAGTTAATCACTACTGTGTACCCTCTAAGATTGCACTTCAACCACCTTTTGTCCATAGACACTGCATGTATATGAACCAAAAGAACAAGCAATGACTGTAACACTGTTAAACATGAAGCCTAAAGTCTGGAACATCACCGTGACATCACAGTATTTCATTATGACATCATCACATGTACAGTGAATGATTCCGTCTCCACTTCATCATCCCAGTGTGCTGGAGCAGATCCTAGTATCAAAACAACCTGCTGTTATCGTGACATCACAGAGGTGTTTCGCTATAATCACTGGGGTTCCGCTGCTCCATTTTCTCCGATGAACCCTGTTATTTCAACCACTCAAACAAACCAGCACTCTGTGAATGACAGAGAGCGAGACGAAAGAGAGTCAAGGGGGCTGGTTAAGTGCACTGTATGAGCGGCAGTAATCACAGCTCTGGTAAAAGCACTCTTTTTCTCTGTATAGTGTTCCTCAGAATGAGCTTGCTCTCTGTCTCTCTCTTCCTCCCTCCTCCCTCCCTCCCTCTCTTCCTCTATTTCTCTCTCTGTCTGATAATAGCTCTAGATTGAATAATTGTGTGTTTGAGTGGAGTTACACTGCAGGGTGGAACCTGCAATCAGATACCGATTACTCTCGATTCTCTCTCTCGCGGTCCGTCTCTCCATTGATACTATGCCTCAGCAGTCTGGCCTCGCTACACCTGGCCCTCCCTCCAGCCATGCGGTTCCTGCAGGCGCTCCTCAACCATCAGCTGTACACAGCCTACTCTACGCAGCCGGTGAGGGCTTGGGTCAATAACAGCTGTGCACCGTGCTGTAATTGATGTCATCATTTCAATTTGAGCTGATTATAGTTGAGAGCTGCTTATCGTGTGACCCGGGGTGGAATAACACACTGTAGGGCCCAGTGAGCTGCCACGCCTGACCAAGCTAAACTGCTGGGCTGGCTGAATGGATGGATGGGTTGCCTTTTTCTATTGACTCCTAATGCAGAGGTAATGACTGAGTGTATTCCAGGGCCATGGCTAGCGCAAGTGTCCGTGTCGCTGGCATTTAGTGTAATTCTGGGGCTATAATTGTGATGGGGCCCCCCCCCCCCCTTTGTCAACACACTCTCACATGATTAAGCCCTGTGCTGGCACAGAGCTGGGTGTATTTGTACCACACATCCAGACCGTGCGTGTGTTTCGTGAAGCGACTTTACAATCTTTTTAATTCTGGTAAAATATACGGATGCAGCAATCTGACTTTTTCGGACCTGAGTGTTAAATTAATAAACTGTATGCCTCACTGTGTGGAAGAGACTGGGATTACTCTTTCACGTCTAAGGCAACATCAGGCTTGACATTGCTTTCTTCAATTTGTATTATTAAAATAATTATTACACACCAGCAAGTTGGTAAAAAAATCTTCCAAATCAACAGGGATTACAATTCAATTGTAAACCTTTATAATGCAGCAACTAATTGGTCAAAACTTGAATATAAAGTATACAGACTGTACATTACTTGGCCCCATTGGATACCTGAAGTATTGGCCCAATGTCCGATATCTGTATTGTATCTGTGCGTCCCTACATTAAAATTAGTATTGTAACCCTGAATAATATTTGTATATTATTTGCCATCTCCATGCATCCGCCCACAGTGAAGAAATAAATAAAACACCTGTCAATGCTTTGGCATTTCTCCTTGCTGTTGATGTTGAGTCTTTTCAATGAAAGCACCAAAATAACACGGTCGCCTTCCAGCATTCCTGCTGTGCGCTAATAACACACATGAACAGACTGAAGCGCACAGCCAAACATAAATATGGCATATCAGAATATACAAAGGGCAACACCTGCACAGGATCAGTGCTAATTACCTGCCAACAACTGATGATGCCCATACTATGCAGATAGCAGACATAAAATATCCTCTAGTTAGCGAGACCTGTTCTATAACTTCGTGGCTCTAAACTTTTTTCTGCATAGACAGCGGGCAATACCCTTAACCCTCAACACCACTTGTCTGATCACCGCTTGGGAGCAGAGCTGCTGCTAAAAACAGACAAAGACTGCTCACTAAAGGAACCCTGTCTCTTGCTGGCTCTTTCTTTTTTTTGCCGGCGCTCTGAATCTGTGGGTGTTGGGGAGCAAAAAGCTGTCTGCCACATTCTTTTTCTCTCTCTTGCTCTGTCATTTTCCTGACTCTTTTAATGCCATCATTAGGAGAGCTCTCCTGCTTGCCTGCTAGCGCTGCTGGCCAAGAAGCGCGAGGCAGAGAGAGCGAGAGAAGACAGCGAGATGAGCGAGGGGCGGAGACAATTAGAGAAATGTATGCGCAGGTTTTTTGTCATGCATCCGAGGTAAAGACGGTTCCCAGGAACTTTGCTTTTGGCAGCTGCCTGTCCCCGCTGTGTGCCTGAGCATCTGACCATGCTGTATAGGGGTGGCGTGTGTTGTTCGCACAATTCCCACTTCAGCAAAAGTGTGCAGTGCTCACGTGTGTGTGTGTTAAGGTGTGAAATGTGCTTCACTGCTGTGGAAACACATTCCCCGTAATCCAGGTGTGCACCCACCTGGATTTTTAGGAGCAACCCCCAAAATGACAGGCAACGCACTTCCTCTTCCTCTCTTAAAACCTCTGAGACACGAGGGTCATTTCTCACCCAGCTGGATCTCATTTCTGGCCAGCGTGCATCTCCACAGACCTGGGTGACCCTCTGTTCCCACGGTAACCTGAAACTGACCCACCATTTGTCAGGAGTCACTGATTATCTGAGGAGCTGTGGCCCATCTGGAAGACAGGACGCCACACACTGGGGATAGATATCTGCAGTGCAACGAGAGTATGTTCTTGTGTGTGTGTGTGTTTGTCAAGTGAGTGCAACATGTAAAGTATTTGTCTCCTAAGTGTGGTAATTAATTATTCAATTATGCGTATTAATCACGGCCCTTTGTTTCAGTTGCCGGGATTATTTAAAGATTATCTGTTGACATGAAATGTTTTGCTTCACAGCTCTAACATTAACGCTGTATGTGTATCTGTACACGGTTTAAAAGATAAGTATATCCTGGTGGATGATGAGGATATCTAACACTTTTAAGGATTTGACTCCCTCTGTCTGTCTTTACTTTTACATAGTCTACATTTTACTTTTTGCATTTTCTAAAGATGGTCTGATTCTTCTCTTTCTTTCCCAGTTTCTCTCGTTTACCTTTAGCTGGGTCGCATTGGTGCATGCTGAGCATTAAGAGTCTAGAATTGTTCACATACAATACTAACAGAATCTCTGTAAAAGGATAAGGCCTCTTCACCTTGTTACATCATGACTCCTGTGTGGAGAACATGCTCGGACTATTCTCCAGTAAACAGGGCTCATAAACAGCAGAAGTACTTACTGAAGTTTTCATCAAAATTTCAATTATTTGATGAAAATGAATGAACTTCCAAAATGAAAGTGAATGCGTCTCTAGCAGAGAGTTTGACAGCGTTGCTCTCTGACACGGTGTACAGTGTAACAGTCCCCACTCAACTGCTTTAGGTCATCACAATGACCGAATTATTTAGCGTGAAGAAATTAAATAGCCATGATTGTGTAACTCCCATTACTATGTCTCTTCTAGAAATAGGAAAAGCACTGCTGACACACAACATTCCATAGAAGATCCTAAAAAGACCCCCCCCCCCCCCCCCCCCCCCCCCCCACACACACACACATGAATGCACCTGACCTCACACCCACATGTGCACAAAATCAGGCGAACACAGCCTCCACATCTCTGAACAAATACTGTAGGTGAGGCTGAAGGAAAGACCACAAGTGGGGCCAGCGGTTCACACACACACACACATGCACATATGCATTCACATGGAATTGTGGTTCAGGAATTGAGATCTTGGCATGTGATTTTGTGCTGAAATCGACACCTTCTTGCCGAAAAACATTTCTGCAGGTTTCTGTCATTTTTAGCATTTGTGTGTCTGAAAAGACGGACAAAATGAAACTAAACCACCACCTCCAAATTTAAATTGTACCTGCTTATCTAACAAGGACTAAAGAACGACTACATACATTTTACTGATTGATTATTTGCAGATTGGTGTTTTAAAGTCAAACAGGTAAACCAATAACTAGGCATTTTCACAGCAGATATTTTTGACTTTTGAAACCAAAGCTGCTAAATGGAATTCAGCCATCTTTCCCTACTGTGACATGTCTTGTCATTCTTAGTAAGTAGACAATTATTTCAAAGCCACGATGAATTATTCAACCCTAATTCATACCTACAAATACAGTTGTTGCCAGACACTCCACACACCAACATTCATGCACGAAGTTGAAACCTCAAAAGCTTAGGAGTTTTTATTCTGTTTGATTCATGCAGTTCCCCATTCTGCACTCTGCACACACAAACACAGAAACACAGTCTCAGCTGCAGTTTAATTTCATTTTGCCCTGCACACTCCCCAGTTCTCATACTGTACAGAGCGCAGCCTCCTCTCAAAGAACTAACCAGCTGATCACAGCTTCTGTTCACAGAAATCCAATTCCCTCCAAAGGTCATTTGTCCATTCAAAGATTTTCCTTTTTTTCCCTGTGCTTTCTCATGCTCTATTATTTATTCTGGTCATTTGTTACTTCTTGAAATCTATACCCTTTGCCCTGTTCATTCCCCCTCCTTTGCCTCTTTATCATTATTTTCTTGCATTTTGGTTTGAACCTTATCTGCCCCTGTCTTGGCTCTCTCCCTCCATGCCGCCATCACACACCCTGGATCACAGCCAGCAGAGCGGTTCTTGGCTGTGGATGGTAACGCAGGGCAGAAGACGCTCTAACCAGGTGGCTGGGTCACTGAGGAAGTGGGCACAGCAGGGCAGAGCTGGACTACGTGGCTCTGGGTCTAAAAAGGCAGATGTGGGCAGAGCCCGACAGAGCTTGGCTTTATTTCTTGGCATGCCTGAGGAGGTTGTAAGAATTGATTAGTAATGACATGAGTTGTTCAGGGGCGAAGAGAAACAAATTAAATATAAGTGGACAGCGCTAATGTGATTATTAAAAGGGCTTTTCCTTTTTTTCTTTCGACTCTTTGGTGTGGATATTATAGCGCTCATATCAATAATATTTGTCTTGTAAATTGTTACTGTAACAATATTGTTTTACTCCTCAGCCGTTTCAAGATAACATTATTAAAACAGCCTCAAAAAACACTTTAAAAGTTGTTTCACGCCCGTCTTAAAAAAAACACTTGCGTGCTCATAATTCCTCCGGTCCATACTGGCCCTGAAGAGATCCCTTTCTAATGTAGCTCTAGTGTAAGTGGTGGGGGACTAAAAAAAAGTGTACTGAAGCCAGTATGAGACTCCAGCAGTCTGAGTAAGACAAATAAAGTGAATATTTTCATATATTACATTTGTTTCTTCTGTCAACATATTTTTGCTAAGTTGCGGTGGAGGGACATTAAAAACATTATAATTCTGTACTTAAAAAAAAAGACCATAACTCATCTAACTTTGATTGTCAAAGTCACTCAGAAGCTTTCACTGCACATTAAAAAGGTGACCTGTAAAGTTACATTTACATTCAGTATGTTTCCCCAAAACGCATAGTGTGAATCCTTGAGGCCTGACAACTGTGTTGAATGTATTTCCTCCATCATAAAACTTGTTGGCACATTGCTAAATCACCATCACCAACTGAACAACGGAATAGCATAGTGCGTCACCCGCATGCTCAAGTGCATACATGCCCATCTTTGTGCATGCGCATGCTGCAAACGAAAGGAGGACCGGCTCGTTAAAACATTGCTCCGTAGCACTACTAGTGGACAAAAACTCGAGAGGGTACTTTTAAGAATGCAATTCTGCAGATCGGGAGGACTGTGGATTTTCTGCCCCACCTTTTAAATTGGAGTCACAATAGGAAACACCAATGTGGACAGAAAACGTGTTCTACATACACTCAGGCATATGAGTGTTATTTTATGTAAGAAAGACTTGAAAACGTGTGAACCCATCCTTTGAAATCCTGGCATGCTTGGCAGTGCAGTCAGCCACACTGGTGATCTGTTATCTATAACCAACTACGCTTTGACAGCAACCTTTCCTAGAAATTACCAAAAGGCCCTGGAGTGACGGGCCGGAGCGAGCAGCAGCAGCAGCAGTGAGTTGCTGCTGCTGCTTGTGTCAGGCTAAGTGGGCATGTCAGGCCTGTGCTGTCCTGGCTCCCTGCCTGCTCTCTCAGCTGCTTGCTCAGTCCCCTGTGTCCTCAACCCTAAACGGATCCAGTCGCTGCTACTCAGCTCCAGCGGCGGGCTGATCCGGCTGACTAATGAACACTTTTCATAACGAGGGGAACACCACCCACCAATCCCATTATGCCCTGTACACATCCTTGGCCCATTTTTACTCGTATTTACGTGCCTTTTGTCCCACTGCCACAAGACTTGTCTTTCACACTTGCCCCTTCCTCGTCTTCCTCGGTCACCGGTCTCCATCTTTCTGCATCCTCTCATCTTAGCGGTTCCTGTGAACATTCTTCACACGGTCTACATCTCACTTCTCTCCCTTGCCGAAATCCATTCACCAACTGTTTGCCATCTCTGTTCCTTTTTCCTCAATTCATCATCAGCTCTATTAAAAGCATTTACAATTCAGGCTCTTTTAGCAACTGTTGTGCAACCAAAATATTTGATGGTGGCAGCTTGAATTCAAATGCTGTTGAAGTGTCTGCTATTTGTCCAGTCCTACAGCGTACAGGACAAGTCAGCGAAATGTTATTCTAAAAGCATTGTGCTGAGATATAGACATAAATACCGAGGTTCTCAGTGAAACAAAAGCGTATTCCTTTAATAATCCCTTCCCCCTTTTACATGAGCATACTAAAAGGGGCAGAGGACAGAGGGATGAAAACATGACTCATGTATTTCTCATGGCAGGCCTGTTGTTACAACCAGTTTGGAGGACATCAGGGAGAAAAGACGTGTAAATCATAAGTTTGACCCCAAGACAACTTCGGAGGCTATCTAACATTCACCAGGGACAAAGACATAGTCAAGGGGCTTTTCTTATCTCCTTTCCCCCTCATGTCATTCTGTCCTCAGGCACCTTTCCAGTGACTTCAGTGAACACTGCAGCAGTCAGGCAGATAAGAGGTAACACAGGTTGTCCACTCACCAGGCCGTCACAGTTGCTGATAGCCACAGAGGCTCCTGGTGTGTCTTTGATGTCCCCCACGTACAAGCATTCATCGTGCAGTGGCTCAGAGTGCCGGGTGCTGTCGCTGTCATCATGCCACTCCATCTTGGCTCCGGGGGCCACCAGCCTGGCATTGTGGTGCAGACGCAGGTGGAATTCCCGGCCGAAGATGGTGACGTTGTAGTAAAGCCTTTGCTGCAAGGCCATAGGCTCTTCCTTTGGTTCTTCCCACTCATCATTGCCTACTCCTACCTCCCTCCTCCGGCGCCTACGGGACTGCCCTCCTGCCATGCGGCTAGCCGAGACGGCGTGTGACAGGAAGCGGCCCTCTGCGTCCACACTGATCGGCCTCACCAGTCCATACTCCCCCAGGACATGCTGCAGGGAGTCTGGGAACAGGACAGCAAGAGGAGGGAGAGACGAGAGAAACAGCATGAGGCAGTGGCAGGTGAGAGTGGGAACATTGTTTATTTGGTGCGTATGTGAAACCACAGCAGGGGTAGGAGGAGACATCATGGGAGAAGCATGTGGAATAATCCGTGGAAAAAATGGGGAGTCAAGGGTGGAGGGTGAATAGGAGGATGGAAAAAGAGGTGGGAGAAAAAATAAGGGATTACAAAAATGTCACGCGTGGGATTTTACATTCTTTATTCTGCGTCACATTAAGACATACAAGAAATAAAAGCTGTAACCTAACACACACACGCGCGCGCGCGCACAGCCCCACCCAGAGGCGACCCCGGTGCTCGGCAGTGCGCGTTTGGAAAAGGCAGCCTCAGCAGAGCGCGCTGCGCTCCTGACACCTCCTGTGCCCTTCCACCATCAACAGGAAAGCCAGTACAAGATGAAGGTGCTAATTGTGACTTTCTCACGCTGTTTTCTCACTGTCGGGCTCTATCCGAGGAAAGTGATTTCTCTATAACCTCGACAGCGCCCGAATAGCAAAGGGAAACAAAATGTGGCGCGCTGTTAATTGATTTGATGCACGTTGAAATGTATTTTGGAGTCATTTATCCCGTCATCTTTAATTATCATTACTGTGTCTTAACTACATGCAAATTAATTCACCATGAGAATAAACTCCTAAAGACAGGCCATGTAGCTGTCTTCGATTAAGGAACATGTACTTGACAGTTAAAAACAGGTGCATTTTAAAGGCGACCCACCACACACACACACACACCGCAGAACCAAGGCCATGTTAAGGTGTCAATGCCATCACACAGTCAGACAGTAAGGCTATCACCTGTATGTGGTCCTCAGGTGCACGTGGTATTTTATTATTATTATTATTATTATTATCATTACAACGTGATCCATCTATCATATCTAATTTATAAAGTCGACTGACTGATTACATCTAACACACACTGTTAATATTTCTTTAGCTCACATGTTAGAGGGATGAGTTGATAATAGTGTGATCAATAGGCTGACATCCGACTCCAGCGTCCTGTGACAGATCGATAGATGCGACAGCGGCAGAATCAGATAATGTTAGACTACTTCCCTGCAAAATCCGACACTAAACCGGTGCATCTGATGCCCCCTTTACACCTCAGATAACATTATCCCCCTCAATTGGAGAACGCAAATCCCAACACTGCACTTGCACCGCTGAGAGACCTCCGGAAAGACCCTGCAAACACCACAGCAAGACGCACAGAAGTTGCAAACGCGTCCCACAATGTTGTTTGCAAAAACAGCAAAAAAAAGCATGTGAAAAATTAAACACAAGCATAAGAAACAATGTTTTGCCGCTACGTTAAGCCCCAGCCTTCCAGTGAGCGCACGAAGAGCCCCGTGCAGCCCTGCTGATAAGAGATCAGCAGATAGAACAACATAAACACTGACCACGTTTAACCCTACTGTACGTACCAACGCTACTGGCGATGTAAAGGCCGCTGGTGGGCAGCAGAAAGGCCGGTAAAATAATTAGGACAGTAAATCCAGGCGAGAGACCCATGGCAGCTCCGAACTGCGCAGGTGAGAGAGTGGGACTCCGGGCTCCAGTGTGGTGAAGTTCCCCGCCTGGCGCGACCAGCCACGCCACGACAGCAACAGCACAGCAGCCCGCAACTAGACTGCCAAGTGCACCGGGAGAGACGGAGCTCTCCTCCCCTCTCTCTCTCTCTTTCTCCTCCTCTCCGCCGAGGTCTCTCTCTCTCTCTCTCTCGCTCTCTCTCTCTCTCCCACTCACACAACTCTCCTCCTCTCTTTCCTCCTCTATGTCTCTCTCTTTCTCTCAACTACTGTCTCACATTGTGTGTGTGTGTGTGCTCCCCCACTTTTTGCCTTGGTGCTCTGACAACTCCCCCGACACTACACGCGCACACACATGCACAATCCGGGCACCCACAGACTCCCTGTGTGTCTCCGCTGTGTGAGATGAGAGGATATTTCAGGGAGCGCTGGCCGCGCTGCAGACTGACTGACAGGCCCGCTTACAAGCTCGCATCCACAACAAATGCAGTGAAATGAGCGAACAAGCTGCTTTATTACACCTCCAGCATTCGGCGAGACAAAAGTTTTTTTTGTTTTTGTTTTTTTTGCAACTTGGACACTCTTTCTGGTATGAAAACTACTGTCCTACTCTCCCTTCCACCGGTCCCCGGTGTGCTGCAAGCCTTGCATAAACTTTGAATATCCCGTCAAGCGTCCTAGGTTGGGTGAACAGCAGCGCCCCGCGTGGCTCACTGGCGGAAATGCCCTCAGTTTTTCAGGGCCCAAGGGTCCAATTTACAGACAGAAAAAGTCTTACTAGCCCTAACCTGCTTGCCCTCATTTAACACATCATTTACACGTCTTGACCACTAATCTTATACTGTTGCAAACATCGATGAGCAGCATAAGGCAAACTACTGATATGAACAAAATCAATTTCATTTTCAGGAACATCTTCTCTTCTCTTTTCTTTTTTTTCTTTTAAAAATATAAAATAAATAACACTGAACACTTTTTTTTTTTAACACAAAAAAACAAATAACCTTTGAATATTACCAAAGACAGGTATCAAGTTTAGTCCCAATTAGCAGTGTGTCAATTTAAAAAAGCTCAGATTTTATTTACTTTTTGCGCCCAGATTTTTAAAGCAACACAAACCATCACACAGAGCTCCAAAGAAGCACTATAGTCTCACGTTGCAGGTCGGCTACACTGGCTGCAGAAACTGCCAACCAATGACAAACCACATAACAATGAGACCACTTTTCTACGACTCCACAGAATGCAGGAGGGTCCTGACCCCAGTTAGTTTAAAATATATTATATATATATATATATATAGCTCCAGCAACATTGTATCATACTAAAGTCAATACTACAAATCGTTGTGGTATTAGCCCACAATATGGCATTTGTGGAAAACAACATCAAATTGATAATTTCATTTGATTAATCAATTCATCATTTAGTTTATGAGAAATAGAGTGATTGGAAAGCTCAAAGTAACCTTGTCAAATTGCTTATTTTGTCTGATCGAGTCAAAAACTAATAAATAAATTGACGATTTGATGGCTAAATTAATTAATTGATCAATTAGGTCAATTTACAGAATAATAAAGCTGACTTCTCTTTGAAGTCAGTAAGAGACAAGTATTGTTTAATGTTATTAACCAAGACTCTCTTCCAACACTTTCTGCACAGTTTAGTTAGTTAAGCGTAGTGTAGCTTGGTTGCAACCCAAAGGCAGAGTGATTTAAATGTCACCTAAATATTAATGTGAAGCTATAGGCAAATTAAAAGTGTGAATTTGTAACTGTAATAACTCTTAATTGTCTTGGTGGCCTCGCCATCCGCTGCTGCAAATGTCATGTTTCCCTGTTGTATCTCTAATTGTATCATTATATCCTGGTTAAAAGACTCAGTTCTGAACTGCTGTGAATTTGTTGAAACAAATATGAAATACTGTTCCTCCTTCCTCCTTCTTAGATGTGTGAGTGACATGTCAGTAATTGAGCTTGTTATTTTTGTATTTTTAACGTGGTCTTCTTGTTTTAATTTGCATAAAATACGCCAACCATCTCGTAGTCTGAACTTCAGTGAGAAAAATTTGAATATTTTATGTTCATTATGTAACTATTCTGTGGTGTTTTATGTAGTATATATTTTGTATAAACTTTCCTGTGGGTATAATTACTGAACAGATAACAGCACCTTGGTAGCTAGACAGTTACAGTGCATGCCATATACACACAGAGTCCTGGGTTCGATTCAGATCTTGACTTCATACCTCCTCTCTCCTCCCCCATCTCCAGTCTGCCTCTATGCTGTCATCTGTCTTATAAAGCCCAACAAATCATCTTAAAACAATGCGTATTTAGACAATTTGTAGATACCCTTAAGCTTTTGGTGTTAAATAACTTCTCGTGCAGTCTAATCCTGACAATTAACAAAATGTGTAATACAAAGTTGAACTTGGAGGGGTCAAATGCTTTTTATGAATTAGAATCTTTTATCAAAAGTATGTTTCACGGGAAGTGACCTCTGTTTTTCAGTTTTAGTGCTATTTGTTTCCCTGAAAAGTTCTGAATTTCTGAAAAGTTCAGAAAAGCCAGTAGTGCCTGACCTTTTTCAAGGCAGACATTTTGACTTGTCATAATAGGATCAACACAGGTGAGACTAATTTCATTAAAAATGGCTCAGTTCCATCAAGTGTTCTAGTGAGAGTGACAGTGGGTGCTTTTCACAATGCTAACATGTCTCCTAGATTCCGTTCTTTGTGTCCTCTCCTTGTGTCTAAGCCCCTTGTGTCCCGTCTCCCACAGGAGATGGTAGTGGAGGAGGTAAGGAAGAGATGGAAGGAGTGAGGAATCGAGGCAACGGGCATTTAACAATCTGAGACATCCTTTTTTGTATGAAAAGTACAATATTGTACAAATAAAGTGTGACATGTATATGATTGGGTGATGTATTATATACACACAAACACACTCCTGTCTACGACAACATGAAATACAGCAAATTAGTGGAATGCAATTTCCTTATTGATAAAATAAGCAGCGGTTTGCACTTGTAAACATTTTAGCATAGCAGTTGAGTTGATTGTAGCCTATATTCAACGATGAAATTGAATATCAAGGTGAAATGTCATTAAGGAATGCAATTAAAACTGTGTCTTACAAGGTGCTACACAAAGGCTAAAGTTTGAACGTGCAATAGTTTATAATAAATAACCAATACCTACAACTTGTGAAAACAAAAGGAACAGTGGAATTTTAGAGCTTTGCCATGGTTTGAGATTGTTGCCTCTTTTACTTCACGAGTGCCAAAAAGACTAGGATTAAGCGCAGTTTCCTCGCTCTCAGCTCCTCCACAAGCCTCCTCTCTTCTTGCTACTCATCTACTCAAGGTGCATTTAAGGGATTGGAAGATCCACCATGGTGGCAGGGAGGAGCATTTCTGGGTCAAGCGAGAGGACACAAGGTTAGTGTAATAAAAACTACCCTGTGAGCCAACTTGCACAAAAGGCCCTTCTCAGGGCAACCAGTTTGACATGCCATTGCAGGGTAAACACAGGTGTAATTCTATCAATCCATTTTCTTTGCGCTTATTCAGGGCCGGCACGTTGGGGCAGCAGGCTTAGGAGGGTATTCCAGACGTACCTCTCCCCAGCAACACTTTCCAGTTCTTCCCAGGCCAGACAAGATTTATAATCCCTCTCGGGGCCTCTTACTAGTTGAACCTCTTAATGGAGGCGTCCAGGAGGCATCCTGATCCGATGCCCAAACAACCTCAGCTGGCCCATTTTGATGCAAAAATGCTCTCTTACGAGCTACTTCTGGATGTCTGGCTAGCCCTAACCAGAAGGCTGACCTCAGCCACGAAGGAAGCTAATTTCGGCCACTTATTCTTTTGGTCACTTAGAGCTTTGCCTTCCGGCTCAGCTCCCTCTTCACCACAACAGTCCGGTGCAACACTGGTATTACTGCTGATGCCGCACGTAGAGGCACTGACTTTCATCCCGGTTGCTTCAAACTTTGCTGTTGACCACCCGAGTAAATGCTGAAGGTCATGCTCTGAAGAAGCCAACAGAAACACATCATCTGCAAAGAGACGCAATTCTGACTTCTCCAAACCGGACACTCGCATCCCTTTGGCTGCGCCTTGAGATCCTCAGAACAGGATCAGTGGCAAGGGGCAACCCTGGCGGAGGCCAACACCCACATTTAACGTGTTTGACTTTGTGCCAAGAATATGGACACAGCTCTCACTTTGGTTATACAAGGACATGATGGCTTGTAGCAACAAACCCGCTACCTCATATTCCCACATATCCCCCCACGTGACTCCCGGGGAACATGGTTGTAAATCCACAAAACAATGAATGTCTTCCTGGTCTTTCTTTGCCAGGTGCATGATTTACTAGAATCATTCCTTTATTTGTTTTGGATTTGTTTTTCCTTGCTACAAAGAAAACCTTAATAAAATATTTAAGTATTAAAAAAGTAAATCCACAAAACACATGTAGACAAGATGAGAAAACTCCCATGAGCCCTCCAACATCCCTGCAAGGGTAACGAGCTGGTCCACTGTTCCAGGGCCAAGGTGGTTAATTCTTCAATGCTCCTCCTGGATCTGAGGTTCGAAAATCAGTCAGAGCCACCTTTCAGCACCCTGGAATAAACTTTGCAGAGGAGGCTGAATAGTGCGACACCCTTGTATTTGCAGCGCACTCTCAAGTTCCCCTTTTTAGAAATGGGTGCCACCACCACCAGTTTCCCTTTACCAGGCGAGGTGTGACAAGTCTTTTCTGGCCGATAGATCAGTGAGTATGATTTAATGCAACAAAAAAAATTAAGGTATCAAACACGCATTACTACTTTTGCAGTTAAATATTTAACATTTATTCCAACATGAAAAAAGCAGTAAATAACACTTTGACAAACACGTCAGGACATCTTATTTTTGTCACCCTCACAGGCAATTCTGTATAATATAATAATATATATATATCATATAATAACATTCACTATAATATAAAACACACACACGCATATATATATATATATATATATATATATATATATATATATATATATATAATTATTTATTTATAACTATATATCCATTTCTCAGACAGGTGCTTCATGTCCCTCACTCCCTATCTGTCTGTGCTGGATCTGTCCCCGTTGTTTTAAAAAGCTAAATAAGTTATTAGCATGACTGCATCCAGCAAGGCAAACCTGTCTGGGTTACTGTACTGAAGCTTCGCATGTGCTGCTTCCCTTTCCCGCTAGTCTGCTGTCTGATTGTGGGGTCAGGCTGATCTGATATCAGCTCTTTCACCTGCAGTTTCTCCGTAAAAGTTCTCCACTCAAACGAGTCTTGGAGGAGATCTCGCTCGCCAGTAGAGACTTCTCCTGACGTGAACGCGCAATTTGGGGCGCTACAGATTCTGCCCCAAGCATAATCTATTTGAGGACGCTGTTTGGCTAAATTGTATGTCACACATTTATATCTTTAATCAGCAATTGGCTAAACTGCTTCATAGAGGACGTGCAGGAAAAGCATATATTTTGCGCAGATATAATATTTTACACATTTTATTGGGTGATTCCATATTTCAAAAACACAAATATTGACAATTTGTATAGTTTATTATTATTATTATTTGTATGTTGTATTATTTGTGGCTCAAGGGGTGGGGCGGCGCCCTAGCGCCCTCTATTGACCAGCCGCCACTGCCATTGATATAAGGTCAGTGAAGTACTCTTGGCCCCAACCCTGGGACTTTGCCTTGGGACAGTCCATGTGCACGCAACTGGTTCACCTTGTGGCATCAACACTGACTTATTTTCTTACATTCTGTTATGTTCATGCCCCTTAATTAAGAGTGGTTTCATGAACTACAGAATAAGTTAAACTCTAGGAATTCCTCAATTGCCACATCATCACTGAACCTTTACAGGAAGCTCTGAAGAGCATGAATACATTTCCACCTCCGTCTCTTGAATCATACAGTATCTCACTATGCACTACTCAGGAACTGTATGCCAGCAAAGTAGTAGGAGTGAAGCCTTTCTGAAGGCAATCGTCCTATTTCTTTCAATTCTTTAAACATAGATCAGTTCAATTTTGTTGTGATAATTTATGCAGTTTTGGAACATTAACTCATTCTATCATATCGCCTGTAAATTGCTTTCACTAGCAAGTATTTAGCAACATCAAAAATACATTTAGTTTGTGATTTTATTTCTTTTCAACATACCAGCACTTTAATCTTGTACATATCGAAATATGCCAGTAGTGTTTATTTAATTATTTTAGTAAAATCTGTGCATGGCAGCTAAAGAATGGTCGAGGTTAGACACATAAAACAACTTTATTAAGGATAGAAAAAGATAGAGGTCCTAGAAAATGTATGTGTTCAGGACTAGTATGAGACAAAATATGAACCCAGTGTTGAAGGCAAACTCATACTTACCCTGACCTCCACACCTTTACTTTTCACTGCCATACATGAACATCTCACATACATCCTGCAGTGAGACGGAACATAAATCACTGAGTGGGTTTACTGTGCACAACGTGTACCCATGAGGCTAATGCTTTGTTCACACTACGAGTGAAAAAAAAATCAACAAAACTGCCAAGCATGGCCAGCTACATTGTCAGCGAGTCACCGTTTTGATCTGTAGTGCTTCACTACTGTAGCGAGTGTCAGGCGTCAGTTAATAGCTTCATGTCACCGGGTTCCATTGAAAGGACTTGTAGCCTGCGGCTCGTAGTGTCAATGCAACTTTCAAACCTGCAGCACATATTTACAGACACAAAACTATATTGTAAATAGAGAAATGTCCTTCTTTACAAATCATGTTAACGTTATCTTTCACGTTTTTGTGTTGAACCTTGCTATGAGCACCCTCGTGTACCCCAATCTGCATCACAGCCTGCAGAGGTGCCATACACATCTGCAGAGGCCCTAGACACAGGGTGCAGATAGGGAAAAGGAGCAGGATGAAAAAAAAATCATAACTAGATGTCAGACAAAGATGGAGAGACGGGCAAAAGCAACCAGAGAAGAGTAAAAGGTCAAGAGAGAGAGAAATAGGAGAAAAATGGACAGAGGTTGACATATCTAGGCCAGCATGAACACATGCACATGTAAACACAGTCCAATAATACCTAGAGGTCTCTACTATACAAACACAGACACTGAGCCTCCACTGACAGAGAAAGAGTTTGTGTGTGTGTGTGTGTGTGTGTGTGTATAACAGTGAGAGGTCATCTTTCACCAAGCATTGAGATCACACCTGGGCTCTCAGTGCATAGATCTCCACAGGGCTGTTTGAGAACACACACACACACACACACACACACACACACACACACACACACACACACACACACACACACACACACACACACACATCACTACAGATGCACACACCCGAACACCCTGTGTGCCTTCAGTCTGCATCGTCATAACACCCGAAAATGTCACAGTGTTCCCAAGTCTATGTTCCCAGCATGCCTCTCTGTGCCCCCCCCCCCCCCCCCCTTCTCCCCTGCCTCCATCCCCACCGCCCACTACCTTCTCCCTCGCCACCGATCCTGGTCGCTTTGCTGTTGCCATGGAGATACCAAGCCCTGCACCTTGAAAAGTGCACTTGGAAGGAGCAGGGGAGTGACAGACAATAATATACCTCTCCCCAGACAAACACGCACGCACACACACACACACACACACAAACTCGTGTGTTTGTGGAGGTTATTATAGCAAGGCTTGGTAAGGCGTGTGTGTGTGCAGGCACGTGTTTTTGTATTTCTCCGGGAGGTGGGTGTTCAGATGTCCGCTGCCTGTGCATGTGCAAACAGATTGTGAGTGGAGAAATAGAGCTCCATGATCAGACGAGACAAGTGGAGAAAATCTGTTGTGTTCTCAAAGTGCCTTTTCAGCGCTGTATGTGGTTAATATTCTTAATTACAAGTTTTCATGTTAGCTGACAACTGAAGTGTTTACCCTCCACTTCTGTGAATTACAGTCAATGCTGCGTGGTGGCATTCAAGCTAATTCGTAGAAACTGTTTGTACAATAAAATGCAACAACAACAACACGGAACAAGAATAAAGCCCACACATACTGTAATATTCATTTATTATAATCGCCTCCAGTTGCCAACAGCAAAGGAGTGTCATCTTTTTCTACGGAACGTTCTTGATAAAAGGTGTTTTGAAATCAAAAGATGATCTGATTCATGGTTGCTTAAATTTGTGTTTTATTGGTCTAAGCCGTTAATGTGTGCCAGCTGAGCGTTATGCAGCTTTTCACATTTGCAACTTGATTATGCAGCACGTGTTAAAGGCTATACGGAGTGAGCATATGCCATATTGTGTCCTGCAGGGCCGCCATGGCCCGTCTCTTCAATGACTCCTGCTGTCCTAGCAAGGTCAGGCAGCAGGCCACCACGTGTACTGATGTATTAGCATGCCTTATGAGTGCAAGGACAGGTGTTCCGCGTGTCTCAAAAAGGTTACATGATGAGGCATCAAAGCTCCATGACAGCACATCAAGCCAAAGCCATGAACCCCGGGAACAGGTGTCTACTGAAAGTCAATTCACATAACTTCACATGGAGATCAATGCACAGGGGACTGTAGAGAGGTGTGTGCATCTTTGTGTATGTGTCTGTGTGTGTCTGTGTGTGCGCATGCATGCAGTAAAACACAGGTGAGCACACCACAATGCATATCTCAATACAGCAGGCATCGTACAAGTGCACGAAAATAAGAGTTGGCTGAAAGTGTAACTGGACAAACCCCACAAGGAAACCAATACTACTGTATCAGTATCGTAAAACTTGCCTTGCTTCATTATGTTGCAGTTTGTGTACAAAGAGAAAGAAGTAGGAGAGATTTATAGGAAACAGACTGTAAACGGAAGAGTTGGAGGTCTGGTAAACTTTGCATGGGGGAGGTTGACTAAAATCCAGGTGCACACCTTACTATTTTATTATTAACCTGCTTTGTACGCTGTTCCACCTCCAGTTGTAAAAATCAGACAGGTTAAAAAAAAACAAGTAAAACGAGTAAAAAGCATTGAATCAAAAGACAAAAGACTCCTTAAACACTACAAACGTATTTTCTGAGACCAACTGGCCCAGATTAAAAAGGTAGCCAAAACACTGGTAATGTCAAAATCATATAACTAATCAGACCAACAATCGTAATGTGTGTCTGCACCTCCAACAAGCATAATGGATCATCATGAACTGTTAAAAGCATCAGGAGGAGAAACAAAGACTGGTATCGATTTTTCGGACTCTGACATAACCAATAGATTTCATACAACCAAGTGGGAATGTATACCGGCACTTTGTCCATCTAATAGCAGAGTCCATGCAGAAATACATGCAATGATTCTTGTGAACAATTCGTGTAATTCTATTGCAGTAAAGAGAGAGACATGTACAAAGTACTGAAAAATGGATACAGCAATCTGCTACACACACTGATTTTACTGTTACTTTATGCTTTCATGGTCAGGTTGACTGACTGATTCTGTCAATACATTTCACTTTTCATTGGGTGGACTACTGTGAAGGCCCATGGAGCTCGACCCTCAGGTCAATATAGTGCTTTTACTTATTCACCAGCAATGCCAATACATTGCCGTCTACTGCAGGACCACCTTCAGGTGTGTGTTTATTTAGTCTGTCTCACACACACACACACACACACACACACACACACACACACACACACACACACACACACACACACACACACACACACACACACACACACACACACACACACACACACACACCGCCTTTGCTATCGACTGTTTATGCACCATAGCTTTCTCAGCTCTCAGTGGGTGCCTGTGGCCTATTTCCCTTTATGCCCTTAACTGATCTGATTGGCCCGGCTGCCCTTTTGGATAAGTGATCACCACAAATCTGGAGCATGGAGGCGGGCTTGTTTCTGCATTACCAATATCTAATGCAGCTCCGCTGAAAACGAGTAATCAAGTGTGTTTTACGGAGTACAGTATTATTAGATGGGACTATGCTCTGTACACAAGAAAATAAAGCCTCCAATTTTCTGACAGCTGTTGGGGAAATAATCTTGTTTTCTCTTCTAAATTCCTCTCTTGTCAAGCACTAAATTATTTTTTATTCATTTTCTACTCTCCTAAGAAGATTAGGATATGTCCTTTTGTGGATGATTCTAATCTTTGTTTGTGGACCTGTCTTGTTCAAGCAGCCAGGGCAAAGGACAAGTGGATTTTCCCAGGCTGCCCTGGCAGCAAAGACAGATTCTGCTCCCTGACCTCTGTGGCACCCTGGTCACTGATTTAAACCTGACCACAGGAAGCTCAAGGTCCTGCCCAGGAATGAGTCCTATTGTTGTACTATAATTATCGATGGGAAAGTATGTGTGTGAGAGAGTCTTTTTAAAGCTCCTGTCACAGGATCACATCAGAGAGTGGCTGGCACATTGGCAGACAGAAGATGTCTTCCCTTCTACTACAACTCTCAGGGTGCTTTCACACTGACACTTGTGAAATCTGGGCTCATTTTGCCTAAAGTTCAGTAACGTGAACACTCTCTCTGTACCTGGGTGCAGACCAGGTGGCAACCTCTGGTTCTGAAAAGTGAAGCCATTGTATGAAGTGCCTTAAAACTGCATTCTCTCTGCTGGCCAATCAGGGGGAGACTCCTCTGGTTTAATTCTATTAGAAAAGGACCCTATTCTCACTTGATGTATTACCTCATTAAACATTGTAGAATAGTTTATGGTCTCAATCGCTAGTTGTAAGTCTTCTTAAATGAAACAGGATGTTCATTTAATAAATGATGGTCCCATTTAGTGTAAAATAGATAAAGCAGGATATGCTTCAGGACGTGGCTACCATGTGATTAACAGGTCACTACCACAACGTTGTCTGGTCTGGGAGTTGTCCCCGTTTGCATCTTAGAACTTTAACCCTTTCACAGTGTGTTTTTAGTTCATGAAAGTTTGTTGTAACATTTGGTTTGCCGAAAAATTTCATATTCAGGGTTTAGTTGTACTTAGCTCCACACTCTAATGTTACTTCTGGTTCCAAAGAAAACAAGATAGCGAAGGCTAAAATGCTGAATTTGAGGCTTGAAAACCTCGTAGTCAACAAACCAATGGGTGTAGCAATCTGTACTCCCACTGGAGGTAAATTCATGTGTTCAAGCTAGATGTAATGCATCTTATGATGACATAATTAAGGCTCATTCAAACAGCATTCATAACTATGAAAGGGAGCACCGAATTAAATTCATTTAAATGTAACTGCTGTGATCAGTGACCTGTAAAGTCACAGAGTTGACTCCGCTAAAGTTGTCATTAAGCAGGGTCCACAATAAAGGAGGCTATCATTATCTTATGCCGTTTTATATTCTGTGGTAAACTGCACAGTCGAGTTCACAGTCTGTCCTTAAATGCTTCTGAAGTGCTTTGTTTTAATTTGGCAAGAAAGCTGCTGGTTCTGCCTGTAATCTATATAATATGAGAGGCCATGTGAACTGTCCCTTAGTGGCATTTTTGCATAGTTAGTCATTAGTTTTGTAGCGTCATTCAAAGAAAGAATAATATGCTGTCGCATTAACAAACGGGCAGAACACAAGAGTCGAGCATTACTTAATGCCACATGCACACACACAGTACAGTAAAACTCACTCTTATGTTTCAGATTTGTATGAACATAGTTGGAGGGGGCCCGACAATTTATTTCATTGCCAACACCTGCGTCACTGTAATTGTTGTGCATACATACAATTATAGTAAATTCAGTATAAGTCTTCTCTGTTTTCCTCTAAACTACCCCGTAAGTACACAGTTTAACAATGATGATGTATTCTACAAATGCACTACGGGAGCCAGTTTCACCATATTTGTAGCACGCAACCTGTCATTTGCAAAGTGAGCTAATTTCTTCCCGGATACAATTTGACACATTTCAGTGATCATAACAAAACAACAAACCTGCAACCCATGCATGAGCATGCGACTCACAAATGTACCTACAATTTGCATGCAACAGTAATTTGTGTAACATGGCGCTGCCACCACAGCAGAACTCGTAATTCACTTATGTGAAACAGGCCCCAGATCAGTAAAACAGTTAACATACAGGAAAAAAAAGTGAGCTGTTCTTGGTCAAAACAGCTCTTGTTTTGACTCAAACACAAACCGAGTGTAAAAGTAGTCAAAATAAAAAATCAATTAAGATATTTAATCAAAAACTGTGAGACTTAACTGTCTGTACATTACTGTGTTAACACTAACATTTTATTTTCTGCTGTGTGTACGAGTGGGAATGTGGAAATGTGGCTAACATTTGCATAAAGTGAACAAAGGGACTTTTAGTCACAATGCTGCTCACGAGGTGGGATAATCCCTTAAAGGCATGTCCAGCTTTCAGAAGAATGAGAAGTATAACAGCACAGCCCAATTCCGCACACACACTCACAAGTGTGTATAAGTGTATTATCAGTTTTGCAGAGTGCAAGGGGGCAAGATGACCTAGTAATTGAATGGAAACCTTTCTTCCCCTCCCTTACATAGTGTGGGTTCAGGGTCGAGGCTGGCGCAGTCACACGTGAACCATTCAATTCCGAAGAGATTGGTGTAACGTCGGTGTTAGACCAATATAGGAAGCGCTTTTACTGATGCAGCACTAATGTATTAACATGAGTCTGGTGTGAATGTTATCCTTGGTGTAGTGGACTCTATTATTAATCAAATGCAGAGTTGATGTCAACATACACGATGTCAGCCAGTGTTAATCAATATATAGAAGCCAGAGAGTGTGAAGATATCACCTAATGAGGCGCGATGGAAGTTATATAATTGTCATGCCAAGTGCATTGTGTGTAGTGTTTCAGAAAACAATGAGCTTTTGAGTTTTTGATTCCTGGTCAGTGAAATATTTGAAATAAACAAAACCAATCTGAGCTTGCATCAATCCAAGGAAATCTTCCCATGTCTCAAAAATTGTAAATTGTACAAACAAAAAAAATCACAATATCTGTAAAAGAATCTCTTGTATTTTAACCCAACAATATAATATTTTCAACCTACACATTTTCAATTTTTCTCAGAAGAGCAAATGTACTCATATGCATAAGTGCCTGTGTTGTGTATAAAACCAGAAGGAATGGTGGGCTTTTCCTGCTTTTTTTTTTTGCCCTAGCAGGGTCAGGGGTCAGAGGCCAAAGGCTAAAGGAGTGAGTGAGTCAGGGTGAGCACCGGAGGTGGCTGGCTGACAAATTAGGGCATCAGTGAGGACAGAAGGTGACGAATGGAGGACCAGACGGAGGAGAAACAAAGACATGGCAAAGAGATCTAATGACAGAGAGCAAGAGAAGTGTAGGGAAGAGCAAGAGAGCCAAGAGGAGGATAGAAGAAGAGGAAAGGCAAGACGCAGTTGATGCTTCCTGTCAGCAGTCATTAGTGAATTATTAGTGCAAACAAAGAGTGCACACATAGCCCACTGGCCTTCTGTTCTAACTAAGCCTGCATTTTTTCTTACCCCAAAACAGAAATTGTTCTGAAAACGGTCTCCGGAGTGGCTACATCTTTTTAAAAAAAACAGCTGTGTTACCCTGAGATGTTGGGGACCGTGTAGGACAGATATAGCCATTTATGCATTGTCCGGGTATTTTAGTGTGGGCAGTGATCTGTATGAAAACGTCCTGAAATCGACCGTGTGCACGCACGTCACTTTCACATTTAAACAGCGTCGTAAAAAGACCTAAGATCTAATTTATAGGCAGACTAGAAAATTGGCCTGCAGGAAAATTCATTACACTTTAAAAAGGTGACATGCCACTTAAACCACTCGAGTAAACCTGTATTTTGCTGCCTTTTAGGAGCCACTTGACGCAGTAGAGTCACAAAAGGGGAATGACCCCTCTCTTCCACCAGTCGATATTTATAATCTGTCAGTGGGCTAATAACTTCCACCATGACCGGACACTCCCCACAAGGAATGCATCAGGACCAATTCTGATCTCCATAATCACACTCTGACACACACATGTGCTCATTCAAACAACGACCACATGCAACATGAAAACCACAACTGACACATTGTTATTTTGTGCTATTCTAAGTATGCAAAAATATGGTAGGACTGAAAAAAAAAAAAAGGGTTATAGGAGTTATTACGAGTCCAGCCGGAAATAGAAAACAAGAGGACAGCATCCGACTGGTTAAAAGCACACAATGTTCCAATCCACATTTTCCTCTGTATCATAAATACTTATCCTCGGATTAACATAGCTAAATGTAAAATGTGTCATACTATTATTGCTATAATAATAAAACATAATCACTGCCCTAATCCTAATTAAGCTCATGACGTGTTTTGATACCATTTCAAAATAGTGGGACACTCACAATGCACACTGAGCCATATACTGAATACCAGAACTTATGAAATTAAACCTAAAAGAGACCAAAACAGTATAATCGTTCTGGGCATGTGAGCCCTTTGGCCTTCCATACCTGTGGTTCACATTCTGTCCCTACTAGTATTTATGCTGACTTTTTAATTCATCTTTTTCCAAACAGAGAAGTATTATTTGCTTTACACCGTAAAGATACGCAAAACAATATTTTCATGGCTCGATTAACTACTTTCGATTTAAAGTGAAAGCAGTCGCTCACAGTGAACAACCAAGTGACTCTGCAGTTCCCCTCATATCTAAAGAGAGTTTCTTTCAGCTCACTGTTTTGCTTTTCTACAGCCCCCAACTTTTGCTGGATTACTCTCATCAGAGTCGTCTCCAGCTGCAACAAGCTGTTTTCAGCAAAAGTGCTCTGATCATCCTACTGTCAGCAGAAAAGGTTAGACACTTGCTGGTGAGCACAGTGGAGCATTTAGCAGCTGAAAACACACTTTTTCTCAGGAGTCGGTTGAGACAAGAACAGAGATAAAAAAAAAGTAAGGGTATGGATTTACGTTCGACAGGTGGTCAGAAACACCACACGTCTGTCTTTTAAGGTGGAATGTTTTGAGATATCACTTTGTATGACAGACTGTTTAGAAACTGATCTAAACTACACACACACACAGGTCATTTTCAGAGAAAGTGTGACAGCAGACACACAGACAGATATACTGTAACGACGATCCCAAATCGCTAGCAGAACCGTTTTTTTTTCACCTTGTGTGAATCACCGTCTCTGATGCCATGGTTTCTACCCCTTTTGTACCACGGCATGCTTCCTTTGCGTGTGTGAGCTCTTGTGCGTGAGCATGTGTGTATCCTCCGCAGCACAGAAACATTTTATGCACCCCAACACAATTTAATTTAGTTTAATCTCAGCCTCTCCACTGGGAATGCAACATATAATTAAACTTTATGGAACTGCCCTGCAGCTCATGCGAAGAAGCAGATTGTCTCTCACACACACACACACACACACAAAGACTGAGGATGCAAAATAATTTGTGTCAATGCATAATCAAATTATTATATAACTTATGATTTAAAATTCAACACCTAAAAATAAATATTGATAAATCCTGAGAACATGGCAGTGCATAATTGAAAGAACAGCATGAATAACCATGTAAACTTATAGAGCATATTTTCCATTACATGAATGTGGGGATGTGGATTTCATTGATTTGATTCTGCGCTTCATTACGTCTCTGTGTATACGGGCAAACACTGTGCAGGCAATAACACCAGTTATTAGGAATGATACACAGAAATTGGTTCTGAATAGATTTTATCCAATGCTGCTCTGTCTGTTCATAGCTGCTGAGCGGTACGTGGTGCTTTTATTAGGTTACTGGGGATATAACATGGTCATCCGTCTATCTGGCTGGGGCTTAGCGCGGTGGTTTCTTATTGGAGTTTCCATGGAAAAGGAGGGGTCAGGGCAGTAATGCCTCAGCAATACTGGCATCGCCTCAGAGACGGGGGGGGGGGAGATCAACTGAGCCTAGATGAGATGTTGTGTAACCCACGGACGCACAACAAAGAAATATGTCTACATGTGTTCATGCATCATATGCAGACGTGTACTGGGTACCTGTTGTGTTTTCTGCACCTTCGGGAAAAGCCAGAAGCATTTGGTTGATGCACCTCTCTGAATCCACCTCCTATGTGGAACAAAGGCCGGCTCCTCTGAGACCTCCCGCATCTCCCTCTCCTCTCCTCCCCTGACCTAGTTTACCTGATTGATTTTCACCCAGCTGGCCACTTGTATAACAATCCTTAGGAGTGTGCGTGTGCATGTGTGTGGTCAAAGCATCTATGCTAAGTGTAGGAAAAGATCTACGTTAAGGTTTTACGTGAAGTGTTTTTATTCTCCTTGATTCCACACAAGTGTAAAGCGAACGTACGCACACATAGATTTCATTGTGTCTCTCTTTTTCTCCTCTTCCGTAGTCTGACCCAAACTTCAGCACAGATGCAGTCTGACAGCTTACAAAGCAGTACAACAACATCTTGTGCAAAAATGTTTTTGCAGAAGGATGTAGCGACTTAAACAGTTTTTTTTAGGCAAGTCCATTTCCCAAGCAACATGACTCCTTTCTTCTCTCCAAGTAACCTCAGTACAGTCCATCTGGGTCCCCCCCACACACACACACACACACACACGAACGAATGCGCACACACACACAAACGAACGTGCACGCACACACACACAATAATGGAGTGTACTGCCAGTACTGCTCCTCACACCCCCTTAATGTCCCTTTGGCCTTACAAAGTCTGTTTCTCACATGACCACACTATTAATACATTTACTTTTTCTTGCCTTCTCCCAGTCTCTGTCTCTCTCAATAGCTCCTGCCATGACTGCCACACAATTCCCAAACAATGATACATTTCTAATATACGATATCCACACAGTGCTACGCTCCGGGCAGAAATTAGAAGTCACATGTGCGGTACAACTCAGAGGAAGGAAAGCAGATTTGGCTGCACAGCCTCGACAGCGTGAGCGTCTTTAAAACTGCTCCTCAAATTGGCTTTGTTTCGTCGCTTTTAGAGTTAAGGTTAAGGACATTACTGGCAAGACTTATGACATCAGCAGGGGAGGCTGAGGTGTCTGATGTGTGGGGAGCTCATAACAGTACTGCAATTATCAATAAAGTGCAAGAGAGGCAAGATGCACTTGTCAAAAAACATAACCGGGCGTTTTGTCCTCAGAACTGAGTACATGTTGATTATATTAGTTGGTTGTCAAAGTCAGAAGGCTCACATTAAAGCTGCCATACAGACAAGAATCAAGTTTGCTGAAGTGTCCTTCCTCAAACCAATGGGAGAGGCGTGGCTGCCAGTGTGCCCTGACATCATGGAGGGGAGCTAGAGGCGATCAATTCAAGGGAAAATCCCACTAAATTGTAATTTAGGTCTTATTTTTTGTAGTTTGAGTCACCATTTCTATTGGATCTGGGAACATGGCGTTATCTCAAAAGCATCCAATGGGGAATGAAACACCAACAGTCAGATGACCAAACAACTCGTAAACACGCCAACAGTTTGGTAATCTAAACCACTTTGTGTGGAGGTGAAACCCAAGTGAAGTTATAGGGTGCTTGCTCATCTATGAAAGTAAGGTAAGTGTTTAAAGTGCACAGTATGCGTTTGTAATGGATTTTCTCTTCCCATTAAGTTTGCCTAACCTGACCAGCCGGATGGTTTGTGAAACAGAACCATCTGAGAAGCAGTCACAGGAAACAGTTTGGAGCTCTTTCAGTGTCAGTTATTTGCTCTTCTTTAAAAAAAATGACTCTCCAGTTCTGAAATAACTGATGCTATTGCAGAATCTATGTTAACCTCTTCCGGAGCCTCCATTGTTGTTTTGAACGAACTGTCGCCTCCCTGTGACGTCTCACACACACCTACAGTAAGTCAAGCCGGTAGCTGCCAGCAGTAACTCACAGGAGGCGGATCGGTCCGTGCTCTGGCTTACAGGACACAAACGCATTACTTGAAGCACGACAAGATGGATTTTCATGTGAACCTGCGTTATCTTGTGACATCGCAAGGTAATGAGTATACTGATCTGGGGATTAAACCTGTACGATCGCCCGACTTATCTTGCCTCTTTGTAAGTAGTAGTGCAATGTTATTATTACAAAGACGACTGACAACCAAACCTACTGCTAAGACTACAACCAGGCTCTAGGAAACTGGAATTTCCCTTTAATCTACAGGGATCAGCTCAGTAATGCATTAGGAACTGTAGTAAAATAGTTTCTGGATCATATTCCGAGTAAAATATCTGTCTGGGCAGTTAGTACAATCTCTGACAAATTAATCTTTACTGTGATTTTTATGACATCATGGAGTTTATTTATTGCAACAAATGATTACGCAGCGATGTTGCTTTTGCTCTACAAATAACATGCAGTTGAGTAGACAAATACCTTTCTATCATAAAGCATTGCAACACAGCACAGCATCCTCAGTCCAGACAAAGACAGGAGGAGGTTGGATTCCTGGACTGAGTTAGAAAAAGGTACGGCGTTATGTCATAATGTGATCGCAAAAGTCAGCTGAAGATGATCAGTGACGACAGAACTATTTAAAATGAAATGAAATGATTTTCAGTTTAAAATGGATGAAAAAGATTCAAACCAGTTTCAACCTTTCCCAGATGAAGCGGTCACTTTCAGTAACTCCTGTCTTTACTACTTTATTACTTGTATTCTCGGTTACTGAGCGTCCATTGAAAGCGATGAAGTAATAGTGATGCCGTGGTCTTGGGTCTGTGTGCTCCAGATTAGTGTTTTCTGGGCACACAAACTCTGCCTAAGCCACAGGCTGTGAGTCACTGGATCAGGAGTAAGAATTCACAGCTAAACAAACGTAGGACAACAGCCAGGCCAACCCACTTTGCTGGCAGCCATGCATGAACATGAGATCACACACACACACACACACGTGTACGTGAGCATGCACATATACTGTATGAGCTTTACACATGGAGCAGGGAGTGCACACACTTAACAGTAACACACTCACACACACACATTACTGCTACTCTTCGCTGTGGCTCCCGTTTACTCAAGCAATGTTTTTCTTTCACTCTCAATCTTTCTGACGCAGCCTTTGATAAATGTGCCCTTTCTGCTATTATCTCTTCAACTGGCTTATTCTCCAGTTGCTGCACTCATGAGGTTAGCAAGAAAATCTACAGTATCTCTCAAGCCTAAGGAGATAAAGTCCTTTTTATGGCGTGAGCGTATTGCTTTAAGTCATAAGTGGCTCACAAGGAGAACAAACACACTGGCGGAGGGTCATAGAGTTCCCTGGCTATCCTTTCACCACCTCCACCACGATGCACAGAGAAGGGCAAAGAGCACATTTATCTCACAGGCTATTGTATATGGATCTTCCTACTCTGTCCTGTTTATTCCAGCCCACTGACAACATAAATGCAGGCCATTTATTTAACAGGATTAGGAGATAAGGCTGCTTTCCACTTGACCAGGGCACCGGCACTACACAGAAATCCTCCCTTGTCCCACAGCCTGAGGCTGATGCTTGTGCTATCCGCTGACACCTTCATCCACGGGAAGGAGAGGGGAGGGCTGCACAGATAGAGATGATCCCAGCCAGTGGGCCTCTAGGCTAGGTGATTTATCTCATCCGCTGCCTGCTGCTTTGGGAATGTGGGAAAGGAGCATTTGGCCACCGTGGCTGAGTGCGGCAATAGTGCCTCATAGCATCGCTCAAACTGGATCCAGTTAAAGAAAAGGAAAACAAGAGAATAAGTCTTTTTCCACAGAGCGCACATTTTCCAACTTGAACAGCTTCATTCTGTTTAGAAAATAACTTGAGTGGTGGCTATTTTACAGGGCCATAACATCTGTAGCGTTTACAGCTGCACTTGATTGGAAACGTAAAATGTTTATTTATCATTTGATCTTCCTGCTGTTGCATCTACACACAGCGGAAAACCACAAAAGATTCTGTTGACATGTTCTAATGAAAGGCTTTAAGGCGTGTTGAGATCAGCCACACGTCTGATGCCAACTGGTTATCTCCACCAGTGACGAATACTAAATATAGCCATGAAAAAAAGCCACGGCCCTTGTTAGTCTGCAGTTCTCTATATATCCATGTGGGGGCGTGGCGGGGGGCATAAACTTAGGGCAGAGAAGAACAAGATGCTCCATCCCTGACATTATAAAAGATCAGGGAGCTCTAAAAGGTCGCCGTTGCCATATTCTCATTCTCGGCGGTATTGACACTTGGTATTTCTCTGATCTTTTGCTCTAATTAAAAAAAGAAAGAAAAACAGTTGCCAGGGCTGAGATTCAAGTGTGTTTGTGAGTGTGTCGTCTATTTTGCACAACTTTAGGTGTGTGTGTGTGTGTGTGTGTGTGTGTACACCTAGGCAACAGCACATTGTGATGAACCCTTCAAATGCACATCATAAAGTCATTCCAAGTAAACCAAACTTCTTCATTGTCTTGTTGTCTTGTTGTTCATTCCAGGATGTCATTTATCATAACGAGGAAGACTGAAGATTAAGAAAACAGCAAAAGACAGTGACGGTATTCTATATACTGAAATGTAGCCTGATTCCAAACAATAGACAGGAAGCGGTGCTGAAGGATGCAGAATAACACATCCTCTATGGCATTATCTATGTCTGCATTAATCTGCCCCTCAGTGTTATAGAGTCCACTGTGTCAATGTTTGTATACAGCCAGTCTGCACCAGTCAGGTAAATGTAACACATCTGATATTTTTTAACAACAGCCACTATGCATTTCAGCTCTATGAGCCGTCATACGACTCTGAAATCAGCACTTGTCACCTCAAAATAACGGTCAGTGTGTGTAAAGTGGAGATAGCTATCATCAACTTGTCACCCTGAGGTGTGGGTGACGGTACGGTGTGGGGCAGAAATAAGTCAAAATTCCTGTCACAGAACCGTGTCAGCTGGAGGTAAATCCCAGTGAGAGTGAGCTGCAAGTACCAGCATGTCCTGGCACAAGACCTGGATTAAAAGGCTAATGAGTCGAGTTGGACCAACATTTGCTATATGACAAGTTTGGCCAGAATGGGGCTGAAAAGGCAAGGAAAGGTGACACACACACACACACACACGCACACACACACACACACACACACACACACACACACACACACACACACACACACACACACACACACACACCTACACGCACACACACACACACACGCGCGTAGTCTATGAGTTCAGTCAGAGTTCGTTCACTCCCGTCTTAAAACAGATCAGTTTACATCATATATATCTTCCCCGTCTAACCTCCCTTTCTCTCTCTTTGTTAGAGTCCTAACCATATCATTAGTCTTTCATTCTGTAAAGCAACCACCAACAACACATTCCACTTGAGCCAGACACTTTCTAGGTGAGACCAGCATCCTTGAGCAACCCCAGACTTCATGGGATCATGTATAGTGGAAGTGAAATGGGGCGAATGAGAGGGAGACATAGGGAGGAACTGCCGGGATATAAACAGATGAACTGGTACGCCCTCCAAAATGTCTGCCATTTAGTTTCCATGAAAGCATTGGCAGATCCAGAGTTCATATTAGTTCACGGACTAACCCTTACACAATGTCTCACACACACACACACACATGCGCGCTGTCTGTAGATAAAGATCACTGCAGTCTTGTGGCGCTAAAGCGCAGAAGTACTTGGCAGCGAGAAGCGACGAGGAAAATTCCACGAAAACAACACACATGGCCTGCTGTATACTTAAACATCTGTCTTGCCATACATGCAGCAGACAAGCTGCAGCCTCTCTGTGTCTTCGGAACCTTTTGTCTAAATGTTTTTCTCAAGAGGAAATAAAAGATTCCATAAGGTCATGCCTTCAGCTACTTAATGCTCCTCCCATTCATGAGCTATGTTTGGAAGATGTCATGAGTTTACCCTTGACTGACCTTTTTCATCGTTTGATCTACAACTTAAAATAAGCAGTTCATGCTGTATAACTCATAAGCTTTAAATGATAAAACATATACAAGAGCGAAGGCCATGTACACAATATAATTCAAATTTTGATCACCTGAATTTTATACTTAATTTCCAATAAAGTTTTAAACATGTAGTTTCATTGTCTAAATTTCCTACACGATCCGGCAAATTTTTTACTTAAATAATTACCGTCATTAAACAAATGTTTTTAAATATCTACATATATCTGTAGTCAGCTTGGGTTTTATTCACAAAAGTTAGTCAACATTCAATAAATTCAAATGGCAAAAACAAAAAAAGGTATCAAGATGTTGACAGAAACTTCTCCAACAGCATAATCTACTTCTCTCTCCACATGCTCAGCATAATACCCAGAAACTTTTGTCCAAAACAACAAAGCGTTGTTTGGAATCCTTTATAACTTATATCCGATCATATCATTCAGACCATAATTATGAGCCGGAGAGTGGGAAGCCTCCTCGCTGTAATTCAGAAATCCTTAGCTGCAAAGCCATGCAGCTGTCTACACCTACGGAAAAATCCAAGTCTTAATCTAATTCAGTCTAGTCAGCGAATTGAAAAGATTCATCATTTGTATCTGGTTTCATTTGTTAACCAACCAAGGAGCAAGATTTGCACAGAATGGTAAATGGACTGCATTTATACTGCGCTTCTCTCGTCTTAGTGACTACTCAAAGTGCTTTACAACACAAGTCAGCATTCACCCATTCACACACACACACACACACGTCCATACGTTGGTGGCAGAGGACACCATCCAAGGTGCCACCTGCTCATAATCCTTAGTGATTAACATTAACAGCCATCGGGAGCAATTTGGGGTTCAGTATCTTGCCAATGGACACTTTGACATGTAGACCGCAGCAGCCAGGGATCCAACTACCAACCTCCTCATCATCAATATCATCCACCTACTTGACCAAAGCCTCCTGGCTTGCTGGTAGAGTTGGCATCACACAGACCATCTATTTGGTTTAAACGGCTGCATGCAAAGAAAACAGATGTAAACAAAGTTGGCGTTTAATGTAATCTCATTTTGCTCAGAAGTTTGCTGACCAAAGAAAACACGCTGTCACACACACGTACATTAAACAGATTTTTCCTCCAGGGCACACAGCGCAGTGAAGCAGACAACAAACCACACACTTCTAATGCTGTGGGATTTAATAACACATCAGCCCCTCCCTTCACCAAATTACATGTATTATTGTGCTTTCGCTCCCCAATATCGTGAAAAGTGGGTAATAAAAGCTTCTAGATCAGAACTGATAATGTTGTGTCAGTTGCTGTAACATCCACGGTGTGAGGCGGTAAGTATTACATTATAGTTATTGGCTCATATCCATATGCCAATAACAGACTGGGCCTGAATTAGAGACAGGGTTTGTCCCAGTGAGGAGCAGGCTGTCTGCCAGACACACCTGACTCTACTGCCAAATGACCTCTGGCCCTTTCTGCAGAGCACACACACACACACATGCATGCACACAGCAATTGCAAAGGAACAGGAGGATAATACACAAATATTTAAACAAATTTGGAAAGTGCTGCACCCAGGGGTGGTCTTAATAGCTTGGTTACCAGTTATTACCAGCGTGGATGTGTGTATACATACATGTATGTGCGTGTGTAAATTTACACCAACTTAATGTCTATGCAATCAGCAGTATCTATTTGTATAATAGAGACAAACGAGGGTTGGGTGTTTTTGTAAACACTCCTCATTCCTTAATGCAATACACCCCAGCTGTAAAAACACTGGATCAATCCTGATGCTCACGGTCCAACTGCTGCCAAGATACACAGAATACAGCCTCAAAACACATGCTGTACACGAACACATCGGTTCAATAGGCAGCTACATTCAAGTGGTTGCATGGACTTGTACACATTTCTTACATAGTGATAGAAGACCATACAAATGATTGTGGCTGCAGTTCTTAAATCAACCAAGTATGACTGGCCTCAAGGTCGAGATAGTGAGAGTCAAGATGTGCAGTTTGATTCATTTTAACTCAACATCAAGACAAAAAAACAAAAAGAGTCGGCCTATGTGTTTCTCAGATCTTCCAGATGAATTTGGCTCCTTTAAATTGCAAAATTTCAAAAGGTAGCGGTGAGTTTAAAGTCTAAATATAAAATGATAGACCTGTGCCTCATTCTTCACGCTTGGCTAGACTAATCCAGTCAATTATGATGTTAGCTGCCAGCTCAAATGATCTCTTACAGCTAACTCAGTTCTTTCAGTGAGACTGGAGGATTAATTTGATAATCTGGGATTAAGCTATGTTGAATAACTGTCAAATTAACAATCAAAGGAAGCACATATGAAAGCCAAAACCCAGATCTAGTGCCGTGTCTACAAACATCACTGAAGTAAACAGGCCTTTTAACAGTATCAGATACATTAATGCAACGGATTTAGTCTTTATCTATAGTTAGTTTGTGTAATAAAACACCTACCATCAAACTGGGAGCCGTAGAGGTTTCTATTCTTCTGTTTTGAGATCCAGTGCCTTTTAATAGAATACAGGAAACATTAAAGGGGTTGCGACTCTCTCTGGAGAAATACACTTTGCATCTGCAGGCGGCATTCAATTAAAATCCTTAAAGCCCTTTCTGCAAGCAGGGGATGGGTGACAATTACACTTACGTACACATACATATTGGGAGGGGATTTGGAGAGACGGCTCGGAAGTCTGACATCAATAAACCCAATGCAAACCTCCAGGTTACATTCTGCCAGACAACTCCGGGCTACACAATGAACATGCTCTGTATTGATCATTATACAAATGCATATACACACCGAGGATGAATTATCCACACAAATGCTCAGTGTACACAAACACTCATACAGTGCATGTTGTGTGCACATACCCTCTCTTTCCTTGTAGACTTTTTCCACACACAGCAAATGAAATCCCTGCCTGTGTGTTCTGGCTGTCCAGTAATGTATTCGGCTGCACACCTCCAGTATTTACCGAGCTCACTGTGTCTGGCATCTCCTTAAAAGGTGAAAACGCCTTAAAATGTCCCTGGAGACGACAAGCTGGGCTCAGTGAAATTCTGTATTATGGCTGGACTACAGACTCCTAATGTACAATGTAGCAAAGCATACCAACAATAACACTATCAAACGTATACACCCTGAAACACAACACAATAAAAAGAGAAAGTGAAGATGAAGCTCTGTGGACAGACGCCTGAGAACCACTGATCGGGAACTTTTTGTCTAAAGAGACATAATGTGACCTCTAATCGTCAATTGACTTTATTTTAAGTTACTAAAGAATTAAAGGGCTCACACACATAACAGGACACCTCAGACATTTTGCTAAATTAAACACTTCATTCAAAACTATACAATCATTTATAAAAAGCCAACTTTGTCACCGTACGGCACACATGGTTCGCATCATCTGATTCTGCTCTTGAACCAGTTGCGCACTGCCTTTACTCAATCTAACATGCTTAACATTTATAAATATATAGCCTGAGTTTGACTGTTTTTCAGAGATGTTAAGATTAAAATACATGCATATCTTGACCGAACACAAAACCAGCTGCACACTTAATATATGTATTTCTCTCCACATTGTAAAAATCAGTCAATACATCTGTGCATTTCTGAAGGTTGCATTTTGCACTTATATCAGAAAAAAAACACATTTGATATAGAATATAGTATACACAGCAAAGATATTTGTGGAGACAAGTAAGAAAGCACCTGTTGCCTTTTTGTGCCTGTTTGGTGAGTTTACAATGAATTGTCTGTACACATGACGGCCGTGTTTGATTAATTGGTTGATGGGAACGTTTTTTAAGAAGGCAGTGCCTTCGAAATGGCGGAGAAGTGACATCATATTAGATTTCTGTGTCTAATGTAGAAAAGTGTGTTTAGTGTTTAGCAAAAAGTGTGAGGCTAAGAATGTGCTTATAGTTGTGCAGCTCCGGGCTGAGATTTTGCTCCTTGAGCGTCAGTTAATTGGGCTTCATGTGTACGGTTAGTGTGTTGGCAATTTGAAAAAGAAAACGATCGCAAAAGTGATATGCTTACTGGCATGTCCAAACAGAAGCCGACCTTAGCAGGAATGAGGCAGGGAAAGGATCAAACGTGTACATATAGGGTTCAGGCCCACGTAACAGAGGCTCAACGGCAATGACAAACTGGCAACTGACTGCGGATAAAGAGCGGCAATATGTACTTCAGGGCTGATGAGAGCTGGAGGGAGTTGCCGGATGTGAGATTCAGGTGACTGAGAGAGGTGGAAAAGCCACGGGCCAATGAACAGAGAGCAATGTGGCAATAATGTGCTTGTGGAAACATTTGTTGAAGAGAAAGTTATGTTACTGTAATACAGCAAATATTCTTAATGTAAGTAAAACATTCAAGACAATTTCTGTAGCCCCACCTCCACTGTGACGAAATAGACAAAGCTTTTGAGGTATATTTCCATCAATTCAATTGTGAGGGACAGTGTTCCTTTATGCCAATTTAAGGATTAAAAACAAAATGAGGAGGATGACACAGAGTGCATTTTGGTGACTTGAGTGATTTGTCTTTGACAGAAGTACAGTGGAAGTTGTATAGGTACGTTTCTTAATGCTGCATTGTGCTGTATTGTTACATGTGGCTTCTCACTCATGTATTCTTTCTTAGTTAGTCGTAGAGTGTTTTGTTAGAGCCTTTAGGATAAGTACTATATGATGTGCATGGTATATAAAGAGTAAAACAGAACTAACATATGGTTAGTGAAATGTATTAGAATAATCACATGGGCTGAGGTTATCAGTTAATACGGTTCTCAAGCACATTGCACATCTGATCATGGTGATTTTCACATTGCAAATGAAGCTCAAGCATTACAGGACCATGCATGGTTAATGACATTCTACCACTCTTTGCAGATGGGATCCTGTAAAAATTCACTGAATTAATTAAAGGGTTATGAATACCAATCGTCTTACTAAAATATAAAAGAAAATACACAGTAACTGAGACCAAAACATTTTAGCTTTAACTCTGCAGGACCAGTTGCAGCAGTTGATTAGATACCAGTGTGTTCCACATGTCTGAGCTGCCAATTAAGGAGCAGCTCATGCGTGGATGAGGGAACAGTGTGGCGTGGTCGGAGCTCTTTGGGCCACGTGATTGGTCGGCTTTCCTCACAGATGAAGAGGCAGCACCTCAGAGGAGGGAGGGGGAAAACAGGACAAGTGGTTAGGTAAGTGCCCGACCAAAAGTTATGCAACACGCATCGATCGAGGAGTGTAAACATACAGCAGAAGCCACTTACCCCGCCTGAAGTTTGTGTTCCGTCGGCTTGCTGTCCCCGTCTGGGGAACCCTGTCTCCTCTCCAGACACCCCTAATGATTGAGAGAGTAAAGGATCCGCGATGGAGTGGATTTACACAGATGGGCTTGGCTCCTGCCTGATGCATCCGCTGCACAACGGACACAGGAAAGATCAGCGACCTCACTAAATTCACTTGAAATGGTAAAATCCCCTTCTAGCATGTGTTCCAGGAGGTCCCACTGTACAATGTGGACGTTCCACACGAGCTCAACTTGAAGGGAACCCAGTCGTTGTCAGATGGGGTGAGACACTTCAGACAGCAGCAAGTCGGCTGTCAACACTTCAGATGAGCATATACTTCCATTCAGCCCATAGTGTGGGGTAATTTACTCTGAGATGTTACTGATTATTTATATCAGATCTGAAAGGCATTTAGAAACATTGAGCTGACACTTAAAGGGGCCATAAAAGGATTTTCATTCAAGAAGCACACAAAACATTCAGGGGGAAGTGTTGCTGGCTTTACCGCACTGGAAAATTGGAGCGACCCACAGGCGCGACTGACAACCAGAAACCTGAACTAGTCCGGGAAAAATGATGCTTACATCCCGACAGAGGAATGCCATGATTACGCAATTGTAGGTCAGCGCTGAGGAAATTATGAAGCAGAAGATGTTTAACATATTATGCTCATTCTGACTAATTGTTAGAGACGTTTCTTTTTTTCTTCCCATTAATCATTTCTCCTTTAGCAGGCATGTTGGTGGAGAAGAAGTGTGTAAACATAATGTTTGTGGGAGAGTAAACATAAAGAAAGCTTCTTTTATTTTCATTCTGTAACTCACTAATTGCTGCCTCTGAGATGATGGTGAGTCCACTCCAGCTCTAAAAGAAACACACAGACACTTACATATATCAATCAAATCCACCTTCAAGCATAACGTGGACACCTACTCAACCTATAACTTCCTAGAATCTCTTCCTTTGAGTCTTTAGCCAGCTGGACATGCTGAAGTCAACACACACACACACACACACACACACACACACACTCATAAGTGTAGGATGGAAAAACAGAGAGTGTGCCGAGTGTGTGTGTGTGGTGGATCATAGATGTGTGTGCATACATCTCTCTCGCTCCCTCTCTGTCGCACACAGACACTTTTCTGCAGCATTAACACAACAACACTCTGACAAACAACGTAATGACACGGATGACATTGTTTTTGGAAGCTTCTAAGGCAAAGTACATTCCAGAAGATGTCCAGCCAACACAGCATAAACACCACACACTGCATGTCCCGGTGATGTCAAAACATCCCCAGCAGCTGAGAAGAGTTATCAGTGTGACAGTGGTACAGGAAAGATTCGCTGAACTGCTCAATTGTGTCCACAAAACACTGTCTGACTCTTGACCTTTTAGCTGTTTTACAACTTTTAACTTCTTCCATCAATATAATTGTGTGTTTTTATGTTGAAGCCGCAACCAAAGAAAATGCTGTTTTGTCTGGATGGTTTCCTTTTTACAAGTGGAACCCACGAAGTATTTTGAGTTTGTGCATTTGAATGCGTTTTAAAAAAGGTCAGGCTTGAGGCTGAATTCTCAGTGGTAGAATGTAATCAAGTACATTTACTCAACTAACATTTTGAGGTAATTGTATTTTTCATGAGTATTTCCATTTTATGTAACTTTATACTTCTTCTCCACTACAGTTTGGAGAGGAAAAAATTGCACTTGTTAATCCACTACATTAGCAGCATTTAAAGTACTTTAAATGAGCCCCATCTCAACCAGCTGCTACATTTATGTGATGTGAACACATCAACCCATCAACATTTATGACCTACAAATATATATGCTTCTAAAATGGGACATTTTGCATAATGAGTACTTTAACTACATTATTATGCAAATATTTGTGTTGGTTTACTCATGTATAATTTTGAAAGCAGAACTTTTACTTGTGACAGAGTATTTGTACACTGTAGTATTACTACTTCCACTTTTAAGCTCGGGTACTTTGGAGAAACCAAGAGTACGCGGGATTTTTTTCGTAGCTGGATTTTTTTCATAGCTGGATTTTTTTCATAGCTGGATTTGTCGCTTCAGACCTCCATCCAAAGCCACGCCACCAAAACACAGTCCTAACACGCTATTGTTAGGACTCACAGCTGTTAAGATAGACTTCAGTGACGAAGGAAGGTATTCGACCTGAATGAAATGATTGGTCGGGCTTACTACCTACCTGTGACAGCCACAGATATCAGAATGTTTTTGTTTTTGTCAGAGCATTTGAGTAATTGATTGTTTCTCAAATACATTACAAAGATTTAATCAAAATAGCTGAATACTTCTTCCAGCATTGAGCATTTTTTTATGCTGAAATGGTGATTAGTGGCCATTATACACGTAAAGCATACACATGCATGTACACACATACTCTTGGTATAAATTAAATACAATGCACACACACACACACACACACACACACACTGTGGCCCCAGGCTATTATCTGAGGCAGGCCCAAGCAAGGATCTCAGGGTTATTGGAATGTCATTTTACTGTTTTTGGAGGGGGATCAGATTACCAATTCCCCTTGACCTCGCTCCTCTCTGCCTCCCTCAGGGCTCCGCAGCACATGAACTGGGTCGCCATGGTAAAACAGGTGTCGCCGAAACGGCTGATCTGCCGCAGGCGTCCTAGCGGCAGAGTCGGTTCGATCTATGTGGAGCCAAAAATGCAATAAACAGCACACCACACTGTGATTAGTTTTATGTCTGTCACCGTAACATAACATTGAGGATTTAGAACATTTTGTCACACGCTGGAAGATTTTCGACAACAGCTGGAGAGCTGTGTTGCTTCATTTGAGGTTTGGGTGAGAGAAAGTGAGAGATGAGTTTGTGGTAAATGGAGAGTCTCTCGCCTTCATGTTTTGTGTGAAACACTCTCCGTTTTTTAGCACCCTCTCATTGCACCTCCATTCACACATTGACCCCTTTTTGTAACCGCTGTTGACAACCACATAACCCTGTAATAGAAGGTGTCAGGAGCAATCAGAAGACAATGCTCTCTGGGAGGCCTCGCTCAGATGCAGGTAGGATGTATCCCACTCAGGAAGTACACTCATGGAGGAACTTGCCGTGTCTGACGCTGCTCTTGCTCCAACATTCAGTTTGTTTCTATCATTCACCCTCTTTTCATTCTGATAATCATGCCTTTACCTCACCTGAAATGTTGTTTAGTCAGTAAGTTTCAGCACACTGTCAATGTCCCTGAGTGGATTTTTCTCTGAGCTTAGGCCGCAGAAGAGGAGGAGGGAAATGAGAGCGACAGAGAGAGAGAGAGAGAGAGAGAGAGAGAGAGCGAGAGAGAGAGAGAGAGGGGGATGAGAGATTGATGCACACACAGAAGGAGTGGATGACATAAAACAGATAATTCTGGGTCAGCAGGTTGAAAGCCCCACGATGACCCTGGACAAAACCTGAGGTGTGGATGCCGTCATCTATATTTAATTTCAAAATATGTCTACTATTTCCTACACTCTTTTGCAACTGATGTGAAGAATACATTTAATCTTCAAAATGGGACGCCAAAAAATGATGTAAACGGACACAGAGACCGTTCATTGATTGAAGAAGAAGAATGTCTCTTCAGTTTCAGTTGGTTTCAAGGCTCAAAGCACTGCAACAACGCTACTTAGTGTGATGAATGGATTGCTTTTAGCAGCTGATGTTGGCCATTCATCAGCTGTAGTTGACCTTGACCTTTTCGCTCTATCCTTATTGACCCTTATGAACACAGGTTGGACTTCAAATTAGTTTAAAAGGTGCAATATACGGGATTCGGACCATGTATGTAGCAGCAAACTACTTTTAGCTAAGTAAAGAACCGCAGTCATTAAATCTCTTTACTGATCTTATTGATCAGGTAAAGCCACACTGGACTGAGGATGATGTCATATTAGTTACTTTGGAATAATCAGCGATTTTGAAAAAGTCAGGCTGTCTTTAACATCCCTTCTAACAAGCCATTTCTAGAAGCTGGCTTTTGGGTAATTGTTTGCATTTTCTTTTGTTTTTCAACAACCTTTGTGTCTTCTTTATGTATATATTTTTTAGAATATTTATTTTAACCCACGATTACTTTTAACATTTTATTTTGACAATGATATCTTATATTACCTGCATATGTCTATTAAACAAAATATGTAATACACTTGGTCAACATTGTTTCATGAAGGTGCTGTACAAATTAAGCCTGTTATTACTGTGCAAAGCCAATTTCCATGTGCTCACTATAAATTCTGAAAATGAAAAAAAAATGTAAGTATGGTTTGAAAAGCCTACATGGTGTAGGGAATCTGTCACCCTCTATCGGCAACAAGAATCAACATCTACTGCTTGACGCAAACTGACACAAGCACACATAATCACGTTCTGTAGATCAATGCCCGCGCCCCCTACACAGCTCCCTTCCATAAAACATAAACCCTACACACACACACACACACACACCTTGTGCGTCTCTCTTTGGAACATTTCATTGTGGTTAATCGACCTATGGCCCACTAAGAGGATGATGGGAGGTATTAGAGGGAAACACCTGGGTGGATCAGGTCACTGGAAGAGCACCACTCATATTGGAAAAGGTAAAACCTCATCCACATGAACTAGGATGGACTTGTATAAGCCAAAGCTGGCTCTGTGTGAGGGGGCAGAGGGTCACACACAGCAATGCACTTGTGCACAGATAAAAATGAACGCACAGACTCTTGCAGGCATACTAAGACACAGAGCCACACGCAGCACACCTCTGCATGTTTAGCTCTGTGTTTACAATGACAATAAATCATTCAGCTTACCGTCCACTCTTTCTACTTTTTCTATATGGGTCTAGAACATGGACTGCAGGTGTGTGCCATCTATTTGATGTTCTGTCTCTCGCTCTCTCTCTTATTTGAACTCCATTCAATTCATTGAATTATTTATGACATGAAACTCTGATTGAAAAAACATGTTACCAACATAAAAAGAGGGAAGTATGCTGTTTGCATTTGGTCTGTTTTTTATGGTTTGCTACAGCGTACAGAACTATTTTAGACAACAGTTTGCTTCCAACTTTGTGGCAGCAGTCTTGGGGAAGGCCTGATTTAACGTGACCAATGTCCTAGTGCACAAAGCGAGGTCTAAGCAGAATTGGTCTTTGTCTGAAAGAACTTGACTGGAATGTCAGCTGGAAGCCAGGCCGGATTGCCCAACACCAGTGTCCAAAATGCTCTGGTGACCGAATGGGAGGAAAGTCCCTACAGCCACGTTACGAAACTGCATGGAAAGCTTTTGCAGAAGTGCGGAGAGTATATCAGCATTTGAATGTCCATGGCCTTGAAATGTTCAACAATCGTAAATCGTAAAGTACATGTGTCCACATAAGTAAATAAATACAGAACAAAATCTGAGATACACCAGACTTGGATTTAATGTCGAGAAATACACAGAAACAGAGGAAAAACAATTATGTGTATTACAGTAGACCTTGTTTCAATAGCCGGGTTGTGATCACTACGAGTCTGAATTAATCAGTAGAGATTGGTCAGTGTGCAGAGGTTTTACTGTAATGTGAAATGATTATGAGGCCAGTGGAGACTGCATGTTTTTGTCTTGTGCTATATCAGAGCTGAGGGTGGACCTCTCTCTCTCTCCAAAGCTCCCATAGCAAAGATCGATTCTCACCACACCTCTATTCTTACAGATGATTGAGTTGTAGCCCCACATTCCTTTAATCATTATTCTCAAACTCTAAAGATCCCCGCCTCGCACCGCTTAATTGCAAAGATTCCTCATACTGCTCCCTATACCTGGAGCATATCCTCTAGCTAGCAGCTAATACATTATCTTGCCCATAAAGGGTTTACTTACTTTAGCGTATATGTTATCCAGCACGAGTATTCAGAAACTGTCATAAAAGTGAATTATTTTTCTGATAAAAAGGGGAGCATGAAGGGCATTCCCAGTGACACAGAGGTACTAAGCTGTGACCAAGTGTTACATGATGTCTCTCTTTCTTTGCCCATGTCTGTGTGTCGTCTGCAAAAGCTTTTAAGGTATCCCCAACAATGCTGACAGTTTGTGTGTGTGTGTGTGTGTGTGTGTGTGTAGGTGTGTGTGTGTGTGTGTGTGTGTCTGTGTGCGAAAGAGAGTCAGGCTTGGGTCAGGATATACTTAGCTCATCCTTTGAATTAAAATTAAACCTAGTAATCACCTAACAATCACTACGTGGAGATTTACTCAAATCAATACATTTACAAAAGTTGCAGCACACAAAATAGTTCTTACGTAGTTTAGTTGTGACTAGATATTTCCACCCAGTCACGGCCAAATGTTACTGAGCCAACTGAAGTCAATCTTAGTTTGCTGACATTTGACCCAATTAGAGACAAGTATGGAATATGGTTGACACATCTGGTCTCACACATGACTGGGATTTTAAATCATATTTATATTTTACAGATATAAATAAACCGCAGATAAAAATCTACATCAACAACCGGACCGGCTGATATACTGTATATATAGAAGTAAAACTTACAAAGGACTTTAAGCAGATCACAACAACACACACACACACACACACACACACACATGGACACCTAAGTTTTCCCCCTCCACATCTCCACATCTCATGTGGCATGGTGGTGAATTAGGAGGGGCGCAGTGAGGTCATTTCCCCTTTAATTAATAACTCTCTCTGTTATTATCAAAGCCACACATTTATCTTTAGCGGGGAGGAGAGAGGAAGTCCTCCCTCTATACCTCATAAAAACCCAGAGAGGATGGCGAAAGTCCACAACAGAAGGGTAAAGTACAGCACACATGAACTGCAACAGCCGTCAGCCAACAAGTTGAGTTTTTTTCTGTCACTAATGCATATGATGAGGGGGTACGTGCATCCGTTGCAGTTGCTTTATGGTAACAGTAGCACAGATTATACATATTTTAAACTATAGCTGCATATTTCCGGCATGTTTCCAGATGTGTTGCATTTGTCTACATGTGTGTATACTTGTGCTGCACTTTGTGTGTGCGTTGCGGAGGTTATCGGGACTCGGGTCTAATAACAGCCTTGATACTGTTCTCACAGAGGCCTCTGAAGTTGCCTCCGCTCCATCAAGTCAGTGTGTGGTTGCCCGGCAACCGAGGGTCCAGTGTTCCCGAGCGGCGTTGTTTGTTCCCTGCGAATGATCCGCCAGAGAGAGGAAAGATGGGCGGAGGTGAGGATGAGAGAAGGAAAGACACAAATTGGTAAATGGAAGACGCAGCCTCGAGGGGCCCTGAATCAATGCCTGAGCAAACAAGCTCTGTCTCTCTCAGCCGCCATCTTTGTCTCTGTTGGATAATACTTCTGCTTCACTGTTTTGTCTCGCTCTCTCTGACCCTCTTCCTTTCATATTGTCTCGATGTTCAATTTCTACTATTTTACATCCACTCTGTCAACTCATTAACTCCATTTTTTACTTTACAATGTTCACAATCTCCTCTAAATTATTCAGCTTCCAGTCTCACCCCACAGGCGATTGTCTTCCCCATTCATTTCCTCTCTTGTTCCCCACTTTTATTCACACTTCTCTAGACCTGTGCCATTAACAAAAGATTGTGTCTCGCAGTATAAAAATCTCACTTCTCTTCTCCGTCTCTCTGTAGCAGCTGACTGATGAAAATAGGCTATAATCTTGTATCTAGTGTCTAGTATTGAGATTTTAGGGACTTCACGCTTCTTAAACAAACCTGATACTATAAGCTGCTGTTTTTCATGAAACAACTATTCATTATATTCACCGATACAACCTTGACAGTATTGGATTTTCTTCTTTAATTTGATTAAAAACTAATTCTCCTTTTTAAATTTCTTTTTTATATATTTAGTAGTAGTTGTCACATGACTATATATGGCAATACTAAACTCCTGACACTCCTGAACAAGATGTTCAACTTGAGTAGAGTCAGTGTAGGATGGGATATTCAGAAGAAACATTTTTTTTTTTTTTAAGAATTTCTTTATCACAACTGTTGACTTGTCATTAAGTTTAGGTCAGACACCTCTTGATGGCAGCAAAACATTCAAAACAGTGGATCCTTCAGAATAAAACTAAACAGACAGTAAAAGCTGGCAACCCAACCCCAAACTTCAAGAAAAAGAGTTAATGAAGCTTTCACAGAAATCACTCACTCCGTTAGAGTAAGTGTAAGTTTTGTTCCTTCATATGCACTTAACAACCTTTTATTCTCCTGACAGGTCACTTGTCTTACCTCATATTTATACATTTATGACCATCCTTCTTTATTAAAGAAATGTATGAGTGTTAAATGCCTGACATTGGTTGGCTCACTCAGTATCGCATTAGAAAAGTTGTAAAAAAAAACAAATAAAAAACAGAAAACGTTCAAATGTAATTAAACTTCCTCAAATGTGCAAAAAATGTTTTAGCGTTCACTTGAGGTGATTTTTGCTTTTGAAAAAGAGTTGATGCGTTAAAACACCTTTGCCAGATAATCACATGAATGATCACCTGTTTCTGCCGTTGGCATCTTCCCGGATAATAATGTATTATGTTCGTCTCTAGGCAGCATGAAACACGGCCAATATTTTCTGACATGAAAGAAAAATGTAAAACTCCACCTTACGAATTCCACCTCACTTCATTTGTCACTCATAGATCAGCCAAGGTGATTCCTGTTCACAACCTCTACCTCTTCTTCTACTCTGTTTACTGCCGGATTACAGTCATGTGTAAAGCGTAGCATTACATCACAGACTTTAGCCAAAAGTACGCAGCCTAGTTTATTTACTCCAAATGATGGTGATGGAAATGCACCTAATATCAATGATTTTATTTACTTTTTGCTGCATTTTAAAATGGTGGCTTACAATTTGCTTGAAAAATCTAATAGAAACACGGCTAGCGAGTCTATATTTACATCATGGCTGCAAAAGGGATACTTACCCTCCACTATGTATACAGCAAGACCAGCTGACATCTGTCCCAGTCAGACCTCCCTGTTTGGCTCTCAGTCAACACCAAAGCATAGACAATGCAATGAAATAGCTTTATCTGAGCAATATTCCTCAACAATGGGCAACGTGAGAAATAACATTCGGCTCTGCTGACTTTCACAAGCTGAACCAAAATAACTGTGGCTTGACCAAATCATTCCACACAGGCCAGGCTATGACAGCAACAATCACAGCGGATTCAGTAACTGTGAAGCGTTATGTGGAAAATGTGCAAATCGAGTCTTGGTTTTCATTTTGAGGTCTGTGGAAGCTGCATGACATCAGCGCGTGTCTTCACGACTTTGTGAAAAGCTGGATTGGCTGTTTCACAGGCGGCCATCATTTCGGTAAATGTTATGAAAGCATCGTATTTAACTAGGCACTTGTTTTCTTTAGAATAGATCCGGATAGATCTTTCCACGTAGAAGAAGGTTTAGAGAAAATCAATTTGTTAAAGTCGGTCCCAATAGACTCAGGTTCAAAGCAAACATTGAATGTACACTGAAGCCTATAAGTGTACCTGGCCTTTCTGCCAAGTTCGGCTTACATCAGTGCTCTGAACCAGCTAGGGGCCACAACACACAAACACACACACCCCCACACACACACACACACACACCCACACACACACACACACACACCCACACGCACGCACGCACTGAGCTCCACAAAGGACAAAATGTACTCAGCACCGTCTCATTCTTTTCCTCCCTTTTCACCCTTTCCTCCTTCCTTAACCTAATTATATCTGTCCTTATCCTTCTTTCTCCTCCCTTGCACTGCAGTGCTGGCGTTCTCACTGCCACTAATGACACAGTGTGATCTCCACGGAGTCTCCAGCCAGCGAGCTGGGGTCACATATGTTCTATATCATCCTCCTGAACACTTCCATATGGAAGCATGCCACCCATGCCAAGGCCTGACACATACACAGTGTCTCTGAAGGAAGAGGGAGGGAGAAGACGGACGGACGGACAGACAATAGTTGGGTGAAAGACATGAAGGTAAACATTTAGAAAAACAGTGAGAAATGTAAAGAGAGGAAAAAGAAAAGGGTGAAGATGTAAACAGAGGCGTGCAGGGAGAGAGAGAGAGAGAGAAAGCGATAGAGAGAGAAAAACAGCAAACTACAACCAATACAGGAAGAGTGTGTGAGTATGATGGAAAAATTGCATACCAGGTCTACTTTTTTCCTGTCTGGCTGTTGACTTAGGCAGACTGAAGCAGCCATAAACAGGAAAGCCCAAAATGATGAAGCACCGCGCTGCAAGTGCATGTCTCTGGCCGCCGTCGCATCTCATTTCCTTTGATAAAGGATGGGCCAGTGCGTCCTATGCTAAAGGACATAAGAAAGGAAGCATTGAAGCACCTTTTCTTAGCATTTAGAGAATTCAACCCGCTCTCATCATGGCTACCACTTAGAAACTCCATTTCACTCAGGAACCTCCTGAAGCAAAAATGCAACATAATACATTTGTACTGCACCCATAGAACGTTACTGACATCAATGTTAAATGCATTCAAACTGATCGAGCTGGCGGCGGAAGGATACACGTATTGTGAGAACGTAAGGTTTTCAAAATAAGGTGTTCATAATAATTTACACATATGAAAATAAGATGAATTGGATTCACAAGAAGTATAAAACACGCTACCTAGAAAATAAGAGAATCGCAATACATAGCGAATCGGCACCCAAGTATCGTGATAGTGTTGTCGGGTGACAGGCAAAAGTCAAAGTCCTACTATGTTCACCAGCTAGTTGCTGACTTTGCTTTTGTGCCGTTTAGGACCAGGCAGAGAGCGTATACTTTTTTTTTTAAAGCTTATCATCATAAATGTTCAACAACATTTCCGTAAGCCCTGTGTTGAAAACATGTGAACTTGTCCTTTGAGTATATAACAAGATTTCCTCAAATACCCGGTGATGAAAATGTGGATTTAAATGAACTCGATAGATGCTCCCGTGTTATATACAGGAGCATTATATAACATGGACACACATGCACACTCTGCCTCTAACAAAGCCTTAATCGCTGGCTATGACCCTGAGTTAAAGACAAATGAAGGAAAGACGGAAGGAGACAAACAAGTTGGTTGCCATGCAGATGTGTGGAGGTTGTGAGAACGCCGCTCTGCCACTAATCAGCCCATCACCCAGACAACATCGAGCCTGTTAACATTACAACTTACACCAACCATGCAGGGTCGATGAGACAAACAACAAAACAAAGCAATATGCATGCAGCAATAAACACAAATATATTAACAAGTTTGAGTGTATACACGTGAGCACATGCAGAGGCACACATAGCGACAGGTAAATATAAAGTGCGAGTGTGTTTTAAATGGCTCAGGGATGTTTTGCATACCCACCTTATGTGGCAACAGGCTTTTTCTCCAAGGGTGACATATGGTATGGAGAGCTATAGGGGGGCAGAGAAGTCTGTTCGTATACGTGTGTGTTCCTGGAGTGATGCCCTATACTGCAGCCTGTAACATACAGGACATACACACATGCACGATATAGACTACCAAACACCAGTAGTGGTTAGATAGCAATATATTGGTTTTTAAAAACGTATACTATCATGTTTCTCTTGACACTTTTAAACATATTTCTTTAGTATTTTAAAACTGCAATGATTGATTTTTTTTGGTCATTTGAAGTTAGTGGAACACATTTGGGAGAAATTTGGCAAACAAATGCTTATTTATGAACCCGGCAGACACGGAGCAACATTAGCGTTCATTTGGAGTCATGTTGTTGCCCACTTGACAAAGTCAACAGTCTAATATTTACTCTTTCATGCTCTGGTTTGATCTTACGACCAACAGCTGAAAGCTGCTAAATGCTCCACTATGTTCAAAGTCATTAACTTTGACGGCTTACAAGATGATTACAAGATTACAAGATGGCTGCCCCCTCCACGTTTGCCTCAATTAGAACAACCATACTGCTGGATTTTCTGCAAATGATCGAAGCAAATTACTCGGCTTTGACAGACCACTGATCAGATTCACTGTCATACTATCTGAACCAAAGCAGTAAAGGTGTGGGCCGTAAACCAAAACAATGAGCTGAAACAGTTTATAAAGCTCTGTAGAGCAAAAGCTCTGTAGGTTTGTCACTACAAGCGACAACTTTCACACTACGCACAGTCATCTGAGCCATAATACAAAATCATTTTTAGTGCAGCTTTAAACAAACTTTGAAGACATTGAAGATATGTAACGCACACCTGATCACGATTCATGCAATCGTTTTAAGTGTTATCTCAAATATAATATATATATAAATAACTAAAGATAATCCCACCAGCAAGTGCAAGAAGTCCCTTTGCTTACAGTACTGATTTATATTTTGATGCAGTAACTAACAACCTTTAATGAGATTTTAAACGCAACCTACCAAAGTCTGACACCCACACGTCTGAGAGGGACAGTAGACAAGCGATCACAGAGAGATGTGATCCTCCCTGCGCGCCGTGATATGAAAACAGCACAGTCACCGTGCGCTCAAAAGTAAGATATTGTGTTCACATTCCCCACTGATAGGGTGATGAAGACGCATTGTGAGGACATTTGAAAATGTCGAAACACTGTCCTTGATATGCCCTATTTTACTTCTTCTGCTGTTGATTTCCTCCAAAACATCGTGTGTTGACAACACTGTTTGTGCAACACTCTTTATTTATAGACAGTTGTTCATGCTTTGTGGTGAGAGTGAAGTCAGGACAGTCTGGTCAATCCGGGACCATATTGGAGAATGTCTGTGTTTGCATCTGTTCTTGTACGTGAGGCAGCCAAACACGTGGTGCTCACACACACTCACGCGACACGAGAGAACACATGCAAACACAGCATGGTCTGCAGATGTACCAAACTCGCAGCAGGCAAACACGCGAATAGCATCATGTGTCATGTTTAGTCTCAAATAATTCTCCCCAGAACCCTGTCAGTGTTGAAGGGTGAGATGGGCTGATGATAGCGGCTCAGTGGACACACATGATCCGAGGAAGTCTCATTTGCAAACATACCTGTCCTTGAATTCTCTGTTCCTTCGCCACAGGTTTCCATGGAAACCGGGGAAACGCAGGCAGGTTGTGTGTGTGTGTGTGTGTGTGTGTGTGTGTGTGTGTTTGCAAGTCAGAGAAAACAAAAAAGTTTGCAGGTAAGTAAGTGCTTGCATCGAACAGAGCTCACTTCATTTGTAACACCTGGTCGTTCACATTAGAAATTAGAGTAAAAAAGCTGATCGTAAAAGATAAAAGGATGCTTGAAGTGAATGGCTGGAACCATAACGGTGTCAAATTCGAGTTAAAATGTGTAGAAAGACATAGATAGCTAATGCAATGGTTGAATGTGTTTCGAGAAGTTGCTGTTTTGCTATCAGTACACAGACATTATGTGAACCAAGTCTACAACTTTGCCCTTCACACCAAAGTCAAAGATCAAGCATATATAAGCGCGGGGCTTATTCTGAGGCAGCCCTCATCAGCCACAGCAATACCAATGATGTATTTACAAGCGACAGACAGAGAGGTCCCAGTGAATTTTTAATGAAAGCTCTGTTTGAAATTTTGAACAAGCTCAAATTGATTCATGATTTTTTAATGGGGCCTGTGGAAGCTTCCAGAATTGCTGATTGTTTCTTCCACGATGAGCAAACATCCTCAGCTGGGGGGGGGGGGCTGACACAGACTCATTTCTTCCATTTTTCTCCCTCCCACACTCTTAATACAAATTTTACGAAGCCAATATCCTGTCCAGTCTGTCCTGATGTTATTGTACGTAACTTGGTGACACCAAGTCAAACACTTTGTAGACACGTCATTCTGGAGAACTTCTCCCCGCACAATTAAAACGGTTTCCGCCGGCCCCAACACGCCTTGACTTGACTTAGAACTTGGAGGCCCAGGGGAACGAAACTTGAGGGTGATAACATCCACATGAGGTCAAACTGAAATGTAATAAAAACAGACTTTGAGGTCTTAACACTGCTGTTGATCCCACGGGTCCGGTTCGCAGTGATGTCATGAGCTCATAGAGGAACAGTTCATTTTGAGGTATAAAATCATTTGCTTAAAAACATGGAGGTAGAGCCGTGAAGCAATTAGCCTAAAATACACCAACAGGCCCCCCTAAACCTAACTAATAAACATGTCATATCTAAAAAAACCTGTACACAAACAGAAATGTAATTACAATCTATGCGGTGCATGCTCTGACAATGTCTTGGCAAACAACAGACACACACAGCGACTTCTTGGAGTCGCGTCTGCACAGAAATTCGACACATTAGTCCCATCATGCCTGTAAATAGACTCATGTACTAAAACCTGTGCCAACTGACTGTATCTGGCAACCCGTGCTAATGTTTGAGACGTTGTCATTTGTACATTTCTCTCTGTGTTTGTTCTAAAGAAACAAGATACAACATGTTTACCATTTGTAGAATGCTGCTGCTATTCACTCAAGTGCAAAAAGATTAAACAGGAAGTACAATATATTTTCAGGATAGGCTACGTGCATTGCACTTAACGTAATTCAAATGAAATGCTTACGTTTCTCTTTAAGTGACAACCACTGCTTGGAGAGAGCCAGGTTAGCCATTTTCCCTGATTCACAGCAGTTAAATACTGTTTATTTACATAAAACGTGTTACAGTGACAAAAGCTACACATTCTTTATGCGTGTGTGTTCTGGGAGGGGAAGCTTCCTTCCAGTAGGCCAGTACAACCGTCTGTGTGTCCAGGACGAGCATGCTTCTGAGCAGAAGGTAACTTTCACAACAAGCCCTTCTGGTTTCTGTCCCATGATAGAAAATTCCTGCTGTTGTTCAAGTGCTCTGCGTATTCTGTTGAAAGATTTTACAGTTGATCGGTCTGGAATGAAAATCCAAAAACAGCCATGAAGCAAAGGGCCACTTTATTATTACCAGCAAAACTTTTCTCTCGGTTTTTGTCAACACAGAATGATAAGAGACATATCCAATAGAAATGAATATTTAAATATAATCCATAAAGATCCTCCTCATCACCGTATTTCAATATTTGCGACCGCTCTGTAAATAGTCCATCTCAAACAGCAATGTATGATAATCTCTAGCAGTCAAAGCCCCAAGCATAATGAAGTTCAGATGTGCAGCCGGGGTAGTCGGGCTGGATTTCATGGTCCTACTTTGCCTTGTAAACTGACAATTTGCTTGTTTAAAAAATGTCCATAGGGCCACTGGAGGAGGACGTTAGGATTAAAAAGTGTACCTCCTGCATCCAGAGGTTGTAAATCATGAGATGGGAAAGTCAGGCTGCAGCTTCTGCTTCATGGAGAAGGTTCAGGTGTCCATCCCTTCCCCTCCCCTGCCTGCACTTAATTTATATTACAGGTGTAAAGCAGACTCAGCTCAGCTAAAGGTCTCCTCCAAAACCCTCAGGGCCACGGCTCGCAATAATTTATGAAAAAAGTTGCCAGGCTTTACGAGACAGGAGTGCCAAGCTTGTGATACCGTTATCTATTCTGGACACGGACTCTGACCGTCTAAAATATAGATCAAAGATTGTGACCTGGGTATAGATTAGGAGAACGTAGCGTGGAGACGACGATAATAAAACTGTAGTTCAGTTTAGTGTTTGTGCGGGAAGTCCTTGCACGAATGTTTCTGTGCTATAGTGACTGAACAGTGGTGTCATGATAATATGACATTTACGAGACGTTACCTGCTTTCATGTGTCACCGTAAAGAAGACGTCAAGCCTGCGGGCTGATCATTAGACCAGGAACGAGCCGTGGACCGTCTCTCTGCAGAGTGTGAAGACAAGCAGCCTGACAGAGCAGAGCCCTCTCTTCTCTGCCTCCCAATGTCACACTAACCCCCCCAAAGTTTCCCCATCCCTCTCAGTCGTGCTATTTTGTCCACACGGCTCTCTCTTTCTCTGCATCTACAGTACATCCGAAAGGGAAAGCCACATGAGAGAACCTGCCACACGGCATGATGGGAGCAGAGGCCACGCACATCATTCAGCCCTGGCAGATATTTGTTCTCTTTTCGTAGAGGAGGGCAACACTATTAAGACTGCTTAGAGCCATCCATCAGTCTCCGCTCTGACTCCGCGCTCGGTGGCATCTCTCTTTCAACTCTTTGGAGGTCAGAGGAACAGAGCGAGACATCTCAGTGTTCATTTCTGCTCGAGGCGGGGGAGCCGAGGAGCCGAGTGGCGACGGGAAGGAAAAGGCTGGCATTTCTGCGAGAACAGGCACGGGGTCAAACTAATAGACTGGTTTCTGACAACAAACACTCAGGTGTCACCGGGCGCGAGTTAAAGAGACGGCGGGGCAGCGAGTACAGGTGCCCCCACTGGTTTTGTAACAAGAGGAGGTAGTTCAAAGGCTCGCGCTGCTTACACAACAGACATTTACCACCTCTCTGCTGTGTGCCTATGTGTTACATAGTGCCGCAGTGCTCCTCTGCAGCACTGTGAGGAAATTTGGATTTCCTGGAGACTGTTGCTTTCCATCATGCCTCTGCCGGGCTAATTTGCAGGTGTGCCATCCTGTAACATCTGCAAAGACGACAAGTTCAACTGAAAAGGTATGTTTTTGCTCAAACCATATTCAAAAGAGAGCAAAACACTGCCACTCCAAGCTGCTTATTACCAGGTGAAGCAACATCTGACACAAGGAACTGTAGTGGGAAATTAAGAGGCCTGGCATCAGTTCCCAAGGAAGTTAATACAGCCATAAAGTGTCCATCTGTAAGTCCGCTGGGTTTCAAAGAATTCCAAACGCTCACACAAACAGCTGTGTTTGTGAGTGCAACCAACACATGGAAAGACAAACAGCGACGCAGACACGTGTCTGCAGTCGATGGCTTTCACCTGGTCTCATAACAATAGAGCAGTCATGTGATCTGTGCCACAGGACCGAAAGGCGCTTTTCCCAGAATTCTCAGGGGCTCACACACCAGCTGCATCATTATCTCTTCTCACCTCAGCTCCTCCACTCCTTCAGTCTCTCACAATAGCTCCCTCTCTCAGCAAATTATTTGTCAATCCCTTCTTGACAAAGTTGGTTTAACACCTTGATAATGCCGTTTCCTTTACCCCGAGTGACAGACCAGAGACCTGTACAACGAAGCAAGTTCGACATACCCAAGGAGATAACCCAGGTTATCTGCTGACCCCAACAACAGCGATGCCGCTAAGCGAACCTACGGCAGTGGTTGACAACCTTTCGAAGTCAACCCAGTGTTTCTTAATCCGACTACGAGCGCGTTCACACAAAAAAGGGCCGGCGTTTGCAGCATATGACCAATCTACTGAAAGCAGAGCGGCATATTTTACTCATGAAGATAAAACTGTAATTTTAGACAAATACTAAGAAGTCAAACACATAATCAGAGCTAAGAGGAACAGTTGCCGCTGCTAAATGCAGGAAGGACAAGTGGTATAAAACCACTGTGTGAATGTAAAGATGAACGGATTAATGATATCACTGCTCCATCTGGAGTAGACCGAGTAGATCTGAAAATAATTTATTTTGCGTATTGCGTTAAGTTAATAATGTGTCGCTTAGATTTATTCTGATAAAACAGAATAGATGATACTTTATTCATCCCGTTGTGGAAATTGTGGCGTGTGTGAAAATATGTTTTCCTTATTCTTTCAGCTGCAACCTCGGCGTTGTGAAACACAATTGGAAGCAAATAAAAAATAAAGAACATAATTCAAAGTGGTAAGCAGGCTTACATCCATATACGTTATAATCACCCACACCATAATGGCACCCGCAGCAAAGTAACGTAAGGCAATGCATACAGTCTGTGAGCGCACGACTCCAACGTGCGGCACTACAAAACACGACCAAAGAAGCCGATTCAGAACACTGAATATATGACATGATGTCTATGATAACAGAATAGGGCTTTATACAGATTTTGGGTTATTGTTGTTGTACAAATGTGGTGCTGTTGAATTGCTGCTAGACCACTCTCTCAATACAAGTGCATGGTCCCTTTGCATGCAGGAGACCAAACCTGACTGAAAATGTTTTTTTAAAAGGCTTAACACCAGGAAAATATGGACTGAAGCAGAACATGTCATTAGATAAAAACATCAATCTTTTTTCAATAAATGTTTAATTTTGGACGCTCTGGAGTTATTAGAGGTGTTTGGATTACAAGAGTCGTGAAAACAATCCTACGCAGCCACAGAACCTAATACTAGGCCTGTTATACTCATACTAGCCTGATCTTAATCAAATTTGAATGTTAATATCAAGATTGAAGCGATGAAACTATTTGGTACAGCCATGGTAAGCATACTCTGCTTTCAATCATTTTCTTATCTTTATTTTTTTTTATTTGCTCTCAAGTCTGTTTCACACCACTGGAGTCGCAGCTGACAGAATAAGGCTAAAATAATGCCATACAGGTAATTATTTAGAGGAATACACACAAGTTATTATAGTCAGATCTGTCGTGCGCTGGTTGGGGGAGTGATGTTAGCCCATCCAGGCCATGCATAGCCCGCACGCCGTCCCGCCTGACTGCCGAGATCAAACCACGTCTGGATCTTGTGTACTCATCTCTTTAATGCTGGATCTCCAGAGTCGGGCTCGTTTGTGCTTCAATTTACCAACACGTTATTAGAGTGATTGGCAGCGCCCAGAGGGGAATGTGAGAACCTCACTTGGCAGCATCTTTCGCTAGCATACCATACGTGTCTCATCAGTCATAAAACCAGCCGCGGTATCCAGGTTGGATGCTCGGGGCTTGTCAACGATCACTGAAGCAGAGGCGGATGCCTTGCCAAAAACTCAATGTCGTGTTATTTGAACAAGCGTGATGGACAGAATTAATAAGTCAAGCGCTGATCTAATTTGTCTTTTCTAAGTTTCATTTGCACATTGAGTTGCTCGGTGGAGCCCAACTGATACATTGGCCAGGCAGATATTAATGACCAAGTTATCACAGATACACAGCGTATATCTTGGCCAATAAGTAACAAAAGTTAGTTTATATTTGCCGTTAGTGTTTTGACCAATTATTTGATTCACTGTCAAAAGTCTGTTCAATAGGTCACAACTTTGTAAGGCAGAGGTTGCCAACCGTTTTGGATTATGTGCTATTAAAATACAGTAATGTGTTCAATAGAAGAAGAACAATTAGAAAAATAAATATGAACATCATTTTGTGTAGTTGTAAGTATATCATAACTGTATATTTTAAATGACCTTGTGAATCGTCTGAGCTGTCTGAGAATGGCTTGGGGAGTGGGGGAACCCCTGTTTAAGATGCTTTTTAGCAAAAATGATTGTTGGTTTATGTTAAAATAAAATGTATATCTGTCAACATATTGTTGAAGGAAATAGTATTGCTCTTGTGTTGGCTTCAGAAATCCAGTATCAGTCAAGCTAAAAAAAAAGCACAAATTATTTAACTAAACCCTTTTGGAAAATGGAAATATTGCTTCAGTTGCAGCTTATGTCGGATTTTCCATAAACTCTGAGGTCCTTTGCTAAATTGTTTCAGACTTCATGTATAAACATGAAGCCTCTTGAGGTTGTGAGTTTGTGGACAGTCAGACAAGATGAAATGTTTATCTTCAGCTCACACCAGACTGTTTTTCTCCTGTCAAACCTCACTGACCCATCCAGCACACTCTCAACCCGGCATGCAGTGTTTTGGAAACGTGTCAGCTGTTCTTCCAAACTATGCCTATAACATCCGCACTCCACGTGTGTGTGTGTGTGTGTTTGTTTGACTGGATCTGGTATGAATTATCTCTCAGGCTTTACTCAATGAGCTCTCCATATTCCTCTTTGTGGGACTGGATCAGAATTCCTTGTTGTTTACATGCAAGTGTGAGACAGACCGGCACACAAACACCGGTCGCTCTTAGAGATCCGTAAAATCAGCACCTTCACCTCACATCGTCTGCATTCTCCTGATGTAGCTGCAAACCAATAACACCACAAACACATCAATCTAAATGCTGAGAACACTCAGACTTTTATTGGTCGAATTCAGACACAGACAAAAACGCAGAGAGGGCATTTCAAAGTTCACCACTGTTCATAATTAACAGCAGCCTGTTAGCAAAGCATTGATATGTGGGTGCCCAGACCAGGACCTTATCGTGTAAGTTGCATCGGTGTTTAAGTTGGTTAGTATTAGGCAAGAGGTGTTCAGAGGCACTTGCCGTCTGAAAAAAACAACACTCTGAACTTTTGAACCAGAAGCCTGGATTAACAACTGACCTGAGAGCAGCAGAATCTGGGAAACTATAATTACGTTTGATTAAGGAACATTCCTGGGGTCTGTGTCTGCATGTTAAGTGAGCTGCTGAGGTTGCAGGAGACCTGGGCCCCCATTAAATTGGCAATTTCATAGCTGAGAATGAAATGTGTTATATTGGTCATGAAAAATGCCACGAGGAGCCACACCAAAGTGATCATAAACAGAGAAATACGCTTGTGCATGCACGCAGGCAGACGTATACACGAAAACATACACATTCAAACACTAATTCCCCAATTGCGTCCCATGAACAGAGAGGAAAACAGCTCTGCTTTGGAAAACCAACCAGTCATTACGGCAATCATCCCCATGGCGTCCACAGTGTAATTAGCTGAAACAGGCAGCACTGTACCTATAAATACCAGACTAAACAACAGTAAACAAAGGGACAACCGCAGCCAGCAACCTCTCACATTAGACTTCAGTTCTCTCCCACAAGCTCTGACAGCAGCAGCAGCAGTAACGATAACTGCTGCAGCAGCGACAGCAGTTATCAGATGCTCACAATTAAACCTCAGTCGAGTTATTTATTACAGAAGCAGTAGTATCGCATAGCCAGACGTATCTCCACAGCGCTGTGTCAGGGCTAAAGAAAGGTCTGGCTCCACACATCATTCTGCTATCGGGCGGGGAAGAAATGGCTGTAGCTTGTTTGTACTTCTCTTAACGAATCACCGTCTTGGGCAGCACTAAACACAGGATGCAGCAACGGTGCTTTTGCAAAATAGATAACGGAAGGGGCGGCTGAAATAGGCGGCCAATACAAAGCTTATACCCACAGTCCACTTCCGCTGAGTCAGACTACAGAAGCAGCAACGGAGAAAGGGTCGCTTTTGAGACCATTAGGAAGCAGGCCCAGTGGGCAAAATGATTCAAAGTCTTTTTTCCATGACTAAGACGAGACGTCGTTAAACACTAAACTGTGACTTTATCAGCATGTAATATTGTTCACGAAAAAGGCGCGACTAAAATGTAGTTTACAATATAAAATCTTTACCAACATCTATCTCACACAACACACACTGAGCACAGCCAGGAGGACTCAGAGTAGCAAGTTGAAGTCAACATCGACAACAACGGCATTTGACATCATGACTAAGAGTAAAATAAAAAAGTGGTGACAAAATTAACACTAATTTAATAAAATCTTAATCAAGTATAAGTTAAAGTAGATCTCATTAAAAAGTACCGTTACACTGAGTACTCTGAGTAAATGTTAATTTGTTATATTTTTAAAAGGGCGGGAGGGTAAAGAAAAGATATATATGATTACCGTATGTTATATGATAGACCTATTAAATTAAAGACACTCCCTTTCTCCTTGTATGCAGTGTCATGTTACATTACAAATATTTCATAGAAATGGATTTGGTTTGTTATTCAGATCAACAAAATCAGTCATATGGTCAAACGATGATATTATACAAAAATAAAAACAAATATTTTGGTTTGTCACTTTGCTTTTAAAGGTTCTGGTCTATGCACATTAAACAAATATGAGACATTTCTTGACATAAATAATAAAAAAAAAAATATGACTTTTTAATTATTGTGTAAATTCATTATTTTTGATAAAGATTGTTGTTTTACTGAATGACATTCTAGTGGGTTCAAATTCTCTTAAACTTGTGAAAAAAACCAAAATGATCTGCATTATTCTTGAGGACCCCCTTGAATGTGCAATGGTAACACTCCAAAGTTTCTAAATAAGCTTTTAAGTTAAATGTTTTTACATTATTCCACCTCCTTCCATTCTCAGTGCAATCTTACTAGAATTAACCAGAACGGAGGACAAAACTCAGACGTGACAGTAAATAAAAAGAGCTGCGAGGTGCAACAAGTATTCAGTAAGTAGACTTCTTATGAAATCAACAGCTAAAACATCGCTAAAGCAGACAACACAGCTTTATAAAACAATAACTCCACAGCAGTAACAGGCCCACTGTTGGTCACGTCGTGGGTGTGTTTGATTTCTGTCACTTAGCCTGCTGCCCAGGTGCTGCATCAACGGTTTAATTAGTGCACCCAGTTTCTTTTTATTATGATGATGTACAATAACTCTGCTGCAGCTGATTTGGCTCCCTCCTTTGTATCCACTTTTTCATGTGATTGTAACTGTTTTAATATCAAACCCTTCCTTTCCTAAACTACAACACAATTGCCTCAATGTCTGCCAGAAGTCACTTTTATGCCATTCAGGTGAAAGCACACCTTCTAGATGTAACGAAGCTGTTTTCTGCCAACCACCCATTACTTTTATTCTTAACTGATTTGCATTTTATTTGATTTCCTTCCTTTTTTGCGGCACACCATCCTGTTTGCCTGAACCGAGGCATCACCGTCTCCTCTCACACTCATTAGTCTTCAGAAACACACACACAAAGAGGAGCTGTCATACTCTACTCCAGTCTTTGCTGGAGCCTGTGACCCACAGATGCGAGTGTACAGGCCTCGGTTGACAGACAAATGCTCCCTAGCCCGGAGAACAATTAGCACAGGCAGCACTGGAGACACAAAGAGAGAGAGAGAGCAAGAGAAAGACTGTCATACGGAGGCAGCTCACTGGAGAGAGACGAAGGGTTGCGACCCTGCTCCAACGCACTGTGTTCAGTTGCCAGATGCTCCACGCTACAAGACTTACTGACAAAGACGGAGAGAAGCAGAGACAGTCCAACTCTCGCCTCTAATTTCAGGGGATCCGTAGAGAAGATTTGGGCCTCCCCTCACTCTCAACAACAGGTAGTCTAATCAGCCTCAGCCTGTCCCTGGTACCTTCGGATCATTAGACACACACTGATCCTGCCGCTAGCCTCACATGGTCATTTTGCAGAAACGCTACTTAAAGTAGTGCAAAATCCTTACCGCTTTTAGCATTTGCCAAAAAAAACAAAAAACAAAAAAAGATATAAAAGAATCATGAATAATTGCAACTTTACCACAAATCACAATCGATCAAAATATCGACATGCAGGCAGATCGTTGCAAGTTTGACCTCCCACACTTTGACCACAAATAAACTCAGGAAGCACGGCACATTGCATTGTTTTGATAAAAATCGGGGCATGTGTTTTTTTTCCTTCGTCTTTTTTTTTCACAAAATACGTGCTGTGAATTCCTGGCATGACTTCACAGGCACATGGCCTTATTTTCTCTGCTCTTTGAGGAAAATATATTTTGGTGGTGGCAGGAGTGCTGCTGGTGGAGGGTTTGCTTATGTGTGCATTTGCAAGCAGGTGTGCTCACTGGTTGGCGTATCCTCCATCTCAGTTATGGCTGTAAGTCATACAGCTGTTATCCGTCCAACATGTTCAGAGAGAAATGCTTGTGTTTGTGTAGCATAAAGGAGCTACTTTCTTCCTGACAGATAATAATTTCAATAGCACTTAAATTTGAACATTATTATTTATGTTGGAGTTGACTGCTGAAAACATTAATTTCAGAAATACTGTGCACCATAGCAAGTCTGCGGGAAACATACTTTTAGAATCAATTTTATGATGTTTCTTTATGACCTATGACGCAAACAGCAGACATCTTAAAATATGTTAAAGGAGGATCGTCCTCATAATAAAACTCTGCCGTGGGAAACTGGACCAGTCAAAATAAAGGAATTGGCAAAGGGACCTGGACATAAAAAGATTTCATATTATTTTCCATTCGGGTTAACGTCTTTTCACTTGTGAACTCAACCCTGTTCAACAAGAAGGCGGCAGTTAGATAACAGCTCAGGCTACATTTTAGTTCTCTGGTACGGTGAATTTAACATCACTGCCACCTGACAGGTGACTCCAGTTAATGCGTCACATCTGGCCAACTGGCCACCCTGCTCTTAAAGGAAAAAGCCCTAAAACACACACACACACACACACTGTAAAACATCAGACAGGAATCTAATGGGAATTTGAATGGAATCAACTAACATTGTATCATTGAGTTAAATAAATATATATATATATATATATAATTATTTTCCACTAGCAGCTAGGTTTCAGTTCACAAAGCACCGTAGTTGCTGCTTAACTGACATTGTAACATCCTCCATTCTGTGACCAAAGAGCAAATATTGTAATTGTTGTTGCAATTCTGTATTTTACTCTTTTGATTTTTATTTGTGTGGACTTTATGTTACGTTTACCAGATCTATAGTTGTGTTGTACTTCCTAAGAGAACTTACTGTTGATCTTTCACTGATGTTCACTTTTGTGAATTTGCCTCGTTACTGTATTACAATACCGTTTGTCTGACTCTTGTTTCGGGAGTCTCATCGGTTTTCTGATTTGCAGCCACTATCTTTAAAGACTGCTGTGTTTCTAGCCCAAATACGAAATTATATCCAACATTAATGTAATGGAGGGAGGTTCAAGCGTTATGTTGCTGAGGTCCTGAGGACAGTATTAAGAGTTTTGTAGTACTGACCGGCCTAGAACACTATAGCACTACATTAAAGTGAAAATGTAAATGCAAAACAAATGTAAATGTAACATGTTAGTGTGACTAAGCAGTTGATTTAACCTAATGTCTTTACTCTGATTAACTTGTTTTCACCAGAGCAGTAAACTTCCTTTTCTTTTTTTACATCGCAATAACACATGAGGCAACTGATGTCTGAGTTGTTTTTTAGTCAACAGTCATGTTTTTAAAGCAGCAGAGAAAGTCATTAAGTTAAACCAACTCACAATGTTTTACAGTTCACGTCCTCTCTTCAAAACTGCACGTAACTCTCGGGTTATCACCATCCTCTCTAACAGGACACAACCACACCCCTTGGTTTAACAAGAGTGATAAAACACACACACACACACACACACACACACAGACACAGACGTGCTGTTTTACAGACCAGCAAATGCCCAGGTGTTATTCCCTCCACAGTAAAAGCTATTGCCAAGCAATCATCATTTTGGTCGGATTGGTTCAAAAGGTTCGCTGGATTTCCACAGAACATTCTCAGGGTATTTCAGGTCGGGAGCTCGGGCTCGGGCCTGCTGTGTTGGCTGTGTGTCTGGTCTGGCTGGTCCACCACTCTCAGACACACACACACACACGGCTATATTTCATGTGCTCATTTCTGGAGCTTGACAACTTGAATCCACAACCGTGGAATCCAGAGAAGTGCTTTGAGAGCATGTTCGGAGAAGTTGGCGGAACATCACACGGGCAACTGGCCTAGTAGTCGTGCGCGCATACACATACTTAGACACACTTGTGGGAATTTCAGAGGAAGAGGATAAAAAAAAAAGGGGTAGTTGAGTGGGGGAGGAGAAATCAAAGAGGATATAGAGAAGGAAGAAAACAAGCATGAGCAAGAGAGGAGAGAACGAGGGAGTCTACATCTGCAAAAGACTTTAAGGGAATTGCAATCACGCTGCCACGTCAACACGAGACAGATAGTCCGCAAACATTGAGGTGAAGTCAAGAGGAATCTGTCTGATCTCTCCCTCCTTCTCTCTCTCCACGCGAACAACAAACTCCCTCTCCAATGTCACACAAACACATATTTTGACAGCTGTTCCTGCAAGAAAATTCCAGAGAGATATAGTTCACATCCTTAAGAGGGAAAATTTGTCTCTTTGACCGCCTTTGATATTCTCTTCCAACTTCCAAAAACCCTCATTTGAAACAGATGAACTCGGCTGAAATAAGGCAGCGTGTTTACAAAGTGCCTGGTTTCCATGTGAGCACAATCAGGTGAGATTTATAGCTACTGTCACAGTCCATTTCAGGGTAATAACAGGAAACCCCCGTGGCTCTTTGCGCACAACTTCTGCTGCGTCAACAGGAGTTATTGACTCCCTGTATCCAGGCGTGTGTGAGATCAAAACACGATTGAGAAACTATCAATATTATTTTGTTCTGCAGAACTTCACATTGTTATCATGACTTTTTTTTTGTTGCTTTTCTGTGTGTGTCTGTTAAGGCTTCGCAGCCACTTGGTTTCTTCTGCAGCCACTTCATCTTCATGAAGGGGGGAGATGGTGGCGCACATCATTGCAGGTCTGTTAACTGCTAATGATGTCATGGACACAACTGCAGCACTTCAGTGTGGACGTCCACCATGTTCTGCATGATGTACCAGCCCCAACAGTTGGAAGCAAACAAACACAACCAATAGACCTCAGTGAACACCACGTTGATCAAAGGCTGCCTGTGTGGCAGGTCTACCATGAGGAGCGTTATTGATTAACCCTTCTGATGTCTTAAGGGTAAAAGTGAACCATCCATGAGTTTAACGGACAAGAAAACCCCACACAAAAAACACCTTCCTTTTCAGTTGATACATTGTTTTATTAAATTATTCAATCGACTATCATAACCAGTGTTAATTAAAAGGGATTAATGGACAAATCATGACAGCACTAGGCCTATGAAGCTCTAGGAAAGTGTTGACAGAGGTTGTAAACAACATGCCGTATACTGCATATTCACACACTAACTCCCCTGTTATCATTGGCAGCTGTAATTGGCACATCAATACCAATATGTATCTACACCACTCAGATTTACAATGTAATGTGCTATTACTCGATTAGAAGTATTATTATTGTGCATCCACTGTGTTTGAACTCAACTTCTCTCTACATTCACTCCAGCTGATGTTATGAGCCGCCAGTGACTCGTTCAGACCTGGCATCCCAACTCCTTCAGTAGACGACACAGATGGATCCGTTCTCAGTTCCGTTGCGTAGCCTGATCCTTTGGCTCCACCGTGTGTCTACAAACAATAAAACACAACTGTCACCCCCGGGCCATTTTAGGTATTAAATGTTCATGTTAAACTTTATTGATCCCCGATGGGAAATTCTCTTTTCATTTGCTGTCCTGGAGGAAAAACAAAAGGTCTGGCTCGGCTACAAAAACAGCCCCCGTGGTGCCGATAAATGTTCAGTGTCTTACCAAAGGACACTTCAGGGGGGCGAGTGTACTTGCTGACACAGAGGCTTCAACCGTGACGGTCTCTCTAACTCACTAGTCTGGACAAATGTGTCACTGCGAGTTGCGAGTGTGCGGGTTTTAATTGCAACCAAACATCCACCGATACTCACATTTAATTAAGTTGCTGCAGAATGTAGTCAGAATGAAAAGCTGCAAGTTCTGGCACCAGCCATCTGCATCTTCCACATCAACCACCACACACATTATGGTTTATATCGTGCAACATGTGAGGCGAGGGTGAGCTAGCAGTCCGCTTGCTGTCACTGCATGTTTTTCCACATTTGAGGTCACTGGACTGAGGAATAGGAGAAGATTACCACTAAAAAATACTAGCTGCCGTCAATTTGTGCGGCTGTCTCGTGTTAATCAAGTCTGAAAAAGACTGGAAAGAATAAGAAAAAGGAGGACGTACAAGGAGAACAGATATAGATTTTATTTTCAATATCCATTGCAAAGAATAAGAGGTGACACAGCCTGAAACAGATAATATAGAATTTATTTTCAACCAGAAGTAGGAAAATACATAGGTAGGTGTAAAGGAAACAAGCAGAACCTGTAGTCAAACGAAAATAAAGAAAAGAAAACTAGTCCGAAGAGAATCAAGAGGACGGCTAAGGGGTACAACAGAAAGCATTGTTTACCATTCAGTTTCTTTTTAAAACAGTATGTGTTGATTTGAAAACAGCTGCCTTTGATTTCTCATCTGGATTAATGGACATTCTACAACATTGTGCAAGTGTTTTGTCATTATTCTATTTTCTTTTTTGCTGGTATTTCATGAATGGTAAACAATAGTTGGTCCAGTGCATAAACACAGTGACACAGATCAATATATGTACTCAGCTGACTACAGATAGACAACCCTGATCATTGAACAACTACTACTAGCTCGGCGGGGAGGAGGAGATGAGCAAATATACAAGATGGATGATACATGGGCCAAAGAAAGGTGTTCAGGTAACACAACGGTCTAGAGGGTTGAAGATGAGCGAGATCGGAAGCAAAAGAAACCACAACAACCACAGTTTGAAAGAGGAAATAGCTACATTTTTGCAGGTAAAATATTTAAAAACCCATTCTGTGTGGGTCTGAATGTTTCTGGGTATTATTGCCACGTTGTTTTGAAAAGGATGCCTTTAGAATGAGTGTGTGTTTTGGAGAAACCAAACACGAGTATGAATATGAATGCAACTTGTTCATGTGATTCAAGGGAAAACGAGGACAAAAGTACCTCAATTTCCTTACAGCCCTACATTTCATGAAGACTATGATTCGGATAAAATCAAAAATGTGAGTGGTTGGAGAAAGAGCTCGCTCTACAACAGAGAACTGGACTACAAGCAGCTTTGGTGTGCACCATTACAAAGAGATGCAGCCTGGGAAATTACTCTACACCTAAACAAGCCAGCTATTAAACACAATGCAACAGTGGAAACTACAAAGCTAACAATGTGGGCGCTCGACGGGAGCTTACAGGGTGACATAACTCCGCTCTGTGATTCGCCAGATGTTCCGTCAGAAGTCAAAGTCTGTGGTTTAACAAAGGGGGGTGAGGACGGGGGGGGTGAGGACGGGGGGGGGGGGGCAGTCAACAACCAAAAAGACTTCAGTCACATCAGTGACCATCAATAGTAACTAGCTAATGTAACATATTTAACCACTGTGATGCACAAGAACAGAGTGAAATGGACTAGTAGTACTCAAAATCATCACAGGACCAGTTAAGCGACCAGCGGCGCTCTGTTAGCTTAAAAAAAAAACACAACTAACACCAGAACAGTGGTTCTAGTACTGAACTGCAGCCACTAGTGAGACAGCTCTGCTGTCCTAACCTAAAGGCACTAGCACTCTCCAGCTAGTGCCATGCAACATCCAAAATAAAGCTGAAAAGCAAATAAAGAAATCAAATTGAACATCCCTGTGCTGAACGTGTTTACTGACACCAACGCTGCAGGAACTTTCCCTCCGATGAGCTCAATCCTTCATTCTAGGAAGCATTATCAGCAACATTCAACTCCTCTAATCAACCCGTCAAGACAACGTCTCACCATCATGATTGCTACAGAGGATTTGGTTTGTGATGGAAATATTATTTTGGGGGAAAAAAAATATATATTGAGTACAAGTAAAAACAATGTAGCAAACATAACACCGTCTTAGAATTCATGATTTACACATCAAAACACAATTCATTATCTTTTTAGAAAGGAAACATGAGATACATCTTTTATTCACACTTTACAAAAAAAGCTAGCCTTTTAATCTACTACAATACTAATGCCATTCAGGAAAAAAAAGAATCAAACTGGACACATTGGTTTCCATTAGAGAACAAAATAAAAGTTAAAAGACAAACATGTAGGGGGAAACAAATGGGACGAGAAACCTTGATCTGAGGACTAAACGTACACTTCCTATTTACTGGCTTCCCTCTCGCTTTAAAAAAAGTCATTTCAACATATACATTAAAGTAAATTAGATCTTTATTCACTAATATGATGGACCAGAGAGTGAGGGGAGCTACATCTCAATCAATCAAGTGCCCATCACCTGGTGGATTTTCGTAAAAGCATGTCTGTCGAATTAATTCTTCGTTGTTTTTTTTGGTTGAGAAGTCTACAAATTTCATTCATCGCAACATTCCTGCCTGGCATTCAGAGAGAAATAGCTGAGCTCACTGTCCCTCATCTCTCGTTCGTCCAAAAAGCAGAGCAAAGTGGGTCTTCCACCTTCTCCAACGCAGAGGTAGGGGGTCCACAGATGGCACTAGTGACGAGGGGAAGAGAACTATACAGAGTGGTTGAGCAAAGGGGTTTTAAAAAGACACAGCTTGAGTAATATAGGGGGGGAGGGGAGGTCTGAGGTTGGGCAGTTGAGGGGTATAGGGTGATGGACAGGCGTAGGAGATTTAGATTTCATGGCCATGGAAAGGAGCAACGGGATAGATATTTTGGGGGTTCTGGCCGTGGAGCTGTGCTAAGGTACAAATAGGGAGCAAACAATCAGAGCGAGTGGATTCAACACAGATTACACATCCTACTCGTGTTCCGTAAGGAGGGGAGAAAGCATACCTGATTACTAGAGAGCTCAATGAATAGGAAGAATATACACATCATCATAACATTGTCACAGCTCATAAAAAAGGAAATCAACATCAACAAAAACCAATAAAAGGACATAAAATCTTCACAAATGTCTCAACAGTATTTAAAAATAAAAGGAGAAAAGGTTGTTCAGGCGTTCGTCAAATGTAAATAGTGCAAGACAACGACAACTGCTACAGTGAGGCACGATGTTTTTCTTGTACATGTGGGATTAATAGAAGTATGGGTCACACGTCACTAGTGGGAGTGAGTGTGTGTGAGACGTATCGATGAACAGATGTGGAGTCACTGGTGGGCTGCGACTCATCCTTGCGCGTCCTTTAATCTGAACTGATGGCAGCAGTGTGGACCAATGGCTTTGATAATGGGCAAGAAGCAACAGGCAGACTACTCTGTGGTCTATTTACAATTGCAGCAATAGGCCGGCATATCAAATCAACAGCAGGGGGAGAGAAAAGAATTAAAATACTGATACATTAATTACAGCCAATATCTAGGGAGTGCAAAGTAGTGACAGTGAACGCCTTGAACAACCTCTTCTTACGTCTTTTGTACAAGCTGGTAATATCAATTCATCTCAACATTAACTGGATAAAAATTTAGCCATAGTTTACAATACAATCTTTTTTTTCTTTTTTTTTTTTCAAATCTGATCATAATTTACTCTTAGTACAAAAAAACGCCAGAAAACAGGTCTTTTGTGGTTCATATACAATCATGTAAAGACTGAGTCTAGATTTCTATTCTGTACAAACACTTGTGGGAAAAACCACGGCTTTGTGTATGAATTTATGGCTGGGGAAAGTCACTACTGGCCTCAGAGACAGTGCTACAGATCTGCCTGCAAATTACCTGTGTTGTGTCGAGTTGTGTGTGTCTGTAAGCTTGCATGTGTGGAGTTGGATGGCAACTCCAGACAGTGAGAGGAATGCTGGTTTTTACTCCTGTGTATTAGCCATTACTCGCTCTCTCTGCCTAAAAGCAAATCGAGACAAAGAAAAAGATTTGTGAAAGCCCCTTATCGCTTTGCCCATCAGCCTAAATCCCGTGACCAAAAATGGGGGTACGTGGGCCACATGAGCTCCTTAGCACAGACCTCACAACTATACAAGCTGGGGTTAAAAACAGTCTGCAAACAAGATGGTAGCTGCCCTCAGTTTCTCGCCATAGCCTTCCTTCACAAATTAACACGACGTACAGCCCGAGGGAAACCGGGCGAATGCAGTTCTCGGGACGTCTGATTCTCGGGACATCTGTGGGATTGGTGGCTAACGCACCAGGGTCGGGGTCACAGGTGTAGACTATCTTGTAGCACCGCGGGAGGCCGTGACCACACGAAAAGGCCTCAGCACCTCAGAATGACAGCGGGGGAATCTCACCTCATGCAAGCCGTGCTACAGCCATCTCCGGGGCCGCTTAACTACCAGCTAAAGGCTGATCCGACCCAACAACATACGACTCAACTGATAAGTGAATCCTAAAAAGAGACTGAGAAAGTACACCGGCTGGGGGGGGGGGGGGGGGGGGAACAAGCACGAGCCAATGATGGAGGTCGGAGGCTGACGAGTCTGCTGTCGATGCTGGTTTCAGATTTATACAGGACAGACAGACCACCAGCTAGGGAACGTCGTCCCCTCAGCCACTTCTCAGCTTCCCCTCGCTCTAAAACCAAACGGTGGCCCATGTGACCAATCTGAATGAGCTACCATCCCCTGTAGTAGGAAAGACCGAAGCAAAGTGGGTGGGTGGGTGGAGTTTGAGGAGGAGAGGGAGTCCAAAACACAAAATATGATACACGAACAGGACTGAATCAAGCAGTTAAAAAAAAAGAAGAAAAAAAGAAAGAAAAAAAACGGAGAAAGAAAAATATAGATTATCTATAACATTATACGAAATCCCTGTCGGCCAGACCTCACTGTACGAATATTTTACAGGTTGTGTATTTGTCTTCCTCCTCCGGTGTGGTGGAGGGAAGAGCTGGTAGTGGGGAGGGAGGGAGGAGGGTCTGAACGGGAGAGGCAGCTTCCCCCGGTGACGTGGCGGGGGACTCACTACCTGCGTGCAGGCAGGTGGAGCCCGTTGACCTGGGGGGGCAGATTGGGCAGGAGGAGCTCCAGCTGGCTGAAGAGGGAGAAGTGGTCGGAGGGGATGTGGGGGTGTGGGCAGCCGCTGACATTGTTCTCTAACAGCCAGTGGGGGTCCAGGGGGCCCAAGATACCCAGCACGTTCAGGTGAGGCTTGGAGTAGAAAATATAGTCGATGACACCCTGAGGAGAGAAGACGAGGGGAGTCACCTCAAAAGCAACACATCCTTGATATTAAGCCTATAAAGAAGCAGCCGTATTAACCAGATCTGTGCCGCCAGTGCACTCACCTTGAAGTCGAAGGTGTAGTTGGTGTAAGGCATCAGGCCGTCCTCGTAAGCGGTCTTCAGCTTGAAGCCGTGGGTGATCCTGCCGTTGGACGAGCTGCTCTTGCCGTTGCAGTTGAATTTGGTCAGGCTGTCGCTGTAACGAAGCTCCTTGAAGTCCTTGTGGGTGCAGTCCACCCCACCAGTACTTAGGTACTCCACCACGCCTGAAGAGAGGGGAGATGAGCGGTCGTCTTCATCAGAATGAAGGAAAGTCAAGCGGCACTTCAAGGTCGCAACAGACCGAGAGAAATCAGTTCGGCCTTTCTAGCATCAGACGGCCTTTCTAGCAGTACGGGTTGTAACATAAAGCCATGCTTCACTTTTCAGGCACATTTGAAATAAACAAAATATGAATCTGTGTGATTGTTGAAGTTATTGTGAGGGCCACAATGATCGCTGCTGTACACATGAAGCAGGAGAGGCTGAATACCTTTTCAGGACAACTTTAGCTTGAAGAAATTTGTCAAAATAATGGATTGATAAACTATTGACTAAACTCTGCGTGGTTTTATTTCATGCTAATTAACTGCCAAAACATTACCACCGCAAATAATGATTCATTTCACCATTGATTAATCAGCAGATTATGTTCTCCATTAACTGATTGTTTGTTCTATAAAATTGTACAAATCCACCACATCTCAAGAGGCCGCGGTGACTTCAAATTAGATTTGAACCAAACGTGTGTTTAAAGGCGGATATAAAAACCAGTTTGGAGCAGACGACAGCTGATTAATCAGCCGATTTCCACCATCCCCAGAAATGAATAATCAAACTATATTACTAAGTGACATCCAAGTCAAAGTAATAAATACCTAAATAGATGTATAAATCTGTAACTGATCATCAAATAACCATCTGTCTTTTTGTCGTGCTCCACTCCGGACGGCTTCTTTTGCATACATCGCTTTTATGAAATCAGTCTTATGTCAAATTAAATCATTAGTAAGAGAATTTCCTGGAGTGTGATTTGATGGACTATATTGCTGAAATATGTTCTATTTATTTACAACGAGCAATGCGCTGGTCTGTGAGTTACGACTGGCAAAGACTGTTAGACGCCTCTCTCAGAAACTATTCATGTTGGTGCAGATCTTCGGGTCTAGGAGGATCCTAAAGTGTGCAACTTCATCTTGTGAATGGACAGTTACATGGCTGGATTATCTGGAAGGGAGAACGCCAAATTGTCAAGTAAGTTCAAGACGACTTCTGTGGGGAGTAATGAACTGAAGATATGACACAAATACCACTCAGTTTGCCAGTGCAATAAGGCTATACATACATACAATCTTTAAAAAAAATAGTCATTTGGGTTATTTTGGTGATTGGGTGCTCATTCCTTTTTTCTTATTAAACTGACAAAGCAGCCATGAAGGACAGACCTGCTTATCCAGAGAAGTTTTTGAACACATCGTTAGGGAAACAACCTAAAGGATTACCCGTCACCGTTTTAGAATCTTCAATGTACAAACAAACAAACGAACCTCTGCGGTCAGATAACGCACCGCTCTATTAGCCCCGCCTACTTACCAGAGTCGGGCAAGGAGTTGAGGTCAGCGCACAGCACCAGTGGAATGGCGTTGATCTCCCCAGAGACAGAGGACAACTTGAGGCTGCGTGTGGCCTTGTCCACTATGTTCTTCACCTCCGACAGGAACATCATGGTCTGGACCAGCTTGACATCGGAGTACTCCGGGTCCCAGTGCATGTGGGCGTTGGCCACCAGGAGCAGCTGCTTCTCCATGCCGTGGAGGGACTTTCCAGCTGAGAGGAGGGAGAGAAGCAAGCAGGGAGATGTGACGCGGACAGGAATTCCGGCTCATGAATCACACAGCCCCAAGAACGGTCCGTCATTCATGGAGCACCTACAATCCTCAGGTAAGCGAGTTTCCGACCACAGTCGAGTCAGAATTAATTATCGCATTTGGCCAAAGATGAGCACAGTGTCTACTCACAGGAGGCCTCCATCATCTCTTTGCGGACCTCGAGCAGCGTCGCTACCCCGATGTTGTCCTTGGTCATCACCCTGTTCAGCATAGCCTCCGAGCCCTCGGAGTTAGCCATGGCCAGCTGGTTGAACTCCACAGTGTGCTTCTGCACTGCGCTGAATCTGGAGATAAACAGGAGGAGGGGAGAGAAGGCTTAAACCAGGGGTCGGCAACCCGCGGCTCTGGAGCTGCATGTGGCTCTTCGGCCCCTCTGTTGCGGCTCCCGGAGTCCTCCGTCCACACGGCGTTTAAGCATCGTTTTCGAAATGATCTCCGTCCCGACTTAAACGCCTGAAAACGAATATCACATGACTATTCACGTACACTGGGCATGTAGTGGGTGCCGGTCCTACTGGTTTCCCTTCCGTGCGTGTGTTGTGTTTGGTAACAGCAGCAGCTGTTTTCTGCCTCTGTTGCCAGATTCGTCAAACATTCACAAACATATTGCTGGAGATCTAAAAGCCACATCTCATATATATTGCGGGGATTACGATTGTACAAGTGTAGCACTACATCACAGCCACGTATAAAGAAATACATTGAAGAAAATATATTTATGGAAAGATCGCATTAACCTGGATTCGAACTCTGTCGAGCAAAATAGTAAAATATTCAAAAACGACCGCGCTACGCGATCAGCCACTTGCGTCTTACGTCGCTGTCCAGCACCTTTCCCTCCAGGTGGCTGATCATGTCATGATTTGCAGACCTCCGCCCTCAGTAAACTATCAATGGATAAATCCCAAAACAGAAAAGTTAGGGAGGAATATAGAGTTTAATTCTGCGTGGATGTATTCATTTGCTTTCACTGTGAACGATGCTGGCCTATCTGTATGCTTGATATGTGGCGAGAAATTTACAAACAACAAAAAATTTAATGTTGAAAGACGCTTCCAGAACACAAACAGCATTTGCTGGAAAGTATCACACTGGAGATGAGCGATTCCTCTGCTGCAGCAAACTCTCCTCTTCATAAGAGTTTGATTTTGTTATAACACGTAAAATAGCAATAAAATGTCAACAAGTGTCTTTATTCTTGTTCTATAGTTTCATAAATACAACAAACTATAGTTTTTGTATATATATAATACAACTATATATAAAACTTTATAAACTGTGACATCAAATAGCTTTTGCGGCTCCAGACGAACTTTATTCGGTGGAAAATAGATCAAAAAGGCTCTTTGGATAGTAAAGGTTGCCGACCCCTGGGTTAAGGTTTGTAAGCATTGTCAAAGATGAGTTCATGAAAACAAGCTTCATTTAGGATGCGCTGCAAACAGATCGTGGATCAAGTCTGAAATCACAAGTCTCAGTTTAGGATGACATCTGGAATTTCTTGGTATTACAGAAACTTGTGAATGAAATCCTATTTAAAAAAATTAAATTAGCTTCTTTTCAACTTGATCTCCTCTTTCCAATTGATGTATGTAGTGTGAAAAACACCTGCAGTTATGTTTTATTTTTGTGTTAGTGTGATCGTTACATTACAGTTGACCATGTTTTGGCTGACTGTGATATTTAACCGTCGAAAGGCCACTCAAGGCTGCTAGCATATGGCATGTTTTATGAGTTATTAAGGCAATTAAGCCTCTTACCTCGGTGTAAAAGAGGAACTTAGTTTCAGAAGGTGTACTGTTGTAGGTTTAGGTGGAAGATTCTTCAATGCTCGTGCAATGCATCCTTGTACATGTTAGGATACAGCAATGAATTTAAGAATTGCTTCAATAACAGGAAGATTGGATTTTTCTTATCTTCGAAACTTAAGAGAAGCAGTTACCGAAATATCTAAACTAAGCGGAGCAATCTTCAGGCTCAACGGTACTGCAGCTGTGTCCTTCAATCGCTCATGCATGACAACACTTTTAATCATGTAGGCTGTTGTATTATGTATTCATACATGTCTTTTTTCCACCTAACCGACTTTAACAGAGACTAACATTGTTCTCCCAAAGCTCTGAGAAGCTCCTCAGACTCACTCACATTTGGTTAATTGGTAAAACTTGATGCCGCTCAATATCAGAGCAAGAAAACAAGCAGAAGTCTGACATAGTGCAACATGATGATTTAAATACCAACTTAGGGAAAGCTATAAGATTAATGACACGCAGTACAATACATTTTTATAAGAGTGGAAATTAAAACCATTCAACTTATCTGCTTCAGTAGAATGCAGAGATCAGCACTGCCAGCTGCTGTATGGACCAAACCTCAGCCTTCTATGCGTTTAAATGAATGTCAAATACATGCTTTTTTATTGGAGGCTAATAATGGTCACATGTATTGTTTTTACCTCAACACTAGAAGCTGTTATTCAATATCAAAACTCTACAACAATTCATTCTGTTTAATCTCAGATAATTAAGTTTGTTATGATTTACATATAAAAAGAAAAACAATGTCATTATTTAATGATATCACTTATTAAAAACTGGACTGATATTTTTTTCATGTCGTCTTGGCAGAGTACCCAAACAATTTAGCATCGTATTCGTATAGTCAGGACAGCTGAAAGCAGCGAAATGACAGCATCAAAAGCAGAGATTGTCTTTTTTATTCCACAATGTCGCTTTCTTGTACCTACGTTACCTACAACACGTCCATCAACAGTTTAGAGATTCTGCTGTTATGCGTGTAGCTGCTAACAAAGCCTCAGGATGCAAACAGACACGAGTAGCAGCTACAGAGGTCTGATGAGCAGACGTCTTTGTTGCTCCACATCAGCGGATTTCTATTTTCAACTTGAGAAATCACTTAATGAAATGCATTAGCCTTAACTCGGCTCTCTGTGGAGCGGCAACACGCTTTATACAACTTTTCCCCCACATATGCAATAGTACTTGCCAAAACCTGGAAACAGACTTTAATGAGCGAATCCCATGTTGTGCTCCTTTAATGCAAATCAACATTAACAGCTAGTGTTCACTGACCACAACAACAATCTTTAAAAGTGCTTTCTCACATAACACCCCACCACTGTCGAGGGTCAGAAGTGTGCTGGATATCGTAAGTAGCGATGGCTGACTCATAAAAGCACCACTTTCATATTCTACAAACAAACAAACAAACAAACAAACAAACAAACAAACATGTGCAAGTTTCTCAAAATATGGATTAAAAAAATTCAGTAATCAAATCGATGTGCTTCGGTATAAAAAGAGCCCGTTATGAAGATTGCTGTCAATGTCAACCCCCAATATTCTGTCTCAAAACATCTCGCTTTTGTAGCCTACGAATGCAGACGGCTTGTGGTTTCACAACTGTGAAAGTGGCGTCTGAAGGCTACAACAAAGAGACCTGCTAGTTTGCAGAATAGCCAAACTGGTTCGGTAGGTCAGCAGTGGTAGTTCCACACCGCTCAACAAAAACAAGACACCGTCAACCGCAATTAATAACAAAAGAAAGCACAGGCTTCAGTTTCCCAGCATTACAGATTTGAGTGAAATGCTTATAAAGTCATAACTCATTTCTTTGTTAGAATTATTGCATCTGCTAAATGGAGGAAAAATCATACACGCTTAGTATAAACTATAAATGCACAACAATAACACTGTATAAGTCACTTAAGCAACAATATTAGGAGCTATCCTAACTCTAACCTCATGAAGTTATTAACTGGATTCGGACTTGGATGAATAAATAAAATCAAAAAATGATATATAATGTTAAGAAGATGAATCAAATAATTGTATGTCCTAATTCTATTCAACAAGATATATAGGACAATAACTGCAAAAATAGTGAGTACATACTTTTCTGTTTTGTAGAAAATCGCACAACCATCCACGTGTTTACGGTCCGACTCCGACATAGTCCTGGCTCGTGACTTTGCACTGAAGAACCCTTCGTACCCCTGCTCCTTCAGCTCGGGCAAGAAGAAATTGTAGTACTGCTCCGTCTCAACTTCCTGTAATCAACAAGAAACGGGTCAGGATGGGCAACGGGAAAGATTGACAGCCACTCGTGTATAACAAACACCTCCTTCTGAAAAGAACAAAAAAAATTAAAAAAAATTTGTATACAAGACTGGTGAACAAAGAGCATTTATTGGCGTGCATAAGCTGTGGCTTTTATTGTGTTTACTTGAAGTGTGGCAAAAAAAACCGTCCTGCTATCGCCACCCAACCCAAATCTTTTTATCGTGTTGGATTTGCATTGATAAAGTTTAGTTCATTTCAGTGGAAACCTGAAGACATGCTTTGACGTCCATCTCTCACCTGCAAACTGATGACGTCCGCATTGCAGCCCATTATCTCCTGCATGATGGATTTCTTCCTGTACTCCCAGTTTAGAGCCCAAGAGGGGCAGTAGCCGTATAGCTGACGTGTGGCGTACTTATCACACAGCACATTGTAGCACATCACGGAGAACAGTGCTGTGGGGAGAAATGGACAAACGGGACGGAACTTAGAACAGCTGGAGAAGCTGTTGATTTATTGCCTCAGATATTTTTAGTAGGGGACGTTTCCACAGTTGTTTAATTACCAGTCTTAAAGTTAAATAACCATAATAAAGCCGAGCTCAGTGCTGTATTCTTTTTTCCTGTCTACACATGAAAACATTCATTTTACACAGCATTTGGTAAACAAGGTAAATTCTATACCACTTAAAAAGAGAATTTTGGCAACACATCCAAATAGATTTTGTGTGTGTATGCATGTGTGGTTTTGTTGTTGTTGTATTTATTGATTTATTTCTCCCAACATAAAGTTTGGTTGGTTGTGTCATCCGTTAAAGAGCATCAACCTCTGGTATTACCTGAGGCCCGTGTTCGGTCTGGTTCCTGGAGGGAAATCCATGACCGGGCTGGGGGCTGCTCTGTTGGTACTGAGCAGAAGGGAAACAATGGTTTAATATGGGGGACAACATGAACACAGATGTCAAAACAATTTAGTTAAAGGCCCGTTAGCTATTGGGTTCACAATTTCACCACCTATATCTATTGATGACATTTTTGGGGGGAAATAAAAACTGGCAATATGCAATTCCTGTTCCGGTCTCAGAACTGCCGGAGAGAGGGGGGACGGGACGGGGGACTCACTGCGCTTGATAGCCCCTGCCAGATTGTCTAACAAGTAGTTGAGCAGTCTCCGCGTGCCATCAGGTTCCTGGTAGAGGCTCATAATTTCTTGTGCAAGTGGGTTTCCTGGTGAAGGAAAAGCAAAAGTGGGCTGAATCATTGCTAAGAGAACAATGGGATTTCAAGGCTAGAATGGCTACAAAAAAAATGATTGATAAGCCACTCACCTTTCAACCCCAGTGTTTGTAACTGAAACAGTTTCCCCAATTCAAATGGCAGAACTCGCAACTGGTTGTTATTTAAAAGCAGTTCCCTGTGGAGGACATAGGGGAATTTGATTATTAGAAACCAGCCCTCCTGAGAAACAACCATCTTTATTGCCGTTGAAAAACAGTGTTTGCCTACGCCATGCTTTCCTGCTTCAGACTGAGTATTAATGTGAACTTAATGTGGAAGAACATTGGCAGGTATCCTATGGATCTATGATTGATTGAAAAAACAGTGTGTAGCATGTGTGAGAGTTTAAGATCAATGTTGTGACAGCTGTACCTGAATTATGGGTTAATTATAGCCTAAAATTACTAACCTGAGAGAGACCATGTTGCCGAGCTCTGCCGGCAGGCTCCTGATCTTATTGGATGAGAGATCCAGGTACACCAGGTTGTGTAGTTTGGCAATGTCTGGCGGGATGCGTGACAGTGAGTTGTCACTAATGTGCAGGGCAGTAAGATGGGTGAGAGACCAGAGGGCTGTGCTGAGACTCCTTACTCGGCCTGCAGTGACGGTGGCAAAAGAACACGCACGGGAGAATTAAATTCAGTTATTTACGCACCTCTCAACAAAGCAAAAACATGGAATAACTTGTTTCCCATTGGTGTGAATGGGTCAACACTGGGTTGAATGATTTCACAATAGTTAAGATGATGCTTGTGCGTAACTGTAGGACCGCATTCATTTCCCGGAAAACAAGAAAACAAGGACAAACAGAATCACGTTAAGACTGTTGATTACACACACCATGTTGCCTCTTAAGTGTAAAACTGTTTTACAGTGACCTTTTTCAAACCTAGCAAAACACAGTTCAGAATTTGAGCTGTGATTATTTGTCAATTAATCAATTTATTAACAGAAAATAACCTAACAACTATAATAATGGACAAATCCATAAATTGATTTTTGATGGATAATGCCTATCATAAACTGGTCCCTGCATCTGTTCTGGTTAACATGTAGATATATGATGATTGAGTTTCCTATAAACTATATTTAATATAATTGAGTTTTGGGCTGTTGGTCAAGCAAAACAAGACATCTGTTGCCCTGGGCTCTGTGAAACTGATGAACATTCAACACTATTTTCTGACATTTTTATGGGCCAAGCAGGTAATCAAGCTTGTAATTGGCAGATTAATTTATAATGGAAAAAACCCCCAAACAGCCTTACAAGGGACTGTGCAGAGCTACAATTAACAGTGACGATCCAGTAATCGTCCTTTGATGCCCAAGACCGTTTGACTCAAATAATCAAATGAATGATGGCTGAATTCCATTGAGCTGCTTTGACTTCTGGTATTGTGCATGCTGGGTCGCTCTTACAGTGGGCATTTTAATAGAACAGAGCCATGTGCTATTCCTAAAATGTCAAAATGTCTGCTGTGTAAAAGGCCTGTCACATGTGCCCAATAGGGTTTGGGTTCTGAAAGGTAGATGCACTAAGACACCACTTTACCTACTAAACTAGGAACTCCCTGAAAATACTCACCGCTGATTTCCAGCTCAGCCCAGTATGACTTCTTCCCGTTTGTTGCCTCCTCGGTAGACATTATTGTGTACATCCGCCTGGGATCCGGCGGGTCATATTTTTCCTTGGGCATTCCTATAACACTGCAGAGATCATTTTGATTTACAATATCATCCATGGACAGAGTCAAAGATCTCCTATATGCCATCAGTTGAAAGACATTTAAGGAATTTAGTCCTTCAGCTAAAGCTGGAGTACTGATTTAGGTTAGAGGAAGTGTACACATTAGCTCATCAACCACATGTAACAATTTTAAAAGGCTAACGTTACCATATGTACACATGTTGACTGAAGACATTACATGTATTAAGCCCTACCATTCACAGAGAACACGTTTTTAATTAAGATATAAAGTGATGCATTATTTACAATATTTATAATACTATACAATTTACTTTAAACGGCTTTATTTAGAGACATTGGAGTTAAGTTACATAAAAGCAACATTAACGTAGTTAGTAGCACATTCCATGCTAAACTTAGCAAACTAGAACTGAGTAAAGCTTTAATTAACCGTATACATCTGATATAAAACTGCATTAAGAAAACGAGTAAAAATAGCTACCTCTAGCTAAAATTAGACAATTCTTCCTCTCGTTGTCGCTAACTCATTAGCCTAGCTTAACCTAAATAGGCAACGTTAGCTATCAAACTATACATAACAAACGTTAAATAGCTACAGCTAGCTTGCTTGCTAACTAGCAAGATGGTAAACTAACACGCGACGTTAGTGATATTGTGCAGTTAGTCAACTGGCGTTAACGTTATTTGCGAGTAGGTTCGTTAAAAAGAAGCAAAAGTATATTAAAGGATACTGCACAATTTCTGTTTACATAATAGCAAAGCACTGACTTGCGCATTAACACTAGGCCACAAAAAAGCGCATTAGTTAGCTACCGCTAGCTAGCCTCCGAAAGCAAGAATTGGCTACTGTGTTGTAAACTGTGAGCGAAACGAGCTCACTACGCGACACAATGCTGGGTTTGCAAGAAATTGCGAGCTATTTAGCGTAGCTCGAGGTAGCTTGTTAGCTCAAAGCTAACAGATCTCAATTACTCGAAGCTGAGCGACTTCCTATCCAGATAAGTCCTACTTTAAAAAAACGACCACGGCGCTTTAATCATCTAAATAAGATTGCGGTGAAATGTCTGAGAACTGTTCAGGTCTAATGGGAATGATTGCTGTTTTTCATACCTGCAAGAGCATACCAAATCGCGAGGACGACTGCGTGTTCTCTTTTGTTTTCTAGCTACTTCTCACCCGTTTCCGCTGCTGTATCATGGCGACTGAAGGGATTTTTTTTTGCTCCCCGTCGGTAACAGCGCGTGATCCCATTGGTCAGTGTGCAGACTGTCCAACCAGCTGTTGAACCAGAGTAAATACAATCCTAAAAATGATGAGTGATGGACCAAGTTATGGATGGATGGAATACCACAGTTCAGTTTACTGTGGCTTATTTACAAATGATGCCTAGTTAGCAAACTATGGTAATGTAGTCAAAGTAATGATGTAATGGTTGCATTTGTATGGCGATCCAAGAAAGATTGCACTTATTGATAATAGGTAATTAAGAGATGCCTGATATAAAAATATGTTGACTTCATAAAACACAACAAGGCACGGCCTTTATTTAGAATACAATAATTGAACAAGACAATTCGTACAAAAATATAAATATTAATTTAGTACAGTCTTTAAAATGTAATTCAAGAAAGAACAAGTCTTTCATTTCAACACTGGCAGACATCTAGCAGGTGATCCTGCAGATAAGTGAGGGACTCTTCCACATGGAGAGGTAAGGCTTGGCCGAGGTCCGCCTGGGATCTGGACAGGAAGGCCTCCACAGCTTCACGAATGGCGGGCTTGGATATCATATCATCTGGCTTGTAAACCAAGTTGGCAAAACTGCCTCTTTGGTCAGAGACTGAGTTGCACAGATAGCCTGGGTATAACAGATGAAACAAGTTAAACCAAAATGTGCAATGTGCAATCACAAATATACTTAATATTTAACAAAAGGACAGAGCACAGGAATGGTAAAAAAGTGTATAAAGTTCCCTATTATTATATCTAAATTTGGCATCTAGTGTAAAATAAATAAATACATTTATTCAGTAGAATATATTCACAATAGTGACCAGAGATGAACCAAATACAGAAATAGAGAATTGGTAACTTATACTAAGTAGAAAGGAAAGGGAAAGACATTTGACTATGTGTCCAGGAACATCTGAGTCTTGTTAATTCTTTTTAACCATAGTAAGAACTTTTCTTTCTCTGCTGTACAAAAAAAGATTCCAATAAAACAGCTCAGTACAATCCCAGATGGTATCCCACCACATATTGCACATTTACTGGAATCTGAGGTTTCTCACGAGCTCGAAACACCGTCTGCTTAAAGTCTGCAGGACACAGGAGAGCTCTTCTAGTCAGTACAGACGTTGCTTTTGATTCTGACCAGATCACCTCACTCACCTTATGTATTTATGTATTTCTTTAGAATTTATTGAAGAAGAAAGTTGATCATGTTTTGTATAATAAGCATGTTTCATAATTCTGAGAGAAATTCCCATAAAATTATGGAAAGGAGAGCAGTTGCACACTCGTAGCCACAATGCACAAACAATTTATTTATTGATATTAACAAAGTTTCGAAATCTTTTTCAGGGTACCGTGAACAAACGTTGGTAATACCATTTAATCGTTTGTGCATCGTGGCTACAGCTAACTGCAAATACTGTTGCACAGTTTACTGGCATTTCCCAACATTTCACCTTTCATCGCTTTGTTGTAGCTGAGCAGCAACATCCAGAGAAGATGGACCAACTCTTCCCACCTCTGCCACCGTTCAGTACCATCCTGGAGAATACAGTCATGGATCAGTTCCTATGAACGGCCGTTTGTTGTGGCTAACTCATCAGTGTTTGATTGTAAATCACATATGTTAACACAACTACATCTGTGAAGAGCAACAGCTGACTGATACGGTAAAAGGTGAAAGCAAGGTGCAAGAGTGATATTCACCGAAGGGTCTGGTGTCAGAGTGCAGTACTTTAGAAAGTGAAGCAGAAGACTGAGCGACATGGGCAGAGGGGTTTTCCGTGGGCATGCATAGTCCAACAGATGTTCCAACAGCTTACATCTCAGCAGCTTGCTCTGCAGGCTCTCCAGCAACAACATCCTGGGTGTCAGAAACAGATTAGTCTGCGATAGCTCCGAAAACACATTTCAAAAAGTTAAATTTCAATTTACCTTTATGATCATTTTGTGACTCCATTTAAATGTATTAATCCCTTAAATAAATAATGACGTTGATTGCCACGCATTTGATTTTTTTTGTTAATGATATTACACGACTTGTCTCAAATTGAATATTTAAAGGCAAAATCTATTAATAATTTACTGTATGTACCAATTATAATAGACAATTTCAAAAGTCTATGAATATTCCAGTGGTACAAAACCACAGGGAAAGATGATCTTTGTATATTAAAGAAAATAGTTTCCTCCGCTCACTTCAACTTCCCATTCATGATGAAGCAAAACCGGCTCATCTTGCCTCCCTCACTCGACTCCTCTGTCCTCCTCCTCACCCCTCACCTGTGTGCTCGCAGAGGTATATTGCTGATGAGCATATGGAAGAGCTCCTGGGACAGCTTGACGGAGTTTAGAGCCGGAGAACGGTCCACCTCAAGAGCCAAGGACAGCATCCTCTGGAGGATGGACACCATTCTGCACGGGTCAACGGGACAAAAACTTAAAATGTGGGGAAAACAGGCATAAAAGCAGCCGTAATGATATATTCATGCATAGAACAACTCATCATAAAAAAGAAACTATTTAAGAATGTGTGATTGACCTGATTAGTTCATCCCTCTCTCTGGCTGCTTCTCTAGTCTCTCCATGCGCTGTTGATTTCATAATGGCAGAGAAGAGCCACTTGATGACCTCCCTGGAAAACAAATAAACATCCACATTATTACTATCACAAATAAAAAGTATGAACTAAAAACTTTACTATTCTTAATCTATGAACATTAATGTGATCACCGTAGGATAGAGTGATGTGCAATATTATGTTGTATACGTCATAAAGTAGCCTTTATCACAACGTGAGTTTAAATGTTACGTCTTCTCTTGAACCCTCAATTTCTTAAGGCTGCTGTGAGTTTTGTTCACACCAAAGAGGTGGGGTTTTTTTTTTTTGGCAATCATCCAATAACGTGCAACATTAACAGAGAATAGCAGTGCATTTAAAATCAAACGCCACTGTTGGGACACATAGGGAGATGATGCCATTGCAGTGACAAAAAGCCAAGTAAAAGTACATTACAGTATGAAGGTCAGTGTGTGGGAATGATCATTTGTGTGGGAAGTTTACAGGTTTTGATCCCCTGAACTAAACATAAACATTTTCAACACAAAAAATAAATAACATGTGCACCTGACACGAGGGAACTGCAGATCACATGACAATGTTGACTTGGCAATAGAGCGGTGGAGTGCAGAGATGGAGCGTTTGGCCTGCAAGTCGTCCTCCAAAGTCTGCACAATATAGTCCAGGAGCATACGCACAACCGCACACGGATGTCTCTTTGTATGGGAACAAGGAAGCAGGGGCGGGCACGGATAGGGACATGTCAGTGTACTTAGATCACAAAAAAAGCTATTCTGCTTTAAATATGTCTGCATACTACGGCAGAGTGAAATAAATATCTAAATACTTTTTTTTTTTTAACCAATGACACATTTTGCTATCTGGGATAGTACCTGATCGGCCATGACTGAGGTCAGCAACTCCCAGTCCCATGGCACTGTGGTACCATCAGCCATGTGGTGTCTGCAATCAGAAAGCAGTTTTAATCTCTAACTCTAAATATGGAAGAGACAAGATGGAAGGAGGGACGTAAAGGACAGATCAATCATTTAAATAGGACAAATAATACATTACTCTGTTTCCTAGAGTCGCTCACCTCTGTGTCCTCATCAGCAGATTAAAGGCCTGCACGCACAGGTGATGAGGACACTGCAGGTCGAGCAGAATGCCCCGCAGCAGGTGGGAAGTGATATCTCTGGGTGGATAGTAACCGGGCTGCAGCAGGTCAGACAAGAGCTGCAAAGTGCCCTCTGGGTAGTTCTCATCGATGGTACTGTAAACCAGGCTCAGGCTCTGACGGCACAGCACCTCTGGAGCTCCAAAACCCTTCTCTTCTTCTTCATCAAGCTAAAAAAAAAAAGAAAATAGATTCTGTACATTCCGCCAAGCACATAATCATGTGCAAAGAGAGCAACGGAAACAGAAAGATTTGGAGAAATGTCTCTTACCGGGGCTTGAACTGCTTCAGACATTATTTTCCTGAGCGTAACTGGGCACACAAATTGCCGGTCCTCTCGACTGGCCACCCTAAAGTCCATATCAAATGGGCTCTCTTTGTTCACTTCGTCTCCGTCGCTACCCTCTTGCCAATGAAAAGACACTGGACTGTCAATGCCCAGATCCCCACTGTATGTCCCGGCCCCAGATCTGTCATCCATGTCCTCATTGGACACTGACAAAGGAGGTTCATTAGGGACGCTCCACTGTAGGGTGTCAGAGCTGTTTGAGGCCCTGTCAGCCTTGAGCTTCTCCGACTGCCGTTCAGTCGGACTCTCAGCTAGTGCCTGCTCAGGGGTGGGTGTTGGGTCGACTTGGCTCATAAGGTTTGGAGATATGGGATTTGTGTGGGACAGAGAGTCTCGATCAAAATGCTGAGAAAGGTTTGGTTCTGTGGGGGGAGAGTTGGGGAATAAGGGATCAGAGAGATAGCTTTGTCCAGACTGCCCCTTGTCTAGTTCCAGTTGTACCAGCTTGGAGCAGACGACTTCTTCCTGTAAGGAATGCTGTGCTTCACCTTGGGATGACAAATTGGATGTTGGAGGAGGGGTGAGCACGGATGAGCAAAAGTCCTTTCTCTTGTCTTCACGAGTGCTGGGCTCCTTTGAGGTTGCAACAGAGCCCCCTTTGTCTGAGCGGGGAGAGTTAGCTGGGGTCTGTAGAAGCGGAGATGTTTTACCATTTAACTGTGTGTTCGTAAATGTATTACTGGTCTCTTGCTCTTCCTGTCTGACGAGAGATTCAACCACCGTAGACTCCAGCGAGGGATCCAGGTGAGTACCATTTGATTCCGTAGTTATCCTTAAATTACTAATGCATTCTGGTGCTTCACTATTATTGTCTAGTTTCAGTGACATTTGTGTACAATCTTTGTTTAAATAGACGGAACACTTTGTTGTTTTCAGTTCTGCAATGTGAGTTTGAAGGAAAGGCAATCGTCTTAATTTTACAATTGCTGTGCGATGATGTGTTTGAGAATCCAAAGGTCTCTTCTTTGGCTTTAGGCTGCAACAGTCCGTCTGTAGTGCAAAAACAGTTGGGTCTCTTGATGAGCTTTCCTTCAAGTTACAATCTTGTTTGTTTGAAGTTTGATTTGTATTCGTACTTTCTATATTTATGCGAGTGTCATCTGGTGGCAAATTCTTTGTCTCCAATTTTGTCCCGTGTGCTACGTCGGTCTCAGTCAGGTCTACCACCGTCAAGGCAGAGGCATTTTGTCTTTTGTGTTTCAGCTCTGGAAGAGTCCATCTGGGATCGGTGAGGTCAATATAAAGCTAGAAGAGAGAAAAAGAAACGGTAAGCATCATGTAATTACAGGGAAGAATGTCATGGCTTCTGATTCTGTCAGTATAAACACAGTTCTAACTGACTTTCCTCTTGGCCAATAAGGTTAAAAAGTATATGAAGTTGTGAAACTTGTATTTTGAGCTGATAATCCACACTTCTGAGAAGGCATCCAGATATTTCACCACAACCTTAATATGGGGGTATCTCTCCCTTTCATATCTCTGGTTGTATTAGGCCATTGTGGAAATCATTGAGTAATGCTGCTTTATGGCAAAATTGCAATATTTTCATTTGATATGGCCATGCTAGAGAATGTAAACAAAGAATAAAGTACTGAAAACATATTACATTTAGCAGGACAACCAAAATCAGTAGAGCAAAAGCCACAAAGCAATCAATAGAATGCATCATATTGTATTGATAGCTTGCCAGGGCGGGGCCTGACGCACCCTAGAGCTGATGATACGATCAGCTCAAATGGACACACCTAGAATTCCCATCATGATGTAAAGGTATTTCACCACCACAGGATTGTGGGAACAGACACGCCGCCAAACAAAGTCAAATTGAATCCATGTTCATATATCATAATAACAAAAGGAACAGCCCAATTAGGTTAAGTTACACGTGAAGCTTTGCCAAGGCAATATATCTTCATGACTCTTGTTAGCTTTATCTGACAAACTCACCACGACAAGGCAGCAGGAATAGAGGAGATACAATCTCTATATTTACCCGAGGAAAGCTGAAACACTGTACGTTTTTGTTCGGTTTAAATTGCGATTAATTAGCTACAGCTGCAGCGACATCTTGAGGACATTAAAAGTTAGTTAGAACTCGTTTCTACCTTCTTATACAAGTTACAGACAATGGTTTCCCCAGTAACTGCCGAGGTAGGGGTCGCGCGCGTGTTGTCTCACCTGTGGGACGTTGAACGTCGGACCGATATCAACTCGCACTGCAGTGAGGGGCAGCGGGTCAGGTTTGGTCGTAAGGTTGCTGAAGGAGCCGACGATCTCCACATCAGAGTCTTCGTTATCACTGTCGGAGCTGAGAGTGATCACTTCATCCATGTCTCCTCACCCTTTGAGCCTCACAACGAGACAGAAACTTCAGCCGCTTACGTCGGGTATTAGTACCTGAAGCGGATCCATGATAGTCGCCCCAGTCCCAACGAAGGAAGAGCCAACACACACAACGTTAACTCTACATGTAACCGTACGTCCTCTGGCATTTCCGAACAAAATCCAATGACATTGCGTCCACACTGTTGAATCAACTGTATAACTGACAATCCGAAAAATTTGACGCTTCCTGTTTTTTCTTGTAATTCTTCTTCTAGCGTATGGATGGATCACACTCAGCTACACAGTTGCAAACGGCACCACCTACTGGTGTGTGAAGACTCAACCTGCCACCACTTCCTCTAATGAAACCTGTCCTCTAGCTTTGTGCTACCCAAAAGTTTGACACAGTTTACTCATTTGGTTTCTCCAAATCACCCAACACACATGCCCGCTCGGTGACTTTTAATCAAATTGCAGTGAAGCCAGTTGGAATCCACTCCTCCACCCTTTAGCTTGTTTATTAACCCCGTCACATGACCTTTGCTTTTATTGTACACCTGTTTTATTGCGCTTTTAATGGATGAATGGTTCCATTTCATTCTAATTAGGCTTCAGGTGATAAAAACAAATACCGGAACATTTAACTTCATGCACAAACAAAAAAACATTTTATGGAATTAGATCACATTCAAAAATGCACCATAAAATGTAGGCTATCTCCTATGGAGCAGTACAATATGCAAGAGTCTACCCAAAACACTACTGGATTAATTCTAAAGATCCAATTAGGTATAATAAGTTAGACCTGTGCTTAGGTCAAAATGTCCGCTGTGAAAAAGGTCTATTGGAGACACTTTACTGACAAACGTGCAACATTTAGAAATGCTGACATAATGAACTATCTAGTCAAAGTGATAGAAATTTGCATTAGTTATAAATCAGTCAAACAAAGTAGTCATGATGACCTAAAACAAAAAAAAAATTATTTTCTTTTTCTTAGAACACCTTTCTCTTGTTTCTTTTGTTATTCGACAACTTAGTTACATTAACAATTAATAATAATAATAACTTTATTTATATAGCACCTTTAACAACAGAGTTCACAAAGTGCTTTGACAGTCAAGGCAGCAAAAACAAGGCAATAATAACATAAATCTCAGTGAGACCGTTGGATACGTTAAAAATAATAAAATAATAAAAGATAAAAATAATTGCAAACAAAATAGAAATATATATATATATATATACACACATACTGTAATGGTAAAATATGTATTAAGTATAATAATGGTAAAATATATTTTAGTATCTTGGGATGTTTTGAAAGATGTTGTTCTACTGATGGGAAAGTACAGAGACAGGAAAAGATCACTGCAGTCCTACAGAGGTATTTAATTAGTTCATGAAACCAATGTCCTATCTTCCAAGGTTGTTCATATGCACACACGGGAAGAAACATTGTTTCTGACCTCTGTATGAGACTGACTCCCAGTTGAACGCACCTGGAAGACGCAAAACAATGAGCAGAACAAATCAACCTTTGTCCAAAAACCTATACTCCCTTTTCCTTTCCTATGAGGTAACTAAAGGCGTGATTCTTGTATGCATAAAATATGATGTGCCTTGTACTTCGTTGACAGTGTTTGCACAGTTCACTGAGATACGTGTCTGTGTGTCCGCTCTCCTGCTTGCAAGCATTAAATTGACTCTTACTACTTTGAGCATTCATCAGACTCTGTTTATTTAATCAACTCTTATCCCGCATCTACATAGAAATATTCCACAACAATACACATACACATAAAATCTCATTACTGACTTGAAGTGAACAAAGAAATGAATCACACATGAGTGTGGTTGCTATAGTCACTAAACATGACAGATGTGTTTCATATATGCTATAATATACACACCGGTAAATATAAATCATATCTCCCTATCTTCAGTGAGCTTTGGGACATTGTGTAGTCTCACACATCACCACTGGAGTGCACTAGTGTTGTGCAGATGATTTTGAAACATCCCAAATATGACCTTTAGCCTTTACAGGACGGATTGTAGCAATCAAGCATCCGTGCTTTCCTGATAGAAATGTCCCTAAACGTGATCTGTGAACAGAAGCTCAGAAATAACCTGATTTAAGATAATGTTGTTTTGGTCTTATTCACCTGCCCCCGCACTTGACTGTACACAGTCAGGCAAATATATTTTCTCTGTTCTGTTCTTTTATACCTCTCTGATCCCTGAGGATGCATTTCTGATACTCGGTGGACTCACTGGACAGTGTCGTACAAACCCTTGTGTTATAATGATACAAACACAGTATCGGAGTTGAGTAGGCTCTGGGGAACAAATGTAATAAAAACCATTTTTTGTAAGCCACCCCCAGATGGCACATAACATGGTATTTTACAGCGTCCTTATGTGATAAGCATGGACGAGAGCTTTGAGTGTTTTGTGGTGCATGGCATCACTAAAAGCTGCTTCCTTTCAATGGGAAACTGTGACACATATACACATAGGCACACATGTGTCGAGTTGATGAGAACACTGTATTGGTGAGAAGAACATTGCTGCTGTAGAAAATGCACTGAATGTTGTCAGCTTTTTAAAAAATGCATGTGACAGCAGATATTCCAGGAAAAGAGAAACTCGTGCTTGCTTTTCAAAGAAATGAATTTTTTTGGTGCTGCATTTAATGTAATTGGATGTTATTAACCTCCAAACAGTAAACCTTGTGAGGAAAATCAGGCAGGATGAGTCATCGTAATCAGGCATACACAACATCCTGACACCTATTGAGCATGTGAAGACTTTATTAGGATGGTTATGGAGATAAAGGAATATGCATATAGAGTTGTAAAGGCTTCTTTTGTGCCTTTGAAATTATCCTTCCCCTTTGTCCTGTTAAAATGCTATCAATTCTGGAGCCCACACTTTGCTTCAGTTTGAAAGCAGACTGTGCTATAAATGTCTGATAAAAGTAGCAAGTTATTATAGGAGTAATAATGTCCAACACAACAGTGGTTGATGCCGAATCATTTTTGTCAGTCAGTCCGTATTATTGTGTTCCGCTCATTAGTTGTGGGAACACAAATATTGCCACATCATCAAAAATAATTCAGCTGGAAAAGGTGGTCCAAGTTCAAGCAGACAGAGAGAGGGAGATGGATGATATTTGAAATCCCAGATGAATCTCCAGACTCTGCTGCCCGTACATGGACACAGATTTGGGATGAAATACTTTATCAGGAACAGAGCATGCGGTTTCCAGTTTTAAAAGGTGAATAAAAGCACGTCTGCACTCATTAGTTACTTGCTTTGGACACCAGTGATGTCTGATATGAGGCCAGCTGGCGTTAGACAGACCTGAGGAGATCTGTAAATGGCGTTGGAATGAAAAACAGTGCAAGTCAAAAGTCCTAATCTGGAATTCAAACAAGCAACTAAATATGTGATATTTACTAACTGTTTACAGCTACCTTGTGTTTTTTTCTTTTCTGGAGGTTATGAGCAGGACTATTTCTTGGATAGTCCCACACCTGCAAATTGTCATTTTTAAGAAATATTGTGTGACTACTTACCACTTCACATATGGGGGAAGTAGTCAGACGGCAACAAGAGGAGAACATGTCTGAAACCCATCATGGGCCACCACAACACCAGGACAGGGGCCAGGACCACAGGTGAGCCTAGCCTGAGGGCTGCGTTCATAATCCTTTCTCTGGGGAGCGTTCTCCACTACATTGGGGATGTAATAATATCAGAACTATGAGTATCCTTTACAGCAAACTGATAACACGAAACAAAATCAATTATATTTTCCCATTTTGGGGCTAAATCAGAAGAGATTGTCATAGGAAGTGGAGGCCCACAAGGACAGGCATCAAAACATGCTTGGAGCAGTTATTATCAAGAGTGTGCAGTGAAAACATCACAACTCCACAAGGTATTATCAAGAGTTTTGAATAACAGAATTAGAGTTTTTGCCTCAAGCCAACTTGAACTACTTTAAGTGCAAAGGCTCTTCTGGGACATATGGCACAAACATATCATTGTTCAACAACTTGCCTGGCATTAGCTGTTGATAAGAGCAATAGAATCATCAGCCAGTCTCAGATAGGAGAACAAATAAGCAGAGAGGAGGACCTAGTAGGACAGCTGTGTGTACTGAGGAGCTGACAACTGTGTTAATCCCTTCCTGTCTCAGCCAGACAGTCCAGACTCTCTGTGACATCGATGTTCACAACTAATCAAAGAGCTAAGACTAAATACTTGATGTTGAACACTCTTAGCACTGAGTGATAGTAGTTTTAAAAGGAGGTATATTGTCTCAGACTGTCTGTCTGGGTCCCAGTTAAGCCATAATACACAAAGTTATATAAATAACAGACAAGGTGGAAGCAAAAAACACCACCATGCAGAACCATTTCCTTCTTAGAGTACATTCTCTTCAGGACTCTGAGTTTATTATTGTGCTTTTGACAATGCTCCTTACAAAATGAAAACAGGTAGGCTGTGTTTTACAGTGGTGGAAATAGCACCCAAAGCTTTTACCGAAGTTAAAGTACTTTCTTGGCTGTAATATTGGAATATTATCCGCTGAATATGCTGAAAGCGTCAAAAGACCTTAAAACGTCTAAATGAAAGATGTGAGAGGGAAAATCACTGGTGGGACTGCTTTTGTGTACGTTGTTACAAGCCAATGAAAACTATAGGAACCACTTTAAACAAAACAATGCATTATATTTGATATTCTTATCAAATGTTTTTTAATGTAATACTTTATCTGAAAACTGACCAATGAATATAGTAGAGTAGAAAGTTTATTTTTTCCTCTGAATAGTAGTGGGGCATAAGTACAAGTGTCAAGTACATTAAATATGCTGATGTTGAGTGCACTTAAGTACTGTAGCTTGATAAATGCACTTTCTGGTGTTTAAATCATAACCACCTTCAGTCACTTTCAGTGAGAGGTATGGTGTCAAGTAATAACAATAATAACAATAACAATAATAACAATAATAAGTGTAATCTGTATTTATGATAACAGCCATACTTTATCCTGTCTTTTGGACATGGATGCTGGTGGGTAGTGCTTTCCTGTGGAGAAAGCGACACAAGAACTAGAGCTGGAGGTTTGTTGCCACAGAGCTGCACGGAAAGAGAGAATGACCCAAAAAACCCCACCAGATGGTCAGGCCAGAGAGTCCACTCTCATGGAAATGAGACAGGAGAGAGAGGGGGAGATGGGCAGGTAGGGGAAGATAGAGGGGTGAAGTGAAACCACTTACAGAACCAACAGGTGTCAGCTGTAAACGCAAAAAGATGAAAGAGACAAGAGAGAAAGAGGTCTGATGAAGTTCGACAGGGATGGGTAACACAAGGAACGCTGTCTGAAAAACATCCAACAACCACCTCACCTCACTTTTCTGTTTCGCTGTCCACATCCATGTCATGCTCTGTGCACCTGTTTTTTTCTTCTTCTTGTTTTCTCTGGCTGTGGAGCTCCACAGTACCCCTAACAAGGTTCATTTGACTGGCAGAGCGTGCCGGGTCCAGAGACAGAGGAGGCTGATGGTGGACCAGAGCCGGATGACTCACTCTGCAATATGTGTGACCTCAGAGGCTGATGGATGTCACAACAACATCCTTCACTGAACGGCTGTTGCTAGGAACTACAGGACACTATGTCAGAGGACTGAAAAGATATTTTGGAATCTGCCATTTTGTAAACACCGAAAGAAGAAATAACAACACGTGATTTTTTAAGATCACTTATTCTGCTACAGTGCGTGTCTCAGGGATAGTTTTGTTCTCTTGTGGGCCTTGTTGCTCTAATAAAGCACAAGGCCAAGCTAAGTAAAAAGTAAACTCAAATCATCGATTATTTTTTATAGCACAGGTTTTATTTCATGGCTGTTTGTAGTAGAGTTAGGATTTCTGTTCAAAATGAGACTACTAATCTGAGCGTTACCTGATGCCTCCTAAGATTTATTATAATAAAGTTTATATAGAACCCTGAATCTTATTAAAAAGCCAACCACGCAATTGAGAGAGCAGCATTGTGTGCCAACAAAAACGCTTGTGTCGATAGACAGATGTTTTCTATGATAAAAAGGCACAATTTCCCAATGCATTTGACACAACAATAACAGGGAACGAGGCCAAAGTCAAATTTTAAATGAACGCTCTAATGAGCACTTGGCTGGCGGGAGGATGCTGAGGGATACCTTGAATACTAACAGTTCACTTCCAACAGCTGTAGTGTGTACTCGGCTGAGTCAGAGAACAAATGGTGGAGATTAAGAGTTTACAGGAATTGCTTTGTGGTCGGCTAAATTACTTTGGTTTCACAGCTGACACTTGAGGACAGGGTTCATGAGGCGTAGTTTAAAATCCCCTGCATTGCTATTTGAAAACTTTCTTTGTGTCACACACAGTGACAATTGTAAAGACTTTGGCATTTTATAACAAGATAAGTTTACAGCCATGCAGCTCCATCAGGTAGACATGGTGCTTTGAGCTTAATGCTAACATCGGCATGCTAACATGCTCATAATGACAATGCCGACATGTTGATGTAAAGAGTGTATGATGTTGACCACCGTCGTCACCATCTTAGTTAAGCGTGCTAATGTTTGCTAATTGCATGTATTCGGTCATAGATATTTCAGTCCGGACCAAATAAGTGGACCCAGCTCTGCCATCGCTGTCAATAACCCTCTAACACTTAAATATCCACTGATATTATAGATGATCATTTTTAAGTTCTTAATGCACATTTTGTTAATATATGCATATCTGTCACTGTTGATACTGTACATCATCAACCAGTCATTTATTTTCACTATTTGTATTGAATAGTATGTTTTATCTTCATGTTATTTTATGTTGTAAAATATATAGCTGTTCAAAAGTTTGGGCTCACCAGCCACAAAAGCTTGAGTTGTTTCAGTCAGATGTCTGAGAAGTAGAAAGTCTTCAAATAGATGATACAATTCATGTTTTGTTCATGGAGAACAAAACGCTGTGCCGTGGTTCAACCAGACTGACAGGCAGAAAGAGACAAAGATCCCTCTGTGCAACAGTTGAATAAGAATGGAAGAAATCACCAATCAGTCAAAAAAAAACAGGAAGCTTAGCATCAAAATGTGTGCAGATTTAAACGGGAACAAATTCCTGTTTCTGGTTCAAGTGCACAATAATGCACCCTAATGTGTTGCTTAAGCAAAGCTATTTTAACACGTCACCACAGAAAGAGAATGTTAGTCAAGGGTTATCATTATAATATTAGCGGGACATGAATGACTAATCACAGTTTTAACCTCTTCAATTTAACCAGACTGCTGAGGGACAAAATAAAAACGGCTACCCAAAATATGTGGAGCCCAATTGCAAGCACTATTGTTGGCCAATAAGAATATAGGGTCACAAAAGCTTTTCTGGACTGGTAAACCAATTCAAAATCTAAGGGAATTTTGGGGAAAAGTGGTTACAACAGTGTCCTTTCCTGGCATGTAACACAGTGGGGACACCCGCTAAATGTAGGCTTTAATAATGTAACTCTATTGGGGCCAGAACCCTCTGAAATGTAAATGTGGGGGGGCAAAAGGGGGAGATTGGGAGGAAACAGACAATGCTACCTGGGCAATTACACCTACAGGAAATACTGACTCAAGAGCCTTAAATATATTATAGAGATGAAAAAATCTAATTGATTGTATGCGCACACATACACATACTTGGCCAATAAAGATGATTCTGATTCTTGAGCCACGTTGCTAACATGGCTAATACAAATACATCTTTTAGTGGTTCCTCTGCTCTGCATTGAGTCAGATCACACAAAAAAACGTTTGAATCTGGGATTCATCGTATAAAAAGTAGTCGCTAAAACAGTATCAAGTGGTGTGACAGGGTGTTTGACTTGTAAATCTAATTTCATTTTTAAAGTATTTTTCTAGTAGTGGTTCTTTTGCTGTCAGTGATGTTGGTCGCTCATCCATGTAGCTGACATATAAATTACATTAGTGATCCCCTAATTTGTCTTTTAGCGCCACCAGCAGGTCAAACTTGTCCCACACTTAATTCGAGAGCAAATTCCTAACTTAAGTACAGATATGATTTTGGTGACACGATGGAATTATCTGTGCCACATATTCAGTACTTTTCATTAATTAATTAATTAATTGTGCTTTCCCGTGTGTAATTAACAGTATAACGCCTTTGGATCTCATTCTCAGCATAAATACACTCCATCTGAAATATTAAATGAATGAAATCACGTTAGTAAAGCATTCATGACCCATGTTCCCTCTAATCTACGTCAACTGATAACTCCTGTTTAATAGTTTGTCACAATGACCAAATCATAATGTCTTGCGAGTCATCAGTTTTGAGTCAGTGCTCCACTTGTTCTGTGTAAACGAGGTGAACTTTGTGGACAAAATATGTTAGATGCAAGGACTTTTTTCATACCTTACAGTATAGTGAATTGAGCTTCTAAAGACAATTAAGGTTTGATTAGTCCATACACTCACGGGTTGCCTTCTTCCTCATTCATTTGACTTAATTTTACACTACAGCTAAGTCAAACAGGAATTTAACCAAATCACACCACCACGACACTTTCACCGAGATACAGATGTGTTCTTCCCCTTAAAAGTAGATGGAGGATTTCATTCACTGGAGTGTTTTTGCAGGAAGCCTTTTCTCTTGGTCTTGGAAGTGAGATTTAAAAGCTCCTTCCTCTGCTGAATGTGTACACAACCATTACAGCTCTTTATCAAAAATGAGGCCCTTTATACCTCATTCCAATTCAGAGAGCAGCTGATGAAACAAGTTCATCAGTCCCAGTTCAGGGCCATTTTAATGATCTACAGAGATGACAGCATGCTTAAGCATTTTAAGATGATTCAAATGAGCCAATCTTTTAAAAGAAATGTCCAATTCAAATAACTGCAGATATGTTTATTGCCCTTTGAGTCTCAGCCTCTTCCCTGACAACGAGCCATCCCAAACTTCATCTGAAATTAGAGATGAAGCTTCCATCGGGGAATGTGATGACATGTGTGGCCTTCATAGCATCGTTAAACCGGTCATGCTTGCTTTCAAATTCCAGGGGAGCCATGTCCGAAGCTGTGGAAACATCTGAGGGAAATCTTGTTTATTTGGGACACAGTAAAGGTCAGCAGTCATGTATTTATCCAGACCTGCCAAGCCTACTTTCAGCAATAGCAACACTTGAATAAAGTGGGAGATGTGGAAAGATGTGATATCTCTGAAAAAAGAACTTGTGAATCACAGTGTGACTGCAACACACACACACACACACACACACACACACACACACACACACACACACACACAGAGTCCTCTCCCACTTCATCGTACACCATCTCCCACAAGTATACGCATCAACAAGAGCATCCTCTGGCATCAAAAGGTATCCTGTCACACACATACAAATGAGTATGCATATACAGCAATCATATGGGGTCCTGGCTGGATTTCCTGAAGAAAATCGTTACTATAACAAATCACCTGCAGCCTGAGATGAGGTTTTCACACTCCGCCTCAGGCCATTTATTCCTGGAGCGTTACATAATACAGCAGTGGGTTCTGCTCACAGCCAGCCAAAACAACCTCCGAAGAAGAAAACAGGAAGGTGAGCTGACTGAAGCAGTGAGACATCAGTCGCTTCTGAATCTGAAAAAAGAGTTACTCTTCAGCATCATCAGGATGTCAGCATGCCATATTTTTTCCACCTATAAAGGCTCATCAGAAGTGCCAACTCATCTTGTTCAAACCCTTCAAGCTTGGACATCTGCACCTCACTTTTAGTTTTTAGGTGAGCTAAGAAGCACAAGTAGGTGAGATAATAAGCAGTGAAATGGTGTTCAGCAAGAGTGTTAATAAACTAAAACTAGAGAGCTTCCAATATTAAAAAACGTGACAGTAAATGAGTCTGGCATCTGCGTCATGTGTGTCACAGTCAAACGTGACAGCTGATTAGTTCGGCCCGGTCAATGATGACTTTTACTCTCAACTGGAGACCGTAATTGTTTGGCTGATGTGTTGATGGGAGATTTGATGTGTGTAATTTCTTAATTTGTGGGAAAACCTTTGGCAACACAGAGGCGTGGACCTCAGGAGCCCTCATTAGGAGTGGTGGCTGCATCAACAGGAAGCTGGATCCAAAGTGGCAGGATGCTGGGTATTGTTGTGTTGCTTGGAATACAGAGTATACGGAAGGATGCGTAATTATTTTTTCACATTTAGCTTTCCTCAGATCACAAATCATTTTTCTGTTATGACTTTAAAATGGTTTCGACAGCTTGTTAGTCATGATATACAGTATTTAATGACGAGTATATGTGTCTATAATACACTGTGGATGTGTTCGTGCCTTACATGTTCTTCTCTCCTTTTCTTTTCTTTCTTTCAACATGTAGTACATGCGCAGCACATTTGTACATACACATTTTTGTGATCTGTATGAAATGTAGGAATGTGTGTGGGTCTCTGAGTTCTGCATTGCCTTTTATACAAAGGATATTGTAGTAATATATGCATTTTGTAACTGTAAAATTCTGCATTTTGGATTAGAGATCACAACAGTATTGTGGAGACAGTTTTCTTCTTTCTCTCCTGAACAATTGTCTTGAACAAAAGTACAGCCAGTGTGCACTAACATGACAACAAACTTTGCTGTTGGTTTGACTGGATTTTGTCAACACCTGCAAGCAGAGAAATTCAGAACTGTTTCAGTTTTTGCCTTGGTAAAAGTTACTGGTGAAGAAAGTAATTGATTTAAGTAAATATACTTAAATGTATATAAAGGATAAGTAAGTATAGCAGTCTGAAGTATACATCACTTTTTTGGTTTGTCCAATCTGTCCTTTGCTTTGGAACAAATCCATACGTTTTTTAACATTACCTTTATAATTAAGGTTCAAATGAAGAAAGTAATAAAACACAGGAAACCTGTGTAATTGCATCTTCCATCAAAGCATTGCACAATGAGAGCTCATTTGCAATAATTATAATTATATGTAATTTCTTGAATGCAGGTTATAAAGTCAGACACAAAAGAGTTTTTTCTGCTTGCAAAGAACATGTTTGTGTTGGAGGACGCAGGTTACTGAGGTCAGTTTTTTTCTGTTTTCATGCAGCAGGTAGACTCTTAATAAGGGAATGTCTACACACCACTTATATATGGTGACAGTCACCCTTTAGATGATCTTCACTGGGTTTCATGTTTCAAGAGAGAAAGAGAGGAAACGGAGAGGGAAGCGAGGCTGTCCTCCTCCTCCACATCCTCCTCCAAATCTTCTTCTGTGTTTTGTCTCTGCAGCCACGAAAGGATGCTCAACCTCCCGACAACTCACTCACTCAGGATGAACACAGACGCACACACCAACACCTACATTAATGTGAGCATCCATCGAACAGCTTTAGCTGGACAAATCCCCTACTGACAGTCATCCGACAGATGCTCTTTACTTTACAAATAGATTTTTTTTTTTTAAATCCAAAATTAGTGAAGTGCATCTGGTGAGCAGAGTTACAGACGATGGATCAGCTCAGCATTCATTTTATTTCGTAGTGTTATTTCACAATGACCCCTGACTGGCTGTGTGTGTGTTTGTGTGTGTGTGTCTTTTTGTATCACTCCTGACTGGAAAATATCTCCTGGCTCTAGACTAGCCGCCGAACACCGCTGCATGCATGTTATATAATTCGACCTTTAGAGTAAACAGATGCAAGCTTCTCAGCAACAGGTATTATGGTCACCTCCATGTGCCGACATAGAACAATTCTAGATTACAGTGTATTAATAATGGAAAAGAGTGAGGGAGCATAACAAGTCTATAGCCTCCATCAGAAAAATGTGCCATGAACAATGCACCGCTACATTTGAACACCGTGACTTCCTAATTGGCAGCCATGCAGGGCTGATAAAGTTCAGAGAGACCTCCCGCTGTGCTGTTTGACCTCCATATCCATTAGTGGCTATTAAAGGCCATTTCGCCCTAAATGTCCCTATCATAGCCCTGCCAGTGCCATGAAATATTTTAAAATAATAATTTAAAATGATTACAATGGAAAGCTACAGATTGTGTAGACAGTTTGTGTTTTCCAGTCCCATACTGTAGGCTTATGTGTAATACTGACAAAAGTTAATATGAAAAGAAGGAAAACAACTATGTGTGAGTCTACGAAATCAAACAAAATAAGCCTGAGGGCTGCACTTCCAGTTTCAAAGAAATCTCAAATCTGTCTGAACAATGCTCTCTCTCTCTCTCTCTCTCTCTCTCTCTCTCTCTCTCTCTCTCTCTCTCTCTCTCTCTCTCTCTCTCTCTCTCTCTCTCTCTCGCTCTCAAGTTTGGAGGAGGCTTGCAGTGATGTCACCTCACTCCTGTGTGGGCATTCATTCCATCAGCAGCTAGTCTCCAGAGATGCTGCTCACCAAAACGCAGAGAAACACCTTTGCGCACCGCGATGTGACAGAAGAGGGGCGATTTTACTCGTGGAGCGTTGGATTGTGATATTTTCGGAACCCCGAGTGCCCGTCGGGATGATTTGGAGGATCTGTAATGTAGAGTTTGCTGTTTGAGAAGATGCCTTTGAGCAGGATCTGCGTTTTCTGTGGGCTACACTCTGTTGGTATTGACCAGGAGCGTTACGCACAGCATATCTCCATGCGTTAGCGGAGCGCACCAGTCGTGGCTGTTTTTGGAAAGGAAAAGGGTGCAAAACAACAAAAATGACACGAAAGGACAAATTTCAGCCAGAATGGATTTAACCCAGTTAAATCTGTTGGTGGAAAACGTTTCCAACAATGACAACAACACGGACGCAACGTTTGGCATGCCACACACCGTGGCAGCCACTGCGCTCATCATCGTGGTGGTTACTGTGATCATCTCGGTGACCATTGTCGGTAACGTGTTGGTGATTGTAGCGGTGCTGACCAGCCGGGCTCTCCGTGCGCCCCAGAACCTTTTCTTGGTCTCTCTGGCATCAGCGGACATCCTAGTCGCCACACTGGTCATCCCCTTCTCCCTCGCCAATGAGGTCATGGGCTACTGGTACTTTGGAAGTACTTGGTGCGCCTTCTACCTGGCTCTCGACGTGCTGTTCTGCACCTCATCCATCGTGCACCTGTGCGCCATCAGCCTGGACCGCTACTGGTCAGTGACAAAGGCGGTCAGCTACAACCTGAAGCGGACACCGAAGCGCATCAAGTCCATGATCGCTGTAGTGTGGGTAATATCTGCTGTCATCTCCTTCCCTCCTCTTCTCATGACCAAACATGATGAACGGGAGTGCCTGCTGAACGACGAGACCTGGTACATCCTCTCCTCCTGCATGGTGTCCTTCTTTGCTCCGGGTCTCATTATGATTCTGGTTTACTGTAAAATCTATAAGGTGGCCAAGCAGCGCTCCTCCACCGTGTTCGTGGCCAAGAACGGACTGGAGAGGCAGCCCTCTCAGTCCGAGACCTGTTTCGTCAGGAAGGACCGGTTCGAGATGGAGAGCCCCAGTAGCCAGAGCTCTGGCAGCCACCAGCAGAGGCAGGGGGAGCTGGATGACATCGACCTGGAAGAGAGCTGCTGTCCGTCGGATACTAAACCCCGCAATCATCGCTTCACCAAACGGAGAAAGGTGGAGGGGTCAGACTGCTGCCCGCCTCAGAACTGCCGCCTCTCCTGGGCTTCTTCCCGGGCGTCACAACTCTACCCGGAGCAGAATAACCCAGCTGTGCGACAGCAACAACTTGCAGCGGCCAATAAGACCAAAGTGAGCCAGATGCGGGAGAAACGTTTCACCTTCGTGTTGGCGGTAGTGATGGGGGTGTTTGTGCTTTGCTGGTTCCCCTTCTTCTTTACATACAGCCTGCATGCTATCTGCAGAGACAGCTGCTACATACCTGGCGCACTTTTCAACCTTTTTTTTTGGATCGGCTACTGCAACAGTTCTGTAAACCCCATAATTTATACCATTTTCAACAGGGATTTCAGGAAATCCTTCATGAAAATCATATGCAGAACTTCTAAACGCACATAAACACGGAGCAGAGTCCTCGGACAGATCTGTGTTGCCTCTTTCACTCAATGCTGGGCGTTATAAGCACTCGTTCTTCTTGACTGACTGTTCCTCCTCCCCAAATTCATTTAAATGTAACTACTATCATATTTAAAAAAAAAATACCCAGTGTTGTGAACATATAAAAAGTCTGTGAATAAAATTTGAAGTTGAGCAAAACAAAATATCTTTAGTGCACCAGTGTTGCAAATAAGTAATTGTATCAGATGCATTTACCACACTACTTGTAATATATAGGTCATTGTATAATAAGTCCTGCAAACATGCACATTCAAATGTAAGATTTTTGTATTGGATAAATCACTAATGCTGCTGCAAGCAGGAGAAAAGAGCTACTTCAAGGACAAATTGAAGTCATGAATGTAGCTGGATTCCAGTGCTGGCGGCTGGATCGCAGTGGGTGATTTGTGTAAAGATAAAAAGATTAATCTCCAGCATCCATAAGATATCAGCGTGGGGATAAGGAGGCAAGCAAGTATGTTCCTGTGAGTGTGTCTCACGGGGAAATAAAAATGAAATAAAATCCTATAGATCAAATGATTTAAGTTTATCATCCTGTGTAGAATGTAGCATTCTAGAAATGTTTGGCATAACTGCAGGTATTTCAGACACTTGCAGCAGTTACAGCAAGACTGCCATTTCTTATCAGTGAACCCCCCAAACTTATGTAAGAGTCTAATCTCACACCAGAACAATGGCCAAGCTGAGGCCTGCTTGTGCAAAATCTATTGGACAAATCTGTGTTTCATTTCAACACCTCACATACCTCAGTATTTTGTCGGTCAACATTTAAACCATGCAAGATCATTATATTCTGCGACACAACCTTATTGCTGGGATATATAGTTCAGCAAATATTATTTTCATTGTGTTGTGAAATATCTTTTTCAGTCTCTTACAAATAAAATGTGAATGGTAAGATAAGAACAATAATTTCCTGTAGATTTGACTGACTGTGACATTGCCAGAGGATTGTAAGGATGCTCACTTGTAAAACAACCTAAATAGTGTCCTAAAAAAAACTGGACAAAGTTATCGCGGGAAGAGCTGGATCTCCATCCAGTATCAAATCTCCTTGGCTCAATAAGATAGCTTATAATGTAATATCTAAGCATCAGGCTCCTCTGCTTTATAAAGCTGTTATCATAGAAAAAGTCCTACAAATTAGGACTTCAACTATCCTTTAACCTATGTATATGTAGAAATAATTCAGAGCAGAAACAAGTCTTCAAATTGTATGGGGGAAATATATATTGTTACTACATGCAAAAGAAATGTTGTGGTTAGATTCCAGGGCTTATTTTTACTGCACACTGCACAACACTGTTTCCCATATAGCCTCAAACTGTGGTTGCTTCATGGTGCATCTGGGATATATAAAGTGGATGTGAAATGTTGTATATATGATGAAACTCGTATGAGAAGTTCCTGCGCTTCTTTGGAAAAACTCGGCATAGTGAGAAAAAGGTTGACCGGCTCCATATCAGCCTATTGTCTATGGGGGTGCTGCGGAAAGATACACTATTTATATCCTCTTAGGAATGTCTTCAAAGCAGTCCTACAGCTCAATGGCGCCTTGCCAAAGATAATCACACTGTTTGAGGGGTGTCATGCTTGAAAGGAATGTTTTTTTTTAAAAGTTGTATCAAGCGTTTCTTGTGCTGAAGGTGCTGTTGAAATGTGATCGAGGGAAACGAGCGAAGGGGGTTGCATATTTCCTTTTTTCCTCTTGACACACAGCACCATTTTATTCATGAACAAAATTAAATAGTCTGAGAGAAGTGCAGCTGGTGAGAGAGAGGAAACTTTATCTCAAAGGGATTCACAAACTCTTGAAACAAATGAAATGTCTGGGTCGAATCACGCGCACAGGTAGCATTAAAATTAGCTTTGTATCTTCATCTTGAAGAATTACTGGGAGGAAAGCGGCGTTAATGATGTTGGGATTTGTGTAAATTGATGTTGTTGTGTACAGTTATTGTCCTGGGAGGAAATAGTTCCATGAGTACTCATATGTAATTTTCTTCCTGATTGTATACCGATTACTGTCCAACAGGACATGTAATTCCCTTGATATATCTCACTTCCCGATTTAATTATCTTTCTAATCAACTGCTCATTGCATTACAAATAGAGCACAGTGCTATTAATCAGCTGTTTGTGTTTTGTTAATTTTAGTCATGTGTAATCTCTCGAGTCCGAATTGAGAGACCGACATGCAGAGCAGCATGGTATGTTATACTATGTCCATTTTCACCTAAAGAAAAACAAAATGTTCACACAAGACTAAACACAGATCCCTCACAATCCTTCATTATTCATGAGATAAATGCTCTGCTAATTGCATTTGTATTCAAGACAAAATGTGTGTTGTTTGTCCTCTGATTTGCATGCCTCTCCTAGCGAGCCTTTTATTTATCCCAGACTGTAAACAAAGTTGGAGACGAGTTCAGGAAGAGAAGCCGAGCTGTGGTGACCCTCGACCTCCCAAATCCTCTTAATGAGAGCAACATACCAACTGGACAGAGTCAAAACATTTCCTGGTGTGGGACGCTGGAGGGAAAGCTTTATTCTGGGCTGTTAAAGGGAAGGAAGAGTGGACGGTCAGAGCCAACTGCCAGGGCTTTTTAGGGTCAGCAGCACGGGCGAGGCTATTTACAGTCACAATAGTTTGAGGAGATGTGGTTATAAATGTTTTAAGATGGGTGCAGCATCTTAGAACGTGAGAGAGAGAGAGAGCAATGCTGAGAGCAGCTGTGTGTTGTCCTCTGCTACATTATCTTGTTTGTCAGGTACATTGCGGCATCTGCAGGTAATTGCTTTTTTCAATTGTCTCTAACAAGATAAGGGTTGGAGGTGAGCAGGGCCAAAACTGGCATCAATCCCAGGAAGCTGCGTATCTGGAGAGGAAGAGTTTGTCATTAGTGGAAATCAGCTGGTGTCGAATCGAGGGAGGGATTGAGCTCTCTGCCTCCAAGCTGTTCTAGCATATCGCCCCGTTCAACACGAGTATGTGACTTGAGGTGTCAAATGAAATCCTAAAACTGCAGTGCTCACCGAAAGATGACAGTCAGATCACTGGCCTCTGTGTTTTGCATGTACACATATGCAGATGTGTAACCTCCATGCCTCTTGGTTAGACCAAGCAAGTGGATATTCTACTCTCTAGAAGAATTACCAATTTCCAGACATTAGATATTTTAAGATCTATTTAAAAAAAATATAAAAACATTCAGCTTTGAAAGAAATTTATGGTGCTATTCTATATTTCTCTTGATCCCAGGAAACAAACAAAACCGACAATGCAACCCTGTGTCCCATACAACTAAAATGCACTTTTAATTACATTTAGAGGAAAACATATTTTCTTCTGGACCAAACGGTTGCAGTTAGAAACACGTGGTAAATGTTGTAAATTGAAGAAGAAAAAGAAGAAAGAAAAATGGTACAAAACTACTTGATCAGGTTTAGTAAAAAACATGGTTTGGCTTAAAACGACTATGGAATTGAAACAAAACAAAAACGCTCACAATGGACACAAACAGCAGTCTCCTGGTTTGTGTCACACTCCTGTGTTTTTATCTATCCACCACCGCAAAAATCCACACCTGAAAAACATACATTACTTCTCTTTGAGTAACATTAGATAGCAGAGGCCAGCTGTTTTAGAAGGAAAAAACCATTAACTGCTTTTAGGGTAGTGAAACGTTATATGTGTGGCCTGTTTGTCTCTCAATACTTTCTGAATTCCAAAGTCTGTCTATGGCTCTCAGTCACATTTCTCCATTTATTTTGTTAAAGACTTTTGCAATATTTGTTTCAGGCTTTTCATTTGAAGTTGTTTAAAAAAATTAAGATACAGAATACTGCCAGCCTCATGCTTTAAAAGTAAAAAAAAATCCATATTAAAGTAGACCAACAAGCTGATTGAACAAGAATTTCTTGTTTGCGTTAAAAAACTTTGATTATGCTTCTTCGCTTAAACACTTTCAAACTAAAGCATTCTTTCCCCTGTTCTGTTCTTATAACTGAAGAAACAACTTTTGGTGTGATTTTGAAAACTTTCAGTACCTTAAGGCACAACCACGGTACTAAATCGATGTATTTATCTCCTCTCTTGCTCTGTTGCCTGCCTCGTTCCTGCATTTGGTATAAAACTAGCTTTGAAAGCAGTTATTCAAAGAGAGACGTGCATCTGTCTCTGTTTATCATGTGTTCGCATTCCTCAGTGAGTATCGTATATTTGTTGAAAAATATATTTGTATGCGAAGATGTTGACAAAGATGTCAATTCTTTGCAGTTACAAATTATTCACCATCATCCCGTTTACAGAACTGAACATTCAAGGAATTGTTGCTCAGAGGCCTCAGAAAACAGATGGTGTAGTACCGTGCAGATGTAAACATGTGAACATTGTCTTGTATTGTATTGTTTGTCTTTAGTGGGAAGAATTGTATTCATCCCCACACACTCTATTTCATAAAGTGAACGTGCTTCTTCAGCTTTCTGTGTGAGATTAAATCTTCTTTTGTTTCTAGCGGGCATTCACAGGCAATATTTAAATCTTTTCTTGAAATCTTGTGTAATGTATTTCTCTCAAAATGTTTAATGGAAGGTGCTATTCTTGATGCTCTTAAGTACTTCCCCTGTTCCGGTACTGAGGCAGATTACTGGGACGATGCCCTGCTGGACCATAATGCTTCTCTCCTCCCTTGTCAAATGTAAAAACACAGGAACTTCCTGCACTCTGTCATGGATTTTCTCTATTTATACACATGTTGTCAAAGTAGCCATGCCATTAACCAAACACCTATGACCCGTGATACTATGGAAACAGGAAATGGACTGGTTTTACTATTATGTGCAGGTAGGTCACAAGCACAGAAGGGGCACAGAAAATACAATATTTTGAAATAATTTATCTACAAACAAGTCTTAATCTTGACAATCCAAAACAATAAAATTCACAAAAACAAAGCTGCCTACTTGGCATAGATAAACAAAAATGAAAGCTTTGTTGTCATACAATGTCAAAGATCAACTGTTTGTAATATCATCATAAGAAAGAGCTCTAGTGCTGGCCCCTGCAGGAGCAATAATTGCATCCATGAAACTAATGCTAGGAGCCAAGGGAGAATGAAGAAATAATAATAATAGGAGTTCCCTCATCACCCAAGTGTATTTTTCTCAGCTCTGGTGTTCTTCACAACAGCAGCCCTTCAATGCATTCTCTGCTCTGACCCAGTTTCAATGAGTTGGAGGGGTGGGTGTAAATGCTGCGGGTGTAATTACGGGGTCCCTCTGCTTGTATTTGCCTTGGGCCCTCCAAGCAACTGAGTGCAGCCATTGGTGGACCGCATGCACTTGGAGTTGTAGTTGTCAAGTATCTTGGATTCAGCTCGAGAATTCACAATGAATACGACCTGCACTGAGCTGGATATGAGAGGAAACGAGGCTTTCAACCGGCACCTCATGCAGAGGCGACTTCATCGCTGAAAGCGTCTCATTGTGGTTCTCCAACACTACAAACTAACCAACTCTCATGTTCATCATCAAGAATCTTGAGCAGGCAGTATCAATTAACATGTTGAACAAGGAATAAAACAAATAAAGTAGGGCCAGTTCAAGCAATAACAGACTACCTATCTATTTTTTAAAAATGCACAACTGCAACAAGAACAGAGCCGAAAAGAGCGATAACATCTGTCACAAATGTTCCATCTCAATTTAAGAGCTTTATTCTTTTGGAGCATTTCAAATATATAAATCCTTTCCAGAAAGTGTGTGTATGTTACGGCTTTGTTGCCATCCGCTTGGCACCGTTGAGATGTTCATACAGCTCACTGACTCTCCTAATCCTAGAAGAGAGGGGATGTTTCTTTTTAAGCTACAGTAAGAAGAGGATAACATGCTTTTACTCCTGTCCCCGAAAGTGGTTTCACATTTGTTTGTGGGTATAGTTGGGACCAATTTTTTTACTCTGCACACATTTAAGGGCTTCATTGTGAGAATCCAGAAGCAATGTGGGTTAAACTGTGATACCATTCCTAGTAAAAAGAAGACAGCCCAGCACCAAACATGCACAGTTTGTTAGCTGGTGAACACAGTGAAGCATTTAGAAACTAAAAAGACAGATTTTTCCCTCTGGAGTTGATGGAGACCAAACAAACTGATTAAAGGGGGGTGAATTTCATTTTCCATGTGACCAAACACACAACTCCAATTGAATGCTAATGTTGCTACAAGTCTGCTGGATATGTAAACAGGCAACTGTCATCAAGACACCTTGAGTGTGTTTACAGTTTGTTGTGCTTCCCCCACGAGGAGCAAAACAAAACGAATCGAACAATTAATGAAGGGTTAAACACAACCCTTTTCTATTTGGTGCAGCATAACTGACAATCATGAACAGAATTATAAATATAATTATGTGCATCTAGGATATTCACAAACAGATTCAAAGAACCAAAGTCTCAACAATAAAAGTCTGTTAATTAATAATAGCAACAATATCTAGTATCTAGCTTTTGGAGAGAAATAATCAAGTGCAATGATTTCTGTTTTTTGTTTTGTGTCCAGCACCATCTGCTCGCAAGGAATATTTTCTTTAAACTAATTCGCCATCAAAATTGAATATCGAAATGATAAATTAAATTATCATTCTAGAGGATGGGCTAAAGCCATGCAGCTGTTGGGACAGGAAGTAGAGGAAGACGTGGGAAGGCTGGAGGAAGGTTCCCCCGGCGCTGACCTCAGTCTCAGAGACCCTGAGCTGAGCGCAGCCCTAATGAGGCCGACACTCAGTCCACAAGAAAATCACCCAGCAGAGAGTTGGCTGTTATTGTATCTGCTTCATATTAATTTATCATAGTGTGTGTGGACAGACAAGTCTGAGACGTAGCTTGCGCGCTATTTTAACAGCGCTAATCCAGATGCAAGATTGTGAAACAATTACTCAAGTATTGGCCCCACCCACCGCTCCCTAAGGGGCCAGAAGTCACTGGGGTCACACACCCATCATCCTGAGATGGCAGTTCTCACAGGCATCCAACCTGCCGACAAGCAGCCAAGCTCAGGACGGAGAGTCATTTTGTTTCCCATCCCGACCCTTTCATCTCATCCCTTGACTCCAAACTATTTTAAACCCCACAGCCAGGGCTTGGGGTCAGCGCTCCCAAGCACCAAAGGAGCTGGAGTTTCAAATTGTCGCTACACAGAGAGTGTAGTGAAATTCAGCAATCCCAAGGACAACAGGAAGTAATAAATCAAAGACATGGGCTGATTGAAAGCGATCGCTGAGGAGAGAACAGCTGTGTGAGATACTGGCCCCTCATTCGTGCGACATCAAAATAAAGTGTGGGGGGGGGGGGGGGGAATAGATGAGTAATGAAACATGAGCTGACAACACCCTGAGGGAATGGACTAATGTCCCGCAGAGAGAGCCACGCAAACTTGTCCAAACAAGGGGAATGTTTATTTGCATAACCTTTGACTCTTTTCTACCGCATGAATTTGCCTCCATCAACTATCCTCGTTTGTTTTTTTGCCAGATTTACATTCTAGGACCATTCTGCTGTGTTGTGTTTTCAGGGTCATATGTGGAATTTATTGAGGGCAAAGAAAATAAATTGTCTGTACTTTATATTTTGCTTTCTTAAAAATAATATTAATAAAAATATGAATAATAATAGCATTATCCTCTCAAGCTTCAGCTCCTCATTAAGGAAATATTTCCCATCAACAATAGCAATATCTAAAGAATGAGCTCTAGACCACCTTCAGTCATCAAAAGAGAAACTCTATTATCAATTCAAATTTTCAAAAAGCCTTTCGTGCTGAATACGTTTTTTCTCAAACAGCGTTCAGGCGTTGCTCGAGAGAGACTCTGTGTGACCAAGTATCTCATAGCTTTGTGGTTATCTCTCTTTGGAGTTTGGTTTGACAGCACATACGTCTTTCCGATTTCGAAGAGATGCAGGAAGTGTGACAGCCCTCTTGACTTCCTGTAGGGGCTGTCTTTCCCTTTTACTAAGGCTAATAAATGAAGGCTGAGACAAGGTCTCTGACCTCATGTGAGCTATCATGTGAGCTATCATGTGAGCTATCATGTGAGCTATGTGCGCAGTGTAACTGGGGCTGCGATGTTAGAGGGTTACAGCAAATGACGCTAGAAATAAATTGATGTTGTCCGCTCAGGTGCTCTTTGGTTGATCTCGACCTGACAGAACCAGGCGCTCGAATAGATGGCGGCCGATATAACGTTTTCAAAATGCATATCGTCAGTACGGGAATTTCGTTATTAATTACACCTGCAATGACTGAAACAGCTGTTGTGAAAAGGGCCTTTAGGCCAGCATGAACAATGCCAGGACTCTGAAACTGAAGCAGATAAATGACCTCAGCCACCATTAATTCTTTTGAAAAAGGCCTACTGTTCATCAGTTTAAGTCTTGTATGATACAAAACGGTTCATGGATATCTCGTTGACAAAATGAGGAAAACAATGAAGGCTAATGTATTTTACACATTTTATATTATTATTATCTTTAGTTGTCAGCTACCCACTTTTTGTTGATGTTTTGCCTGCCTGCTTTATTCTATATTTATATCCTCTTTGCCTGCAGTGACAGACATGTTACAGACATGTTTCAGACTTTTATCCCGCCTAACCTTTGAGTAAAGTGCTTTTTAACAATCCATGCCCCGCTGAGCATCCTAACCTGTTAAAATTCAACACTCCGCCAGGATCACAAAGATTTTATTTCATCTCACAGTTTCATCTGCTAGGAAGTAAAAACTGTTATGCTCGGTGTAACACTGTCAGACTGCACTCTACAGAGAACATTTCAAATCTGAGGTCACGATATTTTTCAATCTGAAATCAATCCTCTACGAAAAGTTAATGTGTAGCGAAGGTTGCCCACCACCCTGCAATAAATCCACAGGGGCTTGAGCTCCTGAACATTGGGTTGCTAATGGGTCGAGGAGTGATATTCGAGATTACCATTTTGGATATACTGGTACATTTCTAATCAGCATGGTCTCTGTCAGAAGGCACCAGTGATGAACACCCCGTGGGCCAATTAAACTCATGAGGTGTTAATTTATTATTGTTAAAAGAGTGAGTAGGAGTCTCTTAATCCCTCATGTCTCCCAATCCTTATACTATCACACACACGCACACATCTATCATCATGTGTGTCCTTGACCACATGTGTTTGTGTATGTTGTATACGTGTGTTCATATGTGTCCCATATTCTTGCATGACACATATGTGCATTGCATAAGTGAGGCAATTCAATTCCCCAATGTCTCCGACCACTGGGCAAGTTTTTAGTCCTAATCTTGTTCATGCGTCCAAAGAGACAGGGATGAAAAGGTGGAGAGTGACTTATTGATGTGGGCAAACGCAAGATAAACTTAAAGCACATGACTCACACATGTGTGGGAGTCATGAACTGTGCGTGCGCTTGCATCTGTATGTGCACTGGCTTGTGTGTTCCTGGGTGTTCATGCTTGTTTTTATGTAGCTTGGGGATCTTTGGTTATTACCATGTAGGTTGGCGTACATATTGCCTCCCAGGGAAACATAAGCAGTCCTTGTAAGCTAATTAAAACAAACTACCTGTAATCGTAGCGCCAGGACTTTGACAAAACTATAGATCATTATTGTGAACCTATGCACAGAAGGGATACGGTTAGGGCTGATCACAGTATGGAAGCAAGTTACCATGAGGGAATCTCTCTGATCTCCATTTGTGTAAAACATTTAGTGTGTAAAACTCAAGGTGTGCTGTGATGAGTCAGACGCTAAAAGATGGTCGCCGCAGCTTTGAATGTGCTCTTTGAAGCTATAGACATTGAGTAAAAATGGTCTGCAGTGATAAGAAAAGAGCAACTTACTGGTGTCACGTCCTCTTTGAGAATGGTTTCTGCACGGGGAACAGTTGAGCGGGAGAATAGCCTTGTTATACTGTTGCAACGTGAATGTAGGTGCTTTGCTGACTGCTGGCTAAATGAGTAGGCAGTATCTCTGCTGCTACTGGGAACCAAACTCCATGAAGGAGGAACAGGTGCAGGGAGGGGACAGCCTGCACGCTCCGATTAGCAGGCAGATGGTGGAGTAGAGTTCATCCAGGAGCAGAGAGAGGATGGTGAAAAGAGAGGAGAGACAGAAATATAGAGAGAAGCAGATCTGCACACTCAGACGCTCAGATACGTAAACATGAGAGAGTAACAGAGGAAGAGAGAGGATGTGTGGGGGAGGATCAAGTAGTAAATGGATGGATGGATGGATGCGAGAGACACACACACTTTTTTTTAGTTATTTAAGATGTTTATAATTCATCCCAAACAATAATTTTTTGCATATCGATTTATCTGTTGACCTGCATCATATGACAGACACTGATCATCAAATGTATTTAAACTTGTGGGGACCAGCTCACTGCTGCATGTTGGCTTTTTAGCCTCACAGCTCTGATCTGAGAATGAAAATGTTGGTCGGTCGGTCCAACAAATCTATCGAGACTTAAATATCTCAACAACTACTGGATGGATCCCCCGACTTGTCCTTTGTTGCCACCATCAGTTAAACCATTTTTAAAAAGTCCGATAATAATGAATAATAAGTCCACAGTTGTTTTCCTAACATACAAAGAAAGTGTGAAAGAAAAAAAGAAATACATAAAATGGGACAAATATTGTGGTACTTTTTCACAAGAATCTATTATCTCAGTATTTGGCACAATTAATATGTTTCCACCATGAAACATCTGACCTCTATTTTCACACTTCTAATTCTTTTAATCACAACAGAAACAAAGTATGACGTACCCTGCTTTTTCTGTCAAAATCTCCCCAGTAGAGACTCTGGTATCATGTTGAGTTTGAAAATGTGACCTTTAGTTAATGAATGTGGCCTCATTAGGGGGATTCATTTTAATTTGTAAAGGAAGCTAAATGTGTGTATCAAGGTCTGTGTTGGTGGTGATGTGATGTTTGTCAAACATCAGATTCTGACCTTTAATTATAATGCCCCGACTGGGCCAGCAACTGATTTCTTCGTATTCCCTTTTTTAAAATGGTGTCCTCCGTGCTATTGGTGTCAACTCATCTAGTGGATTTCGAGACATTTCAGTAAAAAACCTAAAATGTTAAACTTTTGCTGGCACCCCAGCAAAAGTCTGGATCACCAAAAGTCAGTCGGCTTCATCCTCTGGAGACCATGGATGTCTGTACACAGTAATTCATGGCAGTCCATCCAATAGTTAAGGTGTTGCAGTCTGGACCAACAGACTGACAGACCAGCATTGCCATTTCCAAAAATAATGGGTGTCCCTCCAAACATGTTTATCACAGTGTGTTCAAAACTGTAGAAAGTTTTCTATGTGTGAAATGAAGTATCCTGAGTTTATTAGGATATGATTCTGTTTTTATACTCACCATGACACCTTCCAGAGCACACTGTACTCTTCAGTGAGTTGATTTTTTTTTCCCATATCATCCCATTCTCTGCTGACGGAGGTGACGATTCTTGTCACATTGGCTTATTACAGTGATGGGTCCCTGTGCTCTACCTATGAATTATGCAATACTCATGTGGCTTGGTTTACAATTCCTGACAATAACAGCAGTGTTGATATTCGTAGCATTTTATCCCGCATTAAATTCTAAATCCACCTCCGATCGGAGTTGGTGTTACAGCTTGATGAGCTCACAGAGGTTGAATTTGGTTTTCCTGCAGCTGATGGAAACTATTGAAAAGGAGGAATGGCAAGCTGATACGTGGGCCTTCTCACTGTTGGCCATAAACCCATCAAAAAGCATTTGTGAACAACACATGGCTAGTCTTCACATACAGTCCTATAATGCATAGAGTGTAAGTCAGAAACAGACAGAGAGAGGAGCACAGATTCAGAATAATTCAGGACCGTCAGGCACAGAGGTTTGGTCCAAAAATGTTACTGCCTCTCGACTGTAAAAAATAATCAAACTATGAGAGAAAACGTCAAGGCTTTCATTCCAACCGCACACTGAAGCGCCTGATTTCTTTGTATTATGCTTTCTCAAAAAGTAAATGCACTGTTTTGTCATGCTGCAATGACTCAAATGTTATACTTTGGTACATTCTATCCACAATGTTTTGTCATCACTGTTCATTTTACACTCAACATTGAATTATGTCTCCAGTTCTGGTCAGACAACACAGCCTGTTATAGACAGATGTGAAAAGATAACATTCCTGTATATAACAAACAATTTTAATGCAGTACCTCGTGACATTATGGTATGCATTTAGACTTGTAGCAAAATATCCAAACCTGGATTATTTGTGGTTATGTTATTTTACAGAGACATGATACACAGTTTATCTCTCTCTTCTTTCTCATACGCCTCATCCACACACACACACACACACACACACACAACATGTTGCTCTCCTTCAGCGAGAACATCATTTCACTCTCTGAATATGGGAAGTGTTGCCTTCAGCCTCTCATGTACTCATTGATGGGGCGCTCAACTGGCCCTCAAACAGGAACCCTCGTCAGACCGAAAGCTTCTCCAGATGTTCCTGTATATCATTTATCTGGTCCGATGCTACGTATGTGTCACTCGGTTATGGGTGATGTTGGCCAGGCTTCCTGTTTTTCCCCAGCTCTCCATAAGCATGCTCCTGCACCATGATTCCAAATTTAGCCTCAACAAGTTCTCATTTTGTTTTACATCAGCCATGTAAGCTATACTGCAAAATAAACAAATACATCTCAGTCCATCTCACAGTGAGAACATCAGCTCTCACTACGCTTGGTGGTGTAAAAAGTGGAAGCGAGCAGAGACACAAAGCAGCTGGTGGAGCAGATAGATTTAGATCAGGATGCAGCAGGCCTCCCCCTCATCGTGGTGGCTCCCATACGGACATGATAATGCTGCAGCAGCCTTTGGGCTACCGTCTAGTGTCTGGTGTGTGCAGTTCACACAGCTCAGAGGGGTCGTATGGGTATGTCTGCCGTGTATTTGTGTCATGGGAAAAATATTGATTAAATCCTCTTGATTTTAAAAGGGAAGGCTGGATCACGAACGGGGCAAAGAGGACAACTATGTCCAGAAAGCTCCAGGCTTACTGCTGATTTCTGTTTGGCAATATGTACCATTAAAAAATAACAACACCTGACATGATAAGAGTCCTGCTTTACTGTTGAGGTCCTGCCATGAGGAGTTCCTTGTATCAAATCTGAGTTGCAAAACCTTTGTGTTTATGTATTGCTAGTCTCACCTAGGTCTGGCTCCTCACATTATCATTCTGGTATCAGGGGGAAAAACACCCTTGCTTCTATGTAATTCGTTCCACCAATCACATATGTTTTGGGCCCAGAATGCGGCGACACTGTCTTTGCTAATTAGACAGCATAGATAGATAGCGTAACGAAAGGAGAATACCGCGTGAAATACGCGGCTAATAGAAGGCTTATACCTATTGTATTAGGTTAGTAGTCATACTAATGTATTGCTAACTCCTAAATTAATGTCTGTGAAATCAAATTACCACGTAACACATAGGGTTGGGTAGTATTTCAACGTAGAAAGCTGTACACATTGGACAGAAAGTGGGAGAAATTAAAGTGTAATAGATGATTATGCCAGTTTGAAGTTAACGCCAGAAAAGCAATGCCTCAATACCCTCTTTGGTTCAAATCAGTTGCACCTCAGACTACACCCTGCATATAGTTTGGTTTGGTCCGAAGCGTGCTCTGTACCTGTAACCACACCCAACAGTGACCTGTGCGTCACTTTTACACATCCAGCAGAAACAGATCCATACAAGTATTCATTCGGAGTCGTGTTTCTGGCTATCTGACAGTATCTGACTGTGAAGCTTCTAATTTCTAGTTGCTAATGTATGTTTGTCTTTGGTGCTGGGCAGGTAGAGTACAATAGGTTGCTTCTATAGAAATGCAGATCAGAGCAGCTTTAAGGACAGTATTTTAGTCAAAGGAAATAGCAGGAGTATTCAGAGGAAACAGTTTTGCTTTAAGGTGACAAACCACTGAGCCCCAGTACATGTTTGAAGATATGAATGTAACTTAAGACATGCTTAAATACTGAATGTATGAGAGACATATACCTCCTCCTCTGTTGAGGATTCAATACTTGTTCGTCTGTTGTTAACATTTTAAACACCCTTTTTGCCATTGCAAGAAAAAAGATATTACATTTCAACTTGGAGCTCATTAAGTGAAATTAACATCCTTCATCCTTCAGTGATTGTAAAATGAAACGAGATAAGCATTTTTTCTCTCATCTTGTATCTTTCACAGAGGATATATTTGTGTGTGTGTGTGTGTGTGTGTGTGTGTGTGTGTGTGTGTGTACCAGTCATATTCAGTGGCAGATTGGGAGTTAGGTGTAAGCCTCTGGTGTTCTTTTTGCTAATGGGAGATCATTACTTTAAGTCCCATATGACACTGACAATGAACGGAGAATAGTTTCATTGTCTCAGTTGGTAGCAAAAGGCCGTACACTGTGTTTTGATCATTGGTGTCGTTTCAATTTCTTATGCAATCAGTATGTCATGAAGATTGAGTCAATCCTGCAGCTCTGCATATACAAGTCATCAAAGCAGTTAGTTCTTATATAAACGTAAAAGTTGACAGACAATAACGTTGACAGTGCTTAGTCACTGTGAAAATGGATTTGTTCTCTGGGGATAACACCTTGCCATTTTGCTGCACAATAAACAGTGTGTGTACTCATTAGCAAAATTACTGAAGCTGATGACATGACATTTCTCATATGTGAGTATTTTATTTGAAAGAGAGGGTCCTCATGTCTTTCTTGACAAATGTCACACCATTGTATGCAAATATTCAAAATATGTGCTATAAAAGTAACAACTTCAGAAAGTGAACAGATACATCATTTTGCAACAGAACATGGCATCAACACATCCTGGATGGATGGATGGAAATACATGTGTCAGTCTGCACTGACTTCAACACCAAGACAAAGCTATGGCAGCAACGGCTGTCGTGCCTCACTGATGTTTTCATGTTTCCAAATGGGTTTTGCTGCAGAAGATGTCAGTCTGACCTCTGTGCTCATCTGGACATGGCTAGATGGAGACGGCCTGCGACCGTTCTGTCGCTGTTGTGCTTCTTCGACTGTAAAGAGGAAGATCTTGTTCCTACTGACCTCCAGCTGTTGCCGTTGAGAGCACACATCTATTGATGGTGTGGTCGGTTGGCTATGATGAGTAATGTCACAGCTGGGACCACACCCGATGTGGTGCAACAGACAGAAATGCTTTGAAGACTGATGTTAAGTTACTATTAAACAAATTACAGAACCACATAAATATGTGAATAGGCTTCTTGTCAAGACGTGTTTTTTATTAGACAGAGAGTTGCATATTTGAACACCCGGCAGACACAGAGTGGCATTACCATTCATTTTATACTGTTTCAGGTCACCTGATGAATGAAGATCTTTAGCATCTAAACGTTCAATTCACCAGCTAATTGCTAAATTAAGCTTTAGTGTAAGTTCAGTCAAGAAGACTATACTCTTGTATGCTCAGGCTTGTAGTTTATTCCTCGTACATCTGCCAATCACTCCTCACACATGCTCACTCATAATTTCCTTGCTGTCATTGTTCGGGGTTGTCAATCATGATATCAGCTGTTTAGATCAGCTGGTCTCCTCTATCCAATAGCACAACAAAACAAATACATTGTTAGCCTATCATCTTACTACCGCCTCTTTTAAATATGATTGTCTCTCTACCTTCAGCACAATTATGTTGCTGTTACGCACCCCTCCACCTCCCCATCTCCGCCCAATCTTCGCAGATCCATCCGCTTCATCAACTCATCATTCTGTCTGCCTCATCAGCCACCACCACCACCAGTGTCTGGACTCCACGGGGGAGATTTATCTTGCTGCTGCTCAGGGCAGACACCCCTCGATTACAAATCCCCCTGTGGAGTCCAAGCACCAAAGACTGTCAAGACTTTATCATCACTTATCATCTGTTAATAATCAACAATTATCTTTTATCTGACTTGTCTCTCCTGATTGAACTGTGTTTGTCTGCTGTTTAGATAAGTAGAACACACACACACTTACAGATAACACATCAGATTAGGTCAAAATGGTTCAGCAGTTGCCTGTGCTTCTCATTCTTTTAAAAGAAAGCCCACAAAGTCACCTACTCGAAAGAGAAGAGTGATATTCATATCATTACTGCCACGAACATTAAGTAGGTTTACATCAGCTAAGAGGCACACAATGTCACAGCACAAGAAAAATGAATTTCTATGTGCACGCCTAGCCTTCAGTTTTCTCACTCTTTACAGCACATCTCACATTCATGTCACTGCAGCCTTCACTGCCTCCAACACGTGAAAGGTTTTCATAAACATGACTGTGTAACATTCTGAGAGTCTCAGCCTCAGTCGAGGTATGTGCACACACATTGTGAGCCATTCATATATCTATGTGCTAGAATTTAAAAAAAATGTGACGCAAAGAAACTGTGATTTTGATCAGCCATATGTCATTTCATGTGAGTGAGATCTGAGCACGGTATGGTCACACTGTTTGATCTAAACTAACCATGTGTGGGTGAACAGCTGTGGACTCCTCAAAAAGCTTGGCACAAAGCCTCCACAGCTCAGACTGTTCAGGTGATACGATTTCTGTTTGTTTTTGAACGAGTCTCAAGTGACAAATAAAAGCAACGAGCAATCAGTGCTCTCACCTCTGCAAGAAAGCTCATTTTCGGTGAAAAAGACGAGTGTATTGTGTGTAACCGTCGACCTCTCTAACTTTCTGCTTTAAAGCTTCGCTCTCTCCCTGAAGGGCACTTTTTGGCCTCTTCTGTGTGTGATTTCACATATCTCATGTCTCTATCAGCAGCCCGCTGCCAGCAGACAACCCAATAAACCTCAGCTTATATTTCAACTAAGATGCTGTTTATGATGTGTGAGAAACATAGTCTCTGGTGTTGGAATGTCAGCCTGCAGAGCGACTTGTGGCTTAGAGACGACACGCTGGCTGGTGCAATCACTCTGAGGTGCTGAGTGCCATCAGTGGGTAAACAGGTTGTTGAAGCAGCGCCCCATCATCCCCCGTTTCAACCGTGACTCATAAAACCTGAAGACTGCTTATCTCCAAACCTGCAAACAAATACAAAATCCATCACGGAGAGCTACATTATGTCACATGAAATGAGCCGAGCTGCTTCCACAACTCTGTCTGATTCCTTTTGGCCTATCAGCCAGTCTTACTCGCATGAATCTTTTATGGTTTTGGTTTATGCAAATCCACCTGTTTATCTCTGCCTTTAGTAGAGGCACAACCCAGGAACGGGATGTGTTGTAAGGATTCTGAGGATTAAATAAATGTGGATCACAACAGTTTTTTTATTGCACCGTTTTAAGAGAAAATGGCACAACCGTATCCCAATTTCTGTTACCTTCTTCTGGTCTTACTATCCTTTTCAAAACGCCCTGTTTTATTCCAAAATAAGGACTTTATTCTGTGATTCCCCTGCTGATGGACATCAGATGAATGCCTCACTTCAACCTGAGTCTTTCAATTATCTGCCCTTTGTTTTCCAGTAATTAAGATCATGATATGGAAACTGATCACTTTCAGACACAAAGCGGCGTGTTTCCGTATGCGACGACTCCAGCCCACTGAAGTGCACAATCAAAGCCAAATGAGTCCATAAACAGACTCCGACATGCAAGCTGTCATCTGATGGGCATTTGGCTCTGCCACTGCTCATTTGAAGCCGGGTTAGGTGAGCATATGCATGTGTCCACAGACACACACTCTAACACACACACACACACACACCATTAGCGCCTGGCGGTGTCATTCCTCATTGGAAATCAAGCCAGGTAGATCCCTAATGCATTACCCATTGCACATAGCCAGGCCACAGTGCAACAGGAACCTGTCAATTAAAATGGATTCATTCTGCTCATTGTGCACCAACTTCAACCCAGGAGGGAGGGGAAGGGAGCAGGGGTGAGGAGAAGAGTGCGAGGACGGCATAAGAGGAGAGGAGAAGAGGGGCGAGCGTTTTCATAGAATGTCATCATGAGTATGTGTGAAAGCGATAATTCACCGTTTATTCGCCAGGCCTCAGACCCACAGAGTGTACACATGTACCAGTGAGGCTGCTCTTAGTCAGTGTCTGCTGTGGAGTTTCACACGACTGTTCAGTGCTGAGTGCAAACTGGGAATGATTCCCGATGGGATCGTCATGGCAACCTCTGACCTCCTCCACCACCGCCCCTTTTCGTCATGGATATATATTAGGCACCAAGACGGCAGCGCATTCATTTCATTGAAAGTATCTCACTACTGCGGTACATACACTGACGCTTGCAGAGCCTTTCTCTGGCTCACTGCCTGCACATATGGATGAAACAAAAAAATGATATCTTGATAAGACTCTTGGTGGCTTTTAAAAGTAATTGGACATGATGATTTGAATTGGGAAAATTCAACGAGTGAGTCTCTAATGCTCTGCTCTGTTGCTGGGGGCTTGGCACACACACACACACACACACTCAGCATTAACAACGTCCGTAAATGAGTGGGAGCAGGACAGGAACAAGTAAGTTGAGTGTGTGTGTGTGTGTGTGTGT